>NC_090651.1:308450533-308769202 GCF_040937935.1 Hyperolius riggenbachi
CCTTGCCTATCCTTAGTGGTCCTCACAGCCTGGGGGCCTCTCTTTCATGGGTCATAAAACAAGTGTGGACATCCTAAGCTTCACACTAATAGCAAATGTAGCCACCAAAACCCCTGATCTGAAGGATAGACCCCTATATCAGAGGGAGGGAAGTAGTAGTGGGGGCCCCCTTTACAGCTCTGGACCCCCCCCCCTGCACATGCAGGGTCTGCTTCACTGCAGTTACGCCCCTGTTGGTCTGTGATTGGTTGTTAACGGACTATGATATGGTTTACAGAGCATTAACTTTCCTGGCGGTAAGCCGCGCAGGAGGATTTCTCAGGCCCTGCTGGGCCGATTTGCATAATTTTTTTTTGCAACACGCAGCTAGCACTTTGCCACTCCCAATGACATCACGACATTGGTGATGTCATCCCGCCCGTCGCCGGGGAAAACCCTCCAGGAAATCCCGTTCTTTGAACGGGATTTCCTGATCGAAGCAGGTGGGGGGATGTCTCTGCACAGCGGCTATCATCTAGCAAGCCCTGGGCTCGCTACATGATTTAAAAAAAAAAAAAATTTTTTAAAACTGCTGCGCTGCCCCTGGCGCTTTTTAACCTATTTTGGTTCCTGGACGTAGAAACTACGTCCAGGAACCATGCGCGCTGCCGCGGCCGATCGCACGCGTGCACTCGCGCTCCCGGCCCACGGTTCGTTAGCCAGGCAATCAGTGAATCGGGCTATGGTGCCCGATCACTGATTCCTCTCCCCCGCTGAAAAAGCGACAGCTTCTCTCGGAAGCTGCGCCTTTTCTGGGTGTGACCTCCCCCATGCGTCGCTCTAAGCGTATGTTACGCTTAGAGCGACGTCATGTAAACAAACTCATGGCCGCCATCTTGTGGCCAAAAAGTAATACTACAACTAAAAGTAAAAAAAAAAAAAAATGAACACACATTTACATTATAAAACTATTGTTTACATCCCACCCTCCCAAAACTACCCATATAAAATGTTTAATATAAAAAAAAAAACCATTACAATAAAAAAAACATGTAAATATTTACCTAAGTGTCTAAACTTTTTAAATATCAATGTAAAGATGATATATTTCTATATTTTTTTTTATTTTAAACTTGTAAATAGTGATAGATGCAAAACGGAAAAAATGCACCTTTATTTCCAAATAAAATATTGTCGCCATACATTGTGATAGGGACATAATTTTAACGGTGTAATAACCGGGACATATGGGCAAATACAATACATGAGTTTTAATTATGGAGGCATGTATTATTTTAAAACTATAATGGCTGAAAACTGAGAAATAATGATTTTTTCCGTTTTTTTTCTTATTCTTCCTGTTAAAATGCATTTACAGTAAAGTGGCTCTTAGCAAAAATGTACCCCCCCAAAGAAAGCCTAATTGGTGGCGGAAAAAACAATATATAGATCAGTTCATTGTGATAAGTAGTGATAAAGTTATAGGCTAATGAATGGGAGGTGAACATTTCTCAAGTGAAAATGACGGAACGCGAATGGGTTAATAGACCGCCAGGAGGGTTAATAAATAAGACACCAACATGTTTATTCCATGAAGCAGTGTAAAGTTTGGTCCTGTGTAGGAGTTTGGTACATCCTGAGTGTCCATACTAAGGACCAGGCCACTACAGTGTCAATTAAATGGCCCATGGGTTGGGTTGGAGAATCGTCCCACTGCAGGCTGGTTTTGAATCATGCAAATTGAAAATGGTATGGGCATGGCTCATACAATTCATGTGCCCCCCCCTTCCCCCCAGGTAAACGTTGATATCCTCCCCAATGTTACCCCCCTCATTCCCTTGCCTCTCCTTCACGGCCTTGGGGCCCATCTCACAAGGGTCATAAAACAAGTGTGGCCATCGTGATCTTTACACCCATAACAAGTGTAGCCACAAAAACACCTGATGTGAAGTACAGTCTCCTGTATCGGAGGAAGGGAAGGTTAGTAGCTGTGGCCACAAAACAGCTCTGCCCCCCCCTGCAATTTCAGGATCTGCTCCCCTCTAGTTATACATATAAACTTGTAGCTCTCAAATGCAAAAAGCAGTGATCGTAAACAATTTCATGCGCAATCCAGATTGCGCTTTAACGTGGAACACTTCCAGGAGTATTGTTAAGGAACTACAAGTCCCAGTCATGACAGACTAACCATCCAGGGATTAATAGAGTTTCAGTAACCAGAGGCCTGCAAGCTGTCCTGTCCTGATCATGCCCTACAGCGCGACGAGCGATATCATTTTTTGTTGTCACAAGGCATAATCACACCCATGTTTACCCTAGGGAGCCTTTGAGGTAAACACTTGACACATCCACAGGGATTTAACAGAGAGAGAGACACGCATGAGTGCTAAAGCACATTTCACTGTAACAAATTTAGCAGCGAAAACAGGCTTCCATTCATTAACTGCACATCTATATCACTGCATCAATTAACCCATTCAGAGGAAGAAAACCGGCCCATTCAGAGGTTCAAATAAATAACACTAAAGAGTAATGATCACTAGCCCACAGCAGCCAATCACTGATCTGACTCCAGCAACGTGATGGGTTGCTATCGGTTACACCACCTTACACCTTATCACTGACCTTTGCCATGCTTGTCTTATGCATCTGTGTATGCATTTTACAAACGCGCGACAACACGGAGAAAAAAAGCAATAATGAAAGCAGACTGTCATATAAATAGCCTCTCTCCATTTCACATAAGGAAATCAATACAATCATTTCAGCCTGTGCATACTGAAGGGTTAAAATACTGTTGTGACAGCCATTAAATCTTGTTAGAGTGATTTGGAATTGGTAACGCTGTTGGGTTAAAAAAAAAACAAGAGGAAGGCGACGAATAGTAAACCGAGGGTATCAGGGGTTAAAAATGGTTGAGGCGAGGATAAACGTACGACGAGGGATGAGATAACCAGGAGGCTGCGTTTGGAATGGGTGATAAAGCTGTACGGAATATCAGAATGGATTAAAAACCCCGTAAAACAAAGGTCTGCGGAGGCTTTGGGATCAGCAGCTGAAAGTCCAGGTGAAATAGCAGCACAGGCGGCCGGTATGGTATAAGAGGCATTGCAATAAGACACAGGACAAAAGGGAAGGGGGGGTTGGATAGCTCACCGCTTTCTGCTGGGGCTGCCAAGGCCTTTTCTGGGTTGAAATACGACATGGAAGCCACCAGGATTAACAGGGGGTCCAGTCTCAGCATCTTAGGGGGACAAATTCCAAGGTCCTGGAGAGATCAGACTCTGCTACAGCACAAAAACGGGGGAAGAGAGAAAAAAAAAAGCACATATAGGATTCAGTGCACATCATGAATGCAGATCGCATGCAATCTCTTAACGTAAGCGCACATTAAAGTCTGCGTGTCGAAAATCCCCCAGCAAACTAAAGGACACAGCCGAGGCATGCACTGTACGTGTGGATGTGTGTGAATTATGTCAGTGAGACCACGGTGCATGCTTAGAATCATGCTCACAAACACAGATGGAGATTCAAAAGGGGCCATTCACTTACCTGTTTCCCCATTGGTATGATGGCATTGCAGACTGCAGGTCTCTAGGTCTCATGTCAAGGGAAAAAAAGAAAAAGAAAGAAACCTCGCTTAAGAATACATGAAAGACATAAATAGACACGAGGATCTAGGAGGAAAAAAACAATAATCCTTTCTGGGGAAGCGGACAAGAGAAAATGTGGCTAAAGATGATTTTATGTGGTAGTGTTATTCCTGTCTGCTATCAGGTATATAAAAAATGCACATAGCAACAGATACATGGAGACAGCAATCTATCCATGTGTGTCTGTAGGGTTATCAAAAAGAGGGTCATCAATGTAAATGATGTATTAAATAAATACAAATAATGCTGAGATTGATATTTTTCTGCTCTGTATGTTGCAAGGGCCCCCTTCTATGTGATGGATAGGAGACCCTCCTTTTGTCCCGCCTACCTGCCTTTGGTTCTGCAGATCCAGATTGGCTGCAGGGGAAGTCATTCACGTACCCTAGTAAAAAGGGATGCTGTAAAGGGGAGGGAGAGGAGTGTCGTCATGGAGACCTTC
Source organism: Hyperolius riggenbachi (assembly GCF_040937935.1). Lineage (NCBI taxonomy): Eukaryota > Metazoa > Chordata > Amphibia > Anura > Hyperoliidae > Hyperolius > Hyperolius riggenbachi. Next base: position 308,454,608 of record NC_090651.1, read on the forward strand.
GTTGGTAGCAGCCTCAGCATCAGCCTCAGCAGCAGCAGCACGGAGGAAACTGCAGGAGAAGGGCTGGAGCTAATTTGGTGGAAAGGCAGAGCTGACTTAACCTCCGCTGTGGTGATGGCTAAGGCAATTTAGAGGGTCTTAGTAGATCCTCTTCCTGTAGCTCCAGCATTTTGAGGGCAGTTCTTTAAAATGAAAATGTGGCACGAGGGGAGCCAAGTGGCTGCCTGACAAAGTATTAAGCACCTCTGCGTATGAGCAGGGCAGATGAGAATGCACTGTCACAATGACAGCACATCAAATGGGAAAAGCAATAAGATCTGTAACAATAACACCCTTACTCTGCTGCAAGGTCCGTGTTTACTACCAGGAATAACAAGACACACGCCTTCAACCATCTAATCATCTAAAGATGATGGCTGGTAGAAGAACATGGGATCCTTCTATGGTTGCTTAACCAACAATTTTATAAAGAGAACCTGTTGAGACACAAAGAAAAAAGTTAAATTTGCTAACTTGTTTTCTAAAGCAAACCTGAACTGAAAAATAAAAGTCAAAATAAACAGACACATCATACTTACCTCCCCTGTAGTCTACTCATCAATCTCTTTCTCCTCTCTTGCGTTCTGTTTGTCCACTGTGATCAATGGAATTCTCCGTCCTCCATTTTGAAAATGGCCATTACCCCATATCAGCTTCCTGGCCAGCACATTGGAACCTAAACTGAGAAGGAAGTGGATTTTTACTTTTAAAATAATGCCAGTTGCCTGACTCTCCTGCTGATCATGTGTTTCTAATACTTTTAGTCACAGCCCCTCAACAAGCATGAAGATCAGGTGCTCAAACTGAAGTCAGACTGGATTAGCTGCATATTGAAATACGATAACAGAGGCACCAAGTAGAATAAAATTAGTTAAAATTGCTAAAAAGGGGGAAGTGGGTGGACTCACCTCCCTTCTGAAAAAAAGGCCGGACAATGGACAGGTTACTTACAGTCTAAAGTAACATTTATTAGTAAAGGTGCCCATACACTCGTCAGATTGGCAGCAGATAGATAAGAAATGCATCTGATGAATCGATGATCTATCTGATGCGTTTTTAGAACATTTTTTTACCAGGATAGAATTCCAATAGATTTCAGTTTGAAATCTATTGAAATTCGATCTGATGGCATTTTTTTGCCATCAGATTTCCATTAAGGCCAATGCAAAATGATAAGCAACCTCATCAGATCGACCTAAATTTTCCACCCTGCCAGTTCGATGGAAATCCATCGAAGTCGATCGAAATTGGCCATCGATCGGTCGATTGGCCAACCGATTTGCAATCGATCGATCGGGATCGATCGGTCGGCCACAAAATCGGCTGAGTGTATGGGCCCCTTAACTCCAAAAGTGCAACGCATTTCACGGGTAACAGTCCCGCTTCTTCAGGCAAACGATTTTTGAAAGGTGCAAAATCAGGTCATGAACCAGGTAGAGCGCCTCCGACAGAGGCGCTCTACCTGGTTCATGACCTGACTTTGCACCCTCCAAAAATCGTTTTCCCGAAGAAGCGGGACTGTTACCCGTGAACGTGTTGCACTTTGGTTCCCTTTAAACTGTAATATCGCCCACTTGAGCCATAGGAAAACATGGAGATTGCCTTGCTCATCAGTTGTCCTTTCAGTTATAACTGACAGCAACTGATGTATAACTGACAGCAACTGGTATATTTCAGTTCTGACAAAATCTTGTCAGAAATGGAAGGAATCTTTGTAAGAAGAAAATCGTGAGCTTCTGAGAGCATTTTACAATGAGGTAAGTATGCAATATTCATTTTAAGGGACATCATGTGTTTATTTTAAATAATAGTATTCGGTTCAGGTTCACTTTAAGTTGTCCATTAACGGTGTGAATTTTATTGAACATTCATATTTTAGATAAGATCAATCAGATTGAAAGAAAGGATTGTATTTAATCGATCCACATCATTAAGGTGCCCAATTAAGGTGGTTCATTACTTTTCTCAGATGCAGTTATTCATTCAGATTTACAAGAGCATAAGTAATAGGAAGTTAATTATCGATTTCACTGGGAGGGAGAAGGCACCCCAAAAAATAACCATGGATGAAATAAACATAAAATGACTTAATCTAAGGCCTCTTTCACAGTGCGACGTTAAAGTCGCAAGTTAAAACAACATTTAACGCAGAATAACTCACTGCAATGAAAAATCAATGCCCTGTTCACAGTGCACACGTTGCGTTGGTGACTAATGCTGCATGTTAAGTGAAAGTACTGCATGCTGTGCGTTATTTGCTGTGTTGGACTGTTTGCACATGCTCAGTAATGACTTAGAAACATACTTTTCATTGCCTGTATGCTCTACTGTATGCAACAGTAACGGGGCATTAAGTTGCGTTGCAACTTTTTTGGGGGTGTTGCGTTGTAATTTGCGTTGCAACTTTAACGTCGCATCAAAACGCACCGTCCTACTGTGACAGAGGCCTAAGAAGAAGGGGCAACACCCAAGAAAGAAACTTTAATAATCAGACACAAAAACGATAACGCGTTTCGCAGAGCACAGTCTGATTCATCAAATAAAGTGTTGTCTGGGTAGCCGAGGTGCAGAGCTTGAAAGGCCTAAAAGGCTTTTTTTTTAGGTGTGCATAGTACGTTTATTGAGTTGGTTGTTTAGCCGTCTAGGCGTGTGTACGTACAGGTCATGTGGTTCGTCAGGTTGTGTGGTTTGTCATGTTGGTCATGTAGTTGTGTGCATGTTGGACGTGTGTATGAGCCTTAAAGAGGAACTTCAGCCTAAACAAACATACTGTCATTAAGTTACATTAGTTATGTTAATTAAAATAGATAGGTAATATAATCTCTTAACCTCCCTGTTTTAAAAGAACAGGCAAATGTTTGATTTTATGAGGGCAGCCATCTTTTTGGTTGAAAGGATGTGACAGGGAGCATGAGACATAGTTCCAACTGTCCTGTGTGCTGATCACCACTCCCAGTTGCTAGGCAATGTGAACAACAACATAGGAAATCCCATCATGCTCTGCACAGCATCAGGGAAAAAAAGCCTGGGCAGTTTTCTTTGATGTGTGGAGCTTAGCTAAAAATACAGCTAAAAATTATGCTTTGGTAAGAAAAACAAAGTTCTGATGCTGTGAAACTGTTAATGAAATACCAAGTCTTTTCAGTTCTGCTGTGTAGATTTTTAGTCCGGAGGTTCACTTTAAGTCACGGGCCAAATTCTTTATTACGTTTTAAAATTAACTGAACAGTCTAAAACTAAGTGACATAACTATAGCGGCTGGGGGGGTGCTCCTCTCCCTACTGCAGAGTAGTGCAGATGAGGAGTTTAATATTTACCTGCTCCAGTGCTGCTTAAGGTCTCTTCTGATTTTCCTGACAGCCACACGCTCTATGCTGCATACCTGTGGCTCCTGCGGTATGTCACATGATTGGGAGAAGGAGGTATGGAAACAGAGAGCATGCGACTGCTAGGAAGAACAGAAGAGACATGGCATCGTTGGAGCAGGTAAATGTACATTTCTGCTGCGCTACTTTGCTAAGTGGGGAGATGGTTGGGGTGAGGGGGGGTGTTTGGATCCAAGGCAGGGGGCCCATGCTAATCTTGTTTGGGGGATATGGACCCTGTGATGTATTGCTGCACCCCGTCTCAAACTAACAATATTTCATCCAGAAACACTGTCACTGGTGGGCTCCTCTTTTGGTGCTTACAATGATGGACATTGGAAGCTCTCAAGGGTCACATAAGATGGCCAGGAGGGCCTCATTTGCCCCACTGCTCCTGGGTTTGACACCTGTGCTTTACTGTGTGGTTGTTCTTTAGGCATCTACGCAAGGCGTTATTATGCATGAAAACTGCTATGGACATCAATAGATACACATGTGCAGAATCAATAGGGGGTGTTTGGCTGTATTTGCATACATTCCTCATTGTACAAACACAGTGTGCCATAGTTACTGTGATGCATTTTAATCTAACGTTCTAATCACCATCTGTGTATTTGTGTAAAAGAACATGATCTGCAAGCAGCTGCCCAATTTACATACAGTATAATAATTTCTAATGTGCTGCAGTATTTGACCACTCACAACAATGAACACAGATGAATGACTTTAGAGGTGCAAACAGACATTTCATAGCTGAAGAGATTGTTAAAGTTTGATATACAACCATTCCCTATCTTGTATGTCAACTAATGCGGACCAGAACTCAGAAATTCCTATCTGCTCTTAAAGATAAGCAACAGCATAATACCTGTTAAAGACAAACATTTCTATCTAATGCTGGGAATACACCATACAATTTTCTGTTAAAGTATTTTCTGTAGAGACTGGTCATTGGCCTCAATTCACTAAGCTTATCTCCTGTCTTTAATAACGTTTCTAGAGTTATCACCATGGTGATAAGGCATGTAGTATTCAGGAAACATTTTACCTCAGGCAAAACGAAAGTTATCTCTTCTGTCTTTAAAGGAGTTATCAGGCGAAATGTAATAAAATAAGTGCTACTTACCTGGGGCTTCCTCCAGCCCCAAGCTCCCAGCATGTCCCTTGCAGCAGCTCTGCCCGCAGCCGCTCGCCACAGCTCCCTCCCGGTCCCCGGCGATGATGTCAGGCCGCTGTACTGCGCCTGCGCGAGCGGCGCTGTCAATCACCTCCACGCGGACCGGAGCGGACTGCGCAGGTCGGTCTGACATCATCGCCGGGGACCAAGAAGCAGCGACTGCGAACATCTCACCGCAGAGCTGCGGCGAGGGACATGCTGGGAGCTTGGGGCTGGAGGAAGCCCCGGGTACGTAGCACTTATTTTCATTAAATATGCCTTGATAACTCCTTTAAGGCTTGAAGTGGTAGACCAAGAAAAATCTCGGATAAACAGAAGTGACGAATGGTGAGAACAGTCAGAGTCAACCCACAGACCAGCACCAAAGACCTACAACATCATCTTGCTGCAGATGGAGTCACTGTGCATCGTTCAAACATTCGGCGCACTTTACACAAGGAGATGCTGTATGTGAGAGTGATGCAGAGGAACCCTTTTCTCTGCCCACACCACAAAATAGAGCCACTTGAGGTATGCTAAAACACATTTGGACAAGCCAGCTTCATTTTGGAATAAGGTGCTGTGGAGAGTTATTTGGGCATAACAATGGGGCGTTATGCATGGAGGAAAAACAACACAGCATTCCAAGAAAAACACCTGCTATCTACAGTAAAATATAGTGGTGATTCATTCATGCTGTGGGGCTGTGTGGCCAGTGCAGGGACTGGGAATCTTGTCAAAGTTGAGGAACGCATGGATTCTACTCAGTATCAGCAGATTCTGGAGACCAATGTCCAGGAATCAGTGACAAAGCTGAAGCTGCGCCGGGGCTGGATCTTTCAACAAGACAACGACCCTAAACACGTCTCAAAATGCACTAAGGCATTCATGCAGAGGAACAAGTACAACGTTCTGGAGTGGCCATCCAAGTCCCTAGACCTGAATATAATTGAAAATCTGTGGTGTGAGTTAAAGAGAGCTGTCCATGCTCGGAAGCCATTAAACAGGAATGAACTAGAGATGTTTTGTAAAGCGGAATGGTCCAAAATACCTTCATCCAGAATCCAGACTCTTATTGGAACCTACAGGAAGCGTTTAGAGGCTGTAATTTCTGCAAAAGGAGGATCTACTAAATATTGATTTATTGATTTCATTTTTTGTCATAACAACCAACGATTTATACAGGAAAATCATGACAATTTGCAAGGTTGCCCAAACTTTCGCACCCCACTGTATAGCGCGTGGTATGACAGTTTGTCTTTTGGACAGTGAGGCTCAATGCACTTCATAAAATGAAGTATTCTTATCCAGGAGCAGCGACTGAGGAGGGGAGGGTCTGCTTAAACTACTTCCATACAAAAGCAGTGATCCAAAAGATGGTATGTGAATGAATAATCCACCTCCTTGTGCTGGAGGTTGGGGTGTATTATATGTCTGTCAATGGGTTTTAGGCATGCGGTATAATATGACACAATTTGTCAGTCTTCTAGAATAAGCCCCACATCAGAAAGCAGTGATGTTGTTGATGAACAATTAAAAATAGTTGAGGGCTATAGTATGCAAATAAGCAGCAGCATTTCTCATTGGCTGGTGTAATATACCTCAATAACTGTAAAATAAGCCCAACAGCACAAAGCGATGATGATAATTAACATTTCAAAAAAGCTGAGGGCTATGCTATGCAGACAATTAGCAGTGCTGTTAAGTGTCTGGTGTGATATGCTGCAGTTACACATCAACAAACCACACAAACAGCACAAAGAAATGGGGATGAAAGGCTATATAACACAGCTATATACTGACAACAGAAATGCATGGCAAAAAAACCCTGCCTATACTAAAGCTGCGGACACACATATACAGTTGCCGTTGCCTGCAAGAATCACTCGATCCCTCAAGCAACAGTACAGGGCAGAATTCCATACAGATGCGTTGCCAGCCTCTATTGCAATGGAGGTGGGTAGAGGGACAACATGCATGACTGGGCAGCATGGAGTGGGAAGAGTAAGGAACAATTGACTCTGCTAGCATGGCATTCAGATGGGCTGATCCGATAGTTGAGATCTCTTGCTGACAAATTTTGTTCTATGAGTTCTTACTGCAGTATGAATCAGTTACTTTTGCCCATAAACTACCATCTAACTAGTTAGAAAAGCAACAGTAGAACTGTTCCTGGATCTAGTATGTAAAATATTTACACTCACCTAAAGGATTATTAGGATCACCATACTTAGGCCCGGTTCACATTAGCGGTGGCTATCCGGAATAGCCGTGCCGGAGCCGCACCGCATGCTGGCCGGACGCACGGCATAGCAATGTAAGTCTATGCCAGGGTTCACATGTGTCCGTTTCGTCCGGACCGGAGCCGGACCGGATCCGGACTCCGGTGTCCGTTCCAACATGCGCTATTTTTTGGTCCGGCTCCTCCGGCAGCCGTATCCGGGGCGGAGCCGGACTGCACCATCCGGCCAATGGAAACCAATGAGAACCGGAGAGCGCACAACACACTGGCAAAAAATCCGGATGTTCTACCCCACTTCCTATGAGGATTGTTGCGGCGATATTGTATCGGGGACACATGGGCAACCATTTTGGAGTGGAGCAGCACGAGCTGGAGATGTTGGCAGCATGTTGGAGGTGGAGGTGAGTGCTAAACAGCGGAGGGCCTGATTCCACAGGTCCCCCTTCTGCTGACCTCCCAGACCCCAACATTTTTTTTTGTTTTTATACAGGTTGTTATCTCTTTAAGAATCCGGATCCGGACCGCAACCGTGTTCATACCGCACGGAAACCGTATGCAACCGGACCGGATCCGGACAGGAACCGTACGGTTCAGGTCCGATCCGGCTCCGGTGCGGTCCGGACATCCGGTGCGGTTTTTGCAAAACCGCAAGTGTGAACCGGGCCTAATACGGTGTTTGATCCCCTTTCGCCTTCAAAACTGCCTTAATTCTACGTGGCATTGTTTCAACAAGGTGCCGAAAGCATTCTTTAGAAATGTTGGCCCATATTGATAGGATAGCATCTTGCAGTTGATGGAGATTTGTGGGATGCACATCCAGGGCACGAAACTCCTGTTCCATCACATCCCAAAGATGCTCTATTGGGTTGAGATCTGATGACTGTGGGGGCCATTTTAGTACAGTGAACTCATTGTCATGTTCAAGAAACCAATTTGAAATGATTCGAGCTTTGTGACATGGTGCATTATCCTGCTGGAAGTAGCCATCACGGGATGGGTACATGGTGGTCATGAAGGGATGGACATGGTCAGAAACAATGCTCAGGTAGCCCATGGCATTTAAATGATGCCCAATTGGCACTAAGGGGCCTAAAGTGTGCCAAGAAAACATCCCCCACACCATTACACCACCACCACCAGTCTGCATAGGCATGATGGATCCATGTTCTTGTTAGAAACTGTTCTGAATCACCTTGCTTCGACACCATCAACTTCTTATAGTTGCGTCTCACAGACTGTGAGATAACTTCACTCTCAACACAGCAAGCAGGAGATAGACTTTTCTCAGGCTTCTTCAATGTTTACGGAGTTTATTCAGAAAACAGAAATACAGATAGATACAGTTCATCATATCCTAGCCACGCCAATCTTCATGTTGCGTTACAAGCTTCTTGATTAGACTTCCTGCTGAAGTCAATCAGGTACCTTCTTTCTAACCTAAGTTACACTAGACTACCTATGTACAGCATACATTATATCAGATTACAGAAATGAATGAACATACTTAGAGGTCCCAGTCAGCATTGCGAGCTAGTGTGAAAGTAAGAAGCAGAGTGAGCTCCCATAGCTCACTCCGGTTTTAATACTGACTTGGAAAGAGTTAAATATGACATCATCTTCGCCATCCCCTAGATCAGACTATTGGTGGACCCACTCGTGGTGTCAATATACACACCTACTCGATTAATATTCAAGGCGGCTTCTGACATACATACAAGAATGTGGATATTTATAAAACATGGCTGATGTTTATTGTTCTAGTGGCGTACATGCCCAGGTCAGGGAGACCTGTGGCCTTGTCCATAGAACAGCTTCTTGGTATGTTCTAGTTCTGACAGAACTGAAGATTTTCTCTCTAAGAGAAAATCCCCTTAAAGGGCAGGTCTGCTCCTCAAGCCTCTTTGACTAACTCAGTCCAAATAACTGAGGCCTACTTAAATTATAACAATCCCCCCTAAAAAGGCTTGATCCGCAGATCCCAAATTCTGAACCTAACCGTACCTGGTTTCTTTCCTTTATGTTTCATTTTTCGATGTTCGTGCTCACACAACTTCTCTGCTCTCGGCGGTTATCCCTGGAAGAGAGAGCAAGACCTCTTGGTCTTCCTGTAACCAGGCTCTCTGGGGAGGCCCTACTTCTAAATCCCTCTATACCACATGCTCAGCATTTGCGTCACTTGCGTATCACTCACAAACTTGCATGACCACAGAAAAGTGAAACTCGTTTGTTTGTTACTCAATGGAGCAGTGCCAGGTGCCTTCTAAAAGAGCGCCTTTATACAATCAGCTCCATCACCGGTACTACTAAACCTATACCCGTAACCCTGTATATCCCTTAATTTAAAAATATTGGTTCATGAGATTGTTTATGAGGCACCAATCTCTTGACCAGATTAATTTGTTTTACGTAATTTTAGCACGCAACCTCACCTGGATAATGATGCCTAAAGTTGTCATCCCCATCCAGACGACCAGTGGGTGTAGGAAGAACTTTTGAACTGCAGAGGCCCAGTCCGAGTGTCCCTGGAACATCACCTGCTTATTTTTGTGTTCTACCTCGTTAAGATCACCGGGATCATGGTGAAATCTTACCTATAACTTAGTGTAGTGTTGGTTTAACCGTTGTAACAAAGTGTGGTCGTCTTGGATCAAACCCTGTTCCCCTTTGTCCCATGTCGTGTTCTCTTTTAGGACGGGAACTACCCGTGAAACTTTGACCTTAAGAGTTCTCTTAACCATTTGAGAAATAACGTCATCAAACCTGGATGACTGGATCCATATGGGATCTCCGCTCACCCAATATGTTCCCCTTGACAGATCCCCCTTATCGGAACAATTATAAAAATGTACCTTGAATGTGTCCTTAGACATGATGCTAAAAAAACAAACCTTTCCTTCAGCTACCGGGACTATCGGTTTGGCTTCAGGGTGGATCTTTTGAATGGTAGCCTCACATTCTGTGTTATTGAGCCTGCAGGCTTCCTCACTAAATTTGACTTGCCCCGGCAAACACAGGTACCTCTGGGAGAATTGCCCGCATGAGGACAACTCTACTCGTTTCACCTCCCCGTCTAGCACCAAAAAAGGTTGACCTCTCAGGTCATGGTGTAAGACATGCGTTGAGGTGGGAACTAAGGAAGTGGCGGTGCCTAAAGGAATGTTGCACCGTTTCCCTTTGTTCACCCAAACATCTTGAAGCTTCCATGCAAAAGATCATTCTCCAGAAAAATCGATATACCTCCCCTTGTCCAATCTCAGTTGGACAGGATCTTTAAGCATCTCCCTGACAAAATATGTCCCCAACTGTCCTGATTGGACCTCTTCCCCCCTTATGTCCTGAGGCACCATATGTACCAGAGGTTGGGAAGACTGTACTCTCTGCAATCTTTCAATTAAGAGCACCTCTTCACTTACCCAACTAGCATGAGGATAATCGGCTGCATATGGACTGTGTAATATCGTCCCTTGTTGTAACCCGTGTAGTGTGAATGGGGTTCCCTGTGTTGGCTTTCCCTCCCCCGGGATCGCTCTCCCCACCCTCTTTGTCACCTGGAAATGTGGCTTGTTCTCGATTTTTACTTCTTGTTTCGAGAACCACCACCCCTCGGCTTTCCAGCCTTTACGTGTGTATAGTTGTTTCAGAGGCACTCTCCGTTGGTAGTTCCAGAGTGTGATGTTGTCCCCTGCGTCTCTCTGGTAGGAGAATTGACGCCTCCTGCTCGTTCCTCTCCAATCTGGAACCATCTCACTCTGGATAACCAAGACAAGGTACCCCTGAATCACACACTCCACCTTTTGCATGTACCCATTGTACTGCAATGTACCTTTTAACAAAACTTTGGATCGGTGCATCGATTCTGGGAGTGTGGCATTATATAGCAGATTTACACTGCCATTCAATTTCCACTGCCCGCACACCTGACCCTTCAGACCTTTCACCCACATTGTGCCATGAAATTTGTCTTCTCCTGGCACAAGTGCTCTTTTCCTCCATCCCTGCTTGGTCCATCTGTGCCAAGCGGAGGGAGGTGTGAAAGGATTAGTACCTTTGTCACCAAACATTAACATGCTTGGGCCTTGCATTCTCATTAACCCCTGATTATACATGAAAATGTCCTCTCTTCGTTCTCCTAGGACGAAATGGCAACCTAGGATCACCATCAGCACTGTACTCTTCATTATAAAAGCACCACCTTAGGAAAGAAAAACATTAGCAATTTGCACTATGCTTTGCTCAGTCAGTTTTTTTAGTCGTTTTCCGATCTCAGGAATCTCGTGTTTTAGTCTCTTTCCAATTTCAGGAATCTCGTGTTTTAGTCTCTTTCCCAAGGTGGTGCTTTTATTCTGTTCTCATTCTGTTTACGCCAAATTCTGACTCTATCAAGACTCATCAGACCAGGCAACATTTTTCCAGTCTTCAACTGTCTAATTTTGTTGAGCTCGTGCAAATTGTAGCCTCTTTTTCCTATTTGTAGAGGAGATGAGTGGTACCCAGTGGGGTCTTCTGCCTTTGTAGCCGATCCTCAAGGTTGTGCGTGTTGTGTCTTCACAAATGCTTTGCTGTATACCTCCGTTGTAACAAGTGGTTATTTCAGTCAACGTTGCTCTTCTATCAGCTTGAATCAGTCGGCCCATTCTCCTCTGACCTATAGCATCAACAAGGTATTTTCGCCCACAGGACTGCCGCATACTGGATGTTTTTCCCTTTTCACACCGTTCTTTGTAAACCCTAGAAATGGTTGTGCGTGAAAATCCTAGTAACTGAGCAGATTGTGAAATACTCAGACCGGCCCGTCTGGCACCAACAACCATGCCACGCTCAAAATTGCTTAAATCACCTTTCTTTCCCATTCTGACATTCAGTTTGGAGTTCAGGAGATTGTCTTGATCAGGACCACGCCCCTAATTGCATTGAAGCAACTGCCATGTGATTGGTTGATAAAATAATTGCATTAATGAGAAATTGAACAAGTGTTCCTAATAATCTTTTAGGTGAGTGTAAATCCCTGTGTCATCAGCCAGCCATTTATCAGGCGATAAGTCATTTGGTAGGATGCCCACTGTAATTACAGAAAAAAAAACATACATAAAGATAAGGGCACAATTCTTTCAAGTGTGAAAAACACAGTTGTGCTAATCTAGCATAAGTATGATCAGAACAAAACGAGAGCAGTGTTTTGGAACCAATACCCTGTGTATGTGCCATTATGTTTGCTGTGCAGGTTGGAGCTCGGTCTCAAATTTTATGTTTGCTCTGCAAAATCCACCTAGCAGAAGCAATAGTGACTTATCCTACAGACACATGCGTGCACCCTTGGTGCTTTGGCTTGACAAGCATCAAAAGTCGTTCCTCACTTCAGTTACTCATTACTTCAGGCTCCAAGGGTGGCTGCTGCCTTCTGTAATGCCTTCATCTTACCTGCTGCTTATCACAGACTGACCCTTTCAACCTCTGAGTTGCTACAGATTATTGCCTTATGTACTGTGCCATCTAATAAGCTTGATTGACACTGTGATCTGTTTCTGAGATTTTCATCACAATCCTGTACAGGATGAAGGGCACTAGAATGATGTGGACATTGAGAACACACATCTGTCCACTGTAATAAATGATAAATGAATTGCAATATTTGCACCTGGAGTATACTGTAGTAATGCGTGAACAACAAGGCAAACTGATAAACCCCAAATTACAACTCCCAGAAATAAGACTATCAATCTTAAATTAAAAACAATATATATGTTACGGCCAAAGCCAGAAGTCGGCCAAAGTGGGATCTGGTTAAGCATTTCTCAAAATGGCCAATTTAGTTGTAACATCACTGGCCAATGTCCAACATTGGCCAGTCAATGTGCAAAAGGGCTTTCCTGCCATTTTCCTATTTGCCTGGTGTGGTGTCCATTTCTCAGACATAAAAGAATCTGGAGAGGTAGGAAGGTTCAGGTTAGGCAGAGGAGAGTGGAGGTTAGCGTTAGGCACTAGTGAGGCGAAGGTTAGTGTTAGGCATATGCCTGCAGGTCGCTCATTCAGAAGAAATTTTTTTTTGTTACCTCACCAGCCAAGGAACAATGTGTTCCCTTACATCTGACCTTGGCCACATCTCTTGGCCACTTCCCACATTTGAAGGCTAATTTAGGAACTGGCCACACTTCTAGCTTTGGCCATAACATTTATATAATTTTACACTGAAGAAATAATCATCACAAACTGAGAGGACTGCCAGCACTAGGGGGAAAGTTGCTTTGCCATGCTTATTATCTCTCCAAAAGTCTGCTAAGGGTGGAAATTCTAAGGAGCGGAGGTCCTCCTAGAAGCAATCACGTGACCACTATATCATTACTGGAGGGGATTCATTTTTAGTTTTATCCTATCAGTTTTTATAAGGAAAAATATATTTTTACATTTTTTTCCTTAAAGGAATACCATCAATGCTAAGTGTTCTAAAATGACAATGTACAAATAATGTCTAAGTAGATGTGTAAACATTTGTCTACTTTTCATGGTAAATATCAGAGGCAAAAGCTGTAATTTATTGAGAGTAGCATTTAGCTATATTGGGTCAAATCAATTGCAGAAGGGGTGTCTGCTTCAATGCACAGACAGAGTTGCATATCAGACTACAGAGTATTTTTCTCAGAAAGCAAAAACAGTATGAAAAGCTGTGACAAAAGCTGTGAGCTTTCTCTCTCTCTCTCTCTCTCTCTCTCTCTCTCACACACAGAGTTACACACAGGGTTAACTGATCAAGTGTGAGGGGAATTTCCCCTCTCCTCTTGGCTCATTCTGGTCAGTTTTGGCGTCAGTAAAGTTTGAAAGTATTTTGATAACAGTAAACAAAGAGGTTGCCAGTGAAATGTATACAGCAGTACTTAGCAGCACTTCCCAAACAATTCCTATCTCAATTGACAAAAATATGTAGATCGATAGTGTTCCTTAAAAGTGTATGAATAGCTTTACAAAGTTTTCCACTCCTGCTTCCTTAAAGAGGAGCTGTTAGGTATAAGGTCTCAGAGAAAATAAACACATATATCAGTAGCTAAAGATTGGCTGTACTTACATTACATATGCATTTCACTGTCCACGTTTGGATTTCACAGAATTTGTATATAGTATATGCAGAGATAGATGCTCCTGACAGCTCATGGCAGGCTCCATGTTTTTCTGTCAAATGTGTCGTCATGTCCTGCCTGCTTCCTGATCACAGATAAGCTTGTACTTGAACAACACAGTGTGCAGTGAATATTAATGAGCCATGTGGCTAGGAACAATAGCTGACTCCTGCAGTGTACTCTGCCCGGAGATTTATCAGTGCTACGCGCTGGACTGATTACAAGCTGCTGTAACGTCTCATTAGCAGCCGAGGGGAGGGCCCCAGAATGCTTTGCAGTATAGTATGCGGCTTGCGTCCTCTTGGGTTTTAACAGCCTTACTGATAAGCACACATCAAAGGTAACTGAGATTTTTATCTTCACTAATGGCTTTTGGGCTTCCTTCTAAACTGTTTAACACAGGAGAATAGAGGTTTAAATTAGCTTCTGCAGCCTGACAGTTACTCTTTAACCATTTCAGCCGCTCTGCTGCGCTCTCCCACTCCTGCGCGCGATCGCGGGCGCGCCTCCGTGGTGTCCCCCGGTAGCCCTGGGATCACCGATCCCTGTTCCCCGCAGAAAAACCAAAGCGCTCACCCGTGAGGCTTCGGCTCTTCTGCCCGGAAAAATGTCCGCATCCCCCTTGTACTTCCTCTTAGCGAGAAGTACATGGAGGGAAAACAAAATTTAAGGTGGCCATCTTGTGGCCAAATAGTAAAACTACATCTACACATTTTTTACTTTACAATTTACACATATAGCAACATTAAAAATGTACTGTTTATGTCCCACACCAAAATATTCCCCAAATAAAATTTTTAATAGAAAAAAAAAATTACAATAAAAAAAAAAGACATAAATAGTTACCTAAGGGTCTGAACTTTTTAAATATGCATTTGAAGGAGGTATACTACAAACATTTTTTAAATTATAAGCTTGTAAATAGTGATGGGCGCAAAACGGAAACAATGCACCTTTATTTCCAAATAAAATATTGGCGCCATACATTGTGATAGGGACAAAATTTAATTGGTATAATAACCGAGACCTACTGGCAAATAAAATATATAGGATTTAATTATGGTGGCATGGATTATTTTAAAGTTATAATGGCCGAAAACTGAGAAATAATGAATTTTTTCAATTTTTTTCTTATTAATCCTGTTAAAATGCATTTACAGTAAAGTGGTTCTTAGCAAAATGTACCACCCACAGAAAGCCCAATTAGTGGCGGAAAAAACAAGATATAGTTCAATAAATTGTGATAAGTAGTGATAAAGTTATTAGCGAATGAATGGGAGGTGAAAATTGCTCAGATGCATAAGGTGAAAATTCCCGCGGGCTGAAATGGTTAAAGTGCCCATACACTGGCAGATGGACTACAGATTCGACCATCAGATAGATGCCTCTTTGATCGAATCTGATCAGAGAGGGATCTATTGCAGCCACTAGTGCACATAGATTTCCAATACATCTCAGCATGAAATCTATTAGAAATCTGTGCAGCTGCCTATGCCTGCAGGGCCCCCAGGTCTCCCCCATGTATTGTGTACTACCCGGGCCCGAAGTGAGTGTTGCAAGCTCACCTGTCCACTGGCACACCTCCTCCTCTGCATCTTTTTGCAGGCCTGTGAGGTCACGTCATGCGGTGAAAAGGACCCTGGACACAGGAGGAGGCGTGGCATTGGATAGGTTGTCCAGCAGCATTCACCACGGGCCCAAGGGGTACATATCTTATATGGGAGGAGATTGGTCCTCCAATGTACATCAGTCATTAGGAAATCGAACGCCACTACCGACACTACTTTCCAGTGGGTCAGTTGCTCCGATCGATTAGCCGCATGATCAGACGGCCATGTAGCGGCAAAAATCTCTACCAGAGTCGATCAGTATGATCGAATCAGCCGGATATCGATGCCGCAAATCAAAGAATGTATTGAGAATGTAGATATAGCAACAGCAGCTTATAAGAAAAAACACATTCCAACTTCCTCTGTCTGCTACCCAAAATCACTGTTGTGTGATCTTAGGAGGGCTCCGAGAAGCTTCTGTCTGGGAAGGTCATCAATCCTCTTGAATGCTCCAGATTTCTCTGGCTATTTCCCTAACGATAGTGAGGATTTTCAGTCACTCAGATTACAATCACCAGGTAATTTCAGTACAACAATCACATCCTCTCCGAAAGTAATTATGTAAATGAACTCAAAAAAAGATAGGTAGACTCATAGGAGATAAGGCAATTAGAGGTAAATCTAGAAGGCTGAGTTCTAATGATTGGACAGCACAGGGATCAGGCAGGCAGCACTAGATTGCGCATGTACAGAGATGTTACAGCTTTAACTGGAGGAACTCATGCAAATCATTTATTTTGATAATATAGTATTGCATTTTAGCCTGACTGCATTGAATCTGGTAGATCTATTTCCGGAGGAGAGGAACTTTAATCAGGATTGAACTTCAAGCATCAGTAGCCAATACCCATTACACATGAGAAATCGTAATCTTTTCTCAAATACATCATCAGGGACCTCTGTGTGGCTAATATTGAGGTGAAACCCCTCCCACAGTGTGATGCCAGGGCCATGGCCATGGCAGATTCCTGTCTGTGAAACTCGTTGCATTGGAGATAACAGTTGTTTCCAACTGCCAAGCAAGCAGCCTATCAGACTGGGAGTGGTTGTGTTTACAGATAAGGGCAATTTGAACTGTCCAGTTTTTTCATGTCTGCCAGAAGTAAAAATGATGATCACGGTGGAGCAAGCAAACATGAACAAATTACATGGCAGGTATCAATCATTTATCTATTTTTTAACTTCTCACTTTACAATACATCGATTTATCCCCCCACAGTCCACTATGTTTCAGTAAAGTTACTCTTTAACTACTTTCGGACTGGATTTCTGGCCCCTTAAATCGAACCTGAACTGAGTAAAATTCTTTAAAATAAACACATGATGTAGCTGCATGTGAATATTACATACTAACCTCACTGTCAGTTCCTCTCAGAAAATCACCATTTTCTTCTTACAGTGATCCCTTACAGTGCTGACAATATTTTGTCAAAACTGAAATATATCAGCTGCTGTCAGTTACAATTGAATGTGCAAGGTAATGTCCATGTTTCCCTATGGCTTAAGTGGGCAATATACGGTAAGTTTATGGGGTAATGGCCGTTTTCAAAATGGAGGACAGAGAATTTCATTGATCACAGTGGATAAACAGGATGCAGTAGAGGAGAAAGAGATTGATGAGCAAAGTACACGGGCGGTAAGTATGACATGTTTATGTTTATTTTGACTTTTAATTTTCAGTTCAGGTTCTCTTTAAAGAGGAACTGTCGCAAAAATCTTAAAATTTAAGAAAAAGAAGTACATTTCTTCCAGAGTAAAATGAACCATACATTACTTTTCTACTATGTTGCTGTCACTTACAGTAGGTAGTAGAAATATGACAGAACCAACAGGTTTTGGTCTAGTCCATCTCTTCATGAGGGATTCTCAGCATGGTTTTTATTCTTTATTAAAGACATTCCCTAAAAAAGATTTATACAAAGATGCTGGCCAGCCTCCCTGCTCGCTGCACACTTTTATGGCAGTTGGACGGAGCAACTGCCATTCACTAAGTGCTTTTAAAAATAAAGAAAACCCTGAGAACCCCCCATGAGAAGATGGGCTAGTCCACAATCTGTTGGTAATGTTAGATTTCTACTACTTACTGTAAGTGACAGCAACATAGGAGAAAAGTAATTTATGGCTCATTTTACTCTGGAAGAAACATACTTCTTATTTGTATATGTTTACATGTATTTTAAATTTCAAGATTTTCGCTACAGAGGTCCTTTAACCCCCTTGCCGTTCCAATTCTGACGGCAAGGGGACGGCGCAGCACTTTTAATTTTTTTTTTTTTTAAATCATGTAGTGAGCTCGGGATAACCGGCAAGCAGGTTAAAGGACCACTCTCGCCAAAAAAGTAGGCAGCTAAAATCTGACGAAACCGACAAGTTTTGGGCCAGTTCTTCTCCTCATAGGGGATTCTCAGGGTTTTCTTTGCTTTCAACAGCATCTCCTGAACAGCAGTTTAACTGCCAAAATAGTAAGATACCAGCCAGCCTCCCTACTCATTTACACACTATTTTGTCAGTTAGACTTTGCAACTGCTGTTCAGGAAATGCTGTTGAAAACAAAGAAAACCCTGAGAACCCCCCACAAGTAGATGGACTGGCCCAAAACCTGTCGGTTCTGTCAGATTTTAACGGCCTACTTTTTTCGTGATAGTGGTCTTTTAAAGAAAACCTGAACTGAAAATTAAAAGACAAAATAACCATACACAGGTCATACTTACCCCCTGCATAGTCTACTCCTCAATTTCTTTCTCCTCTCTTGTGTCCTGTTTGTTCACTGTGATCAATGGAATTCTCCATCCTCCATTTTGAAAATGGCCATTACCCCATAACAGCTTCCTGGTCAGCACACAGTTAAACTGTAATATCACCCACTTGAGCCATAGGGAAACATGGACACATCAGTTCTCCTCTCAGCTCTAACTGACAGCAACTGATATATAACTGACAGCAACTGACATATTTCAGTTCTGACAAAATGTTGTCAGAACTGGAAGGGATCATTGTAAGAAGAAAATGGTGAGCTTCTGAGAGGAACTGTTGGCAAGGTAACTATGTAATGTTCATTTAAAGTTACCTCATGTGTTTATTTTAAATAATTTTACTCAGTACAGGTTCTCTTTAAGGACCAGAGCTGTCCTCTTCCTATTATGCTCAGTGATTGCTGTGATTGGCTTATGGAATTGGGTGAAGAGCCAATGATCCGGAAGCTCTGTTGTCAGGGTGACAGCACCGCGGAAGATGTCAGTGCTATATAAAAATTAAATAGTAATTTATGTGAATATCAATCCAATAAACTGCAAACCAATAGAACAAGCATTGGGACTTTTACTAATGTTTATGTATCTGAAGGTACAACAATAAAAGTACTGTAAGGCCCCATTCACACTTGCGGATCAAGTCCGCAAGTGTCCGGGGGTCCGGGTCCCGCAAAGAGACCGTACGGGTCTCTGCGGTGGCCACAAGTTGCCACCAGTTGCGGATCCGGAATGTATCAGTTCCGCCTACAATAAAGTAGCCGGAACTAGATACATTGCAGTGCCAGAAAGGCACCGCAAGCATGGGGGATACCAGCGTGTAGTCCGGGCCCCCCAAGTGGCATAGGACCGGTGCTGGAAGCATCCGGTCCTATTGCCAGTGTGATGAGAAACATCCGTTTCTCATTGCACAGCATGGCCGCATGTTCGGATCAGGATCCGACCCGGGTGCGTGGACCGGATGACCGAAACCGAAAAATAGCGCATGTTGGAAAACTGTCCGGAGTCCGGATCCGATCCGGCTCCGTTCTGTATGGAACGGACGCATGTGAACGTCCGCATAGACTTTGCATTGCTATGCGGAACGTACGTTCCGTTTGTACAGTATACGGTCCAGATCTGATCAGGCGAATCCGGACAGCGAACGCTAATGTGAACCGGGCCTTAGAGAATCAAAAACTCTGCCATGGCGCTCCCACCACATACATTTGGTCTGGCTGCTATCATAGATCTAGAAAAGAACAGCAGCATCTTCTAGTGTCCAGTCTGCCCTCAGCGTATCTTCCTTTCAGGGCCGGGCCGAGGCATAGGCTGGAGAGGCTCCAGCCTCAGGGCGCAGTGTAGGAGGGATCGCACAATTCATTCAGCTGTCATTCCTAATTGTGTTTGAAGCAGAAATAAATAAGAAAAGGCGATACATGGAAGTGACTACAAGCCTGATAACTAGAGATTAAGGTATTGGGGGCCCTGGGGTGCCTCTTAGTTTAATAGCAATCAGTGTGATGGCTGGGCTGGGAGGGATGGAGGGGCGCACTTTAGTGTCTCAGCCTTGGGTGCTGGAGGACCTTGTCCCTGCTCTGCTTCCTTTTACTATATATGGGAATCCTTAGTAATGAAGATTCCAGTAAAAGGAACTCCTGGAAAAAGGAAAGTCAATGCAAGGCCTGATCTGTGTGGCCTCAGATAATGTGGAAAAATCAAGGCTGTTTACCAAGAGGAAAATGCAGTGTGCTTGTGTCAGAGAGAAAATGGAAAACACCTGCCATGCTGAATACTTCATACTGTAAAACTAACAGTAATAAATATGCACTCCCCAGCTCCAGCAAGCGCAGTAGCGGCTATCCGATGGGCTAAGGTGGAAATAGTCAAGCCTTATCGGGTCCGCCCTACTGCGCAGGCAACTTGCCATTACGATTGGGATTGGCTATTTCCACCTTACCCCGAGGCAAGAGCCCATACTGCGCCTGCACTGGAGCCGGGAAGGTGAATATTTACATGGCCGCTGTTTGGGGACCTCTAGCACTGCCATGGTGGGACGGAGGAGGACGGGTGAAGCCTCAATAGGATCCAGAGGCTTCCATCTCCCGAGGTATGTACCCCCTGGGGCACTTTTTGAAGTTACAGGTTCTCTTTAATGATTTTAATGTGGGAAGGTGCTATGCACTTAAAGGATACCCGAGGCAACACAATAAATCTATCTTCACTTACCTGGGGCTCCTTTCAGCCCCTAGAGGTCATGTGTGTCCCTTGCATAAGCTCTGGTATTCATATAAAAGCTGCGATTTGCGGCAAAGAAGTTAAATTTTGGCAGGCGCAGCAATGCGCACAAATTTTCTTCCTTTGCCACAAATTGCCACTTTTACAATAGGCACCTATGGACGACGTCATTTTTTTCCTTAAGGGCTCCTGCACCCTTTTAACCTAATTTGAGCCAAAGGTACCTACAAATAGTAGTATTTCTAGAGAGTTCAAAGGCTGATCGACAAACATTCACTGTGAACTTTATTTTAAGTATATACCGGAAATATGATTAACTTTTCACTGATTTACGTGCTGCAGATTAGGTGTTTTTGTAGGAAAATCTATAGCTTACTAAAATGTTGAAGTGTATCCGAGATAAACTTTTACTCATTGCATAATTGTGTTCCTTTCATATAATTTATAGGACGTTCCTCAAGCCAAATATGTTTTAATAATATAATTCCCTATAAACTAAACAAGCCTCGCCCACAGCTTCAGAGTGCCTTGGCATTCTCAGACAAGGGCTTACGGGAGCTCAGTCTGGGCAGGAGGAGGAGGTGTTACTAGCCAGCGATTTCAGAGGCAGGGGGGAGGAGGGAGGAGGAGAGGGGATTGAGCTGAGGGCTGCAGATGCTATCAGCTTGCCTGTGTGTAATGTGACAAACAGAACATGGTTGCCCTCATTGTATCATAGGAATAAATAATCATAAACTGTTGACGCAGTTTGCAGCTAGATTTGCTGTGTAAACTATCTAAACTTTAGATAAGATATATAGATAAGTTACTTGTCATAGTTAGTTTTTCATCTTGAATCCGCTTTAAGATGTACTTATTAATTTTGGCAACTATGAACAATATTCTGTGTGCTGAGTAGAGAACTGACAATGTGCAAATTATTTTGGAAGATGTCCTCACACATTAAATGTTATGTTTTATTTTAATAATTCGAATCCTGACAAACAAATTTACCAAAAACTACAATTAGCTAAAGTTCAGCCTAGTGTATGCAGCATGTTGTACTGCTAGAATACAAGATGTTTAATTACATTTTTTAAATGTCACAGTAATACAGGGCGCAGACATGATGTGATTTACTTCAGTTTTACAACAATTTCATGAAAATCCAATTGTTTCACAGGTTCCAATTAGCCATTATAAACTGGATGTATCCCGGTAGTTTACTGTGTACTGCATAACCATATGTTTAGGCACTTGCTAGTCACAATTGTTTGCAGAGCACAATCACAGCAAAATATGTTACATATGCAAATTCTCATATTATGCATAAGTGGATTCAGAAAGACAAAACCATGAGCCTGTTAACCACCCATAGGTACGGTCTAGGTCCAAGAATGCAGCACGGTTGAGAAGATGGATCTCTACACTTGCCCTAGAAAACTGCAGTAGCAAACAAAGGCCACTAGGCTGTCAAACAATTTATTGACAACTGTTGAACCCGAGGTGAAAGGGATATGGTGGCTGATGTTGGGGGCAGTTTCTAATATGCAAACACTCGTTAAAGAGAAACCATGACCAAGGTTTGAATGTCATCCCAATCAGTAGCTGATACCCCCTTTCCCATGAGAAATGTTTTCCTTTTCTCAAACGGATCATCAGCGGGCTCTGTATGACTGATATTATGGTGAAACCCCTCCCACAGTAGGATCTCAGGACCAGGGCGCTGACATCACACTGTGGGAGCCTTGTTGCATTGTGGGAAATAACAGCTTTTTCCAACTGCCAAAAAAAAACAAGCAGCAGCTACTTCCACTGACATCACCTGCCAGCAGTAAAAATGTCGCCATGTGATAAATGTCAGAATGTAAATCAGGGAGAGGAAAGATGTTATAATGGGCAAACACTGACTAAATCATTCATAAATAATTATTGTAAAAATTAAGCACTTATGTTCATTATGTTATTTTCACTGGAGTTCCTCTTAAAGGGCTCCGCCTCTGATACAGGACACCAGGGTTTGAATCCTGTTCAGTAAGCCAGCACCTATTCAGTAAGGAGACCTTGGGCAAGACTTCCTAACACTGCTACTGCCTATAGAGCGTGTCTTGGTGGCTGCAGTCCTGGCACTTTTCCGACAGGAGAAAAGCATGACACAAATGGTATTACCTTAAGCCATAGACCCCGAACAAGCATGCAGATCAGATGTCTATGACAAGTCTGACAAGATTAGCTGCATGCTTGTTTCAGGTGTCGGATTTAGTTCTAACTCACCAGAAAGATCAGCAGGACTGCCAGGAACCTGGTATTGTTTAAAAGGAAATAAATATGGCAGCTTCCATAGGTCTCACACCTCAGGTTCCTGTTGAAATATTAGGTGCTGGCTGATTAAAGTGAACCTCCAGACTAAAAATCTACTTAGCAGAACTGAAAAGGCTTGGTGTTTCTTTAACAGTTTCACAGCATCAGAACTTTGTTTTTCTTATAGAAGTCTAATTTTTAGCTGCATTTTTAGCTAAGCTCCGCCCCATCAAAGAAAACTGCCCAGGACAGGAAGTACATCACTGGGATTACCAGGTTTCCCCGTCGTATGCCCATCGTTCTACGCATGCACGCCACACCACCATGTTTAAATTTCCTGCATCGCCCATTGACTTACATTACTTGTGCTGCCGTGTAAGTCCGACAGTCACACACTGTTGTCTTTACAGTGGCTCGGCGGCATACCGGGCACTTTCGGCACAACGCAAGGCCACAAGTGTGCTAGGCCCCATTGCCTTACATTGCGCTACCCTGCTGTAAAACTGGGTAACACAAGGCAGATTTTCAGGGCAATTGTAAGAGGGGCCTTAATGACGCAAAATACATACATATTAATCATATTGCAGAAATGGTAGAAATCTAATATTTAGGTCATGGCTGGAAGCGGATGATCCCTGAACATGCGGTGGTTTATGTCATACACACTGAACAAGGCAAACTGAAGGATTTGCAGATCAGGCACAGTGTCTGCTCAGCTCCTGCAGTCTATCCCAGTTCTCTCCTGACCTTGCTTATAACCTCAGTCCAGAGCCTTGAAAGTCATACAAAAGTTGCTGGGAGGAAACTAATATTTAGAATGATGCTCACTGCTCAGCACCACTGGTTGCGATATACTGTATTATGTTCCATGTGTAAGTGAACAAGATATAGTGGCAAAATGCTGCTGGGCTTGCACCACACTGCTATCACTGTAAATAGTATCACACAAGGGAAGGAGAACCCTGGACAGCAGCGATTAGGTGGCTATACAGGGCAGTGTATAGTTTTTCGCGACTTCAGGATGAAGGGTGCTGCCCCCGTCTTCTAGAAAGTATCTCAATTGTAATTTATGTTCTGCCCCAGGATTAGAGATGATGATGAAAAAATTCCCCCAAAATGCACATTTCCACTAATCCAGAAAGGAAAAGCAAACCAGCAGCTAGAGGCTTTCATTATTACAATATAATTCCACCCATATGCAAGTTAGTAAGCATTTATTATTCACATTCCTGGGACTGAACCGGGCGCTCGGCATCTCACGCAAATGCTTTTCTGAAAGCGGAAAGCCAGAAAAACATTTGGCGTCTTCCAGCAGATTTCGGCGTTGCGTTTTTCCCCCACCCGCAGGGGGGACGATCCTGGACGAACATGTTGCTTCCAGGATCACCTAAGCACCGGGCAGACAACGTAAAAAACATGGATAAAAATGTGGAGTTTGCGTGGATGGTTGGACTGGCGTTACCCATTCATTTGAATGGGCAGTGCTTAACAACAAGTGCCGCAACTAAACAAATGGTGACTACAGCCCCACAAACTGAATTAAGATGGAATTGTAGTGAAAATAACGTAATGAATAAAATGTCTTAAATTCTTTCACTTACAGTTAGTTTTGGCTCATTGTAAAATCTCTCCTCACTCTGATGTAAATTCTGAAATATATCAGAGGTGGTGGCATCTTTAAATCTGTCAGATGCAGCTCTGCAACATGCTTACTTCTGAGAATTCTGAACCAAGTACATAGGTGTCAGGAAGGGTGTTTGTGCAGGGGGCGGTTAGGGTTAGGCGCCAGGAACGGTGTTTGTGTTGGTGAGGGGCAGTTCCAGTAAGGCACAAGAGTAGAAGGTTCTGTGTGAGAGTAGAGTTAGGTATATGGGTAACATTTACCGATACTTTACTACTACCAATACTTTCGGCAAATGTAATCAATGCCAGCAAAGAATCTCTTCACTCTGCCCCCTCCTTTTCCATTGAAGTGAGTCAGCTGTTGACTGTGTTTGTATTCAGCAGAGAGAGGGAGGAGAGAGCAGAATCAAGACACAGGTAGAGTGTCTCCTGTCCATCAAATGATTACATTTGCTGATTAGCCAGAGAAAAACAAACCTGTACTGCTCTCTGCTGTGAAAATAAACATTTTGAGACTCAGTTCCCACTTCAGCAGATGCAAAATGGATGCAAAATGGACGCAAAATGGACAAAATCCATAATGGACAAAATCCAAAATCCATGCTCACAAGTCTCCCTGAGAATTAGTGACGCTTGGTCCCTCTGTACTCAGCCCAGAGGCTGGTAGGAGCATAAGGCTCTCCATAGGAAGCAATAGACCAGTTCTCCCTAGCAACAGGTAGGGAGGTACATTTCAGATCTTACTCAGAGGTACACACCTAGCCGCTCACTCCGCTCTTCCAATGAACTTCACCTAACCGCCCCCCGCATCACCCAGTCCCATGCACGTCTCCAGGACTTCTCAAGAGCTGCTCCAACACTATGGAACTCCCTACCTCCACCCATTAGGGCAGTCCCCTCCTTCAACATCTTCAAGAAAGCCCTCAAAACTCACCTTTTCACTCTGGCCTACTACCCCTCACAAGTGCTCTAAACCCACAGCTGAACTCTGGTCTCCTACCTCTCATGTCCCTACCTCTCCCTTTAGATTGTAAGCCTTTGGGCAGGGTCCTCCTCCTTTTGTGTCCAACCTGATCATGCACCTCCATTACTGTGAACCCATGCTAGGCCTCTTGAGTGAACCTAACTTCCTTAGTCTCCATGCTGCCCTCCAGTGACTGACTAAGCATTACCTGGTACTCATACTGTGCTGCATGATCTGATCTTTCTTGTATTCAGGTATTGTCATTTTGCTGTATGTCACCCCTAAATATTGTATGTATCCCTATTTATTGTCCAGCGCTGCGTAATATGTTGGCGCTTTATAAATACAATAAATAAATAATGAGGGTATAGTCCCACTTTAAATCTGTGTATAAACTTACCATTTCATTGACTTGCCTGTGTTTTTGTTGTTCTCACTCTCCAAAACATTGCCTATATTACAGTGACTTGTGGTTAATCCATGCATATGAATTAACTGTTGTACACTAAAATGGAAGGGCTTAATAACTGATCTGATTGTGCATTAAATGCACAGCTGACTACATGTAATCACTTTACCAACTCCATTCCCCCTTTCCTTCAGTTGACTGAGGGCTGGAACCCACTAGAGCGATTTTTTGAGCGTTTAGGGAGCACTTTAAATCGCTAGCGCTTTCCCTAAACGCTCTGCCAATGTAAATAAATGTAACAAATTCCACAGTCGTGATTGCGATTAGCAAAATCACAATCGCAGGACATGCAGCATTTTGGGAGCATTTGCTCTTCAATGTAAAGAATTGAAGCGCTGGCGAATCGCTCATGAATCGCTACACATAGCGATTTGAGTGTGATTGCAAACTGCAAATAAAATTATGATACATTGAAAGGACCAATCAGAATAAAAATCGCTTATCGTAAATCCCTACACAATCGCTGGCAAAAAACGTACCCTTTTTAAAATCGCGCCCAAAAGCACAGGAAAACGCTCATGAAATCGCTTACAAAACGTTAATTAAAAATGCTAGCGATTGCGCTAGCGATTTGTAGTGGGTTCCAGGCGTCATGCTGTTTAGGTGGAGAGTAGACAGCACGATCCATCAGAGCGGAACAGGAAACAAGTGATCAAATGGAAGTCAGTAACAGCCTTGAGTGACTTGCAGAGAAGGCTGGAGAAAAGGTGTGCAGGGTAAAGGCCCATACCCACTACGCGACTTTTACTGCAACTTTTCTGTCAACGACTATCACTTTGAGAGACGAGCGATGGTTTCAGCGATCTTGCGATGTGGGTACAGCCGCTTGATTATCTCGATTACACTATCAACATTTGGCTATAACAACCATCATGATGTATCGGATCTTTAAGATCCCCGAGGACTCCCGCACAAAGTATCATCTGACCTCCCGTTTGTACCCGTCGTGTGCGGTCACGTGTTCCCGTGGGTAGGAAGATGGATCGGCGTCAGTTGGCGCTGCTGTGAGGTTCCCTGATCCATCTTTAGGTGAGTAGTCAGTTTAAGAAACAGCATCTGTGCTTTTATTAAACATTTCTGTTTCAGTACAGCCTTATAAATTCATATACATGGATCTACTACAGGGTCACTTTAAATATTTACATTTCACAAGTGCTTCAGATTCACAGTAGCCACTCTGCCTGTGGAGGCGGGATGCTGTGTTGCGGACTAATGACATAGCACCCCACTAACCTTTACAGCTCCAGCAAGGAGGGGCTGCGCTGCAGACATTCAAAGAAATGCTCAATTACATGGATAACTACACAGAGGCAGCAGCCAGGAGTAGTCACATGACTGAGTTCTGCTGCCAATTAAAGCTTCCTGGCAAGTGTGGTACCTAAGTAGCAAAATAGCTGTAATAAGAAACACTGTTATTATCCTCACATAGCGTGTTCAGGGCCGGATTTGTACTCTTTACTGCCCAAGGCCACTATCACCAGCCACCCCCCCTAATAAAGGTAGCCAGATGACCCCTCCCCTTCCCTCTAGTATAGGGAGCCAGATGACCCCTCCTCCTTCCGTTTAGTATAGGTAGCCTGATGACTCCCTTATTCGCTCCCCCCCCCACCCCCCCCCCTCTTCAGTATAGGTAGCCAGCGCGCCTCCACACCACAGTTGCCATGAGTGTCACTCACCTCTCCGCTCGTCTCTAGCGCAGAACCTTCCTCTTCCCCTCCATCACCATCAGCCGCTGCTGTACATCACAAGTCACAAGTGAGAGATGCCGGTTGCAGGGACAGATGCACAACGGTGGCTGATGGATACAGGAGAAGAGGAAGGTTCTAGGCTGGAGACAAGCAGAGACGTGAGTGACTGGCAGCTGCTATTCCACTTTCTTCGCTTACAGCTCTGCAATGATGCCCAAGTCCATAGTCGCCCTTCACAACGCCAATGTGCACAGAGAGCAGTCGCTTGCAAATGCTGCACCAGTTTAGCCTGCTGTCCACCCTCCCTTGCTCTTGTGGTTCCCTAGGCGATGGCCTCGGGGGCCTTGGCCTAAATCCGGCCCTGAGCGTGTTACTATTATTGCCCTTTCTCCCGTGCATGGCACTGCAGGGACCAGGGGCGTAACTACAGGGGAGCAGACCCTGCAACTGCAGGGGGGCCCCCGACCTGTAAGGGGGCCCCAACTACTACTTCACTGCCTATAATCTTTCAGAGAGCTGCTATGGCTCCATCCACACTGAGCCAGCCTACCAATGGGAGCAGACAGTAGAGTGTCCTTCCAATGGTGTTTTGGTCTGGTTGGAGTCCAGAGCAGATGTTTCCACCATAGTCTTACGAGAAAAACACCAAAAAAACGTGCAGGCCAGATTTTTGTATTGCAGTTACCACTAACAAGTGTGAACGGATCCTACTAAGAACATCAGATCGGCCGCTTTTACAATCCGGCAAAATGACCAAAAATGTGCCAAATCCAATTAACTTTTTCTCTTAAAGGGACTCCGAGCTCAGAAAAAAAAGGAAAGTTGTACTCACCAGGGGCTTTTTCCAACCCAGTGCTGGTCGGGAGGTCCCACGCCGGCGTCCTGGCTCCTCTCCTTCTCCCCGCTCCGGAATGGCTGGCAGGCCGCAGCCCGGGCGACACTCTCCCGAGTGTCGGGCTGCTTCTTCCGCATATGACGCGGATTACGTCACACGCCGGCCGCCTCGCGTCATCACGGCGGCCGGCGTGAAAGTACTGCGCATGCGCGCTTTGTTTGCGCATGCGCAGTACTTTCACGCCGGCCGCCATGATGACGTGAGGCGGCCGGCGTGTGACGTAATCCGCGTCATATGCGGAAGAAGCAGCCCGACACTCGGGAGAGTGTCGCCCGGGCTGCGGCCTGCCAGCCATTCCGGAGCGGGGAGAAGGAGAGGAGCCAGGACGCCGGCGTGGGACCTCCCGACCAGCACTGGGCTGGAAAAAGCCCCTGGTGAGTACAACTTTCCTTTTTTTTCTGAGCTCGGAGTCCCTTTAAGTTTTCTCCTGGGAGATAAATATCCATATTCTACTCAAAATAACTTTTCAGCACTCTTCAAATGAAAAAGCACTAAAAAGGACGTTAAAGGGTAGTTCTTTTATTTTCTTGCTTTCTGGTGGCTTAAAATGCATTTTATTGATAATATGTGAAAATATCACCTAGCAGAAAACGTAGGAGAAAAACTGAATTGAATCGGGCCCATTGAGAGATAAAATAGGCCTTGCATCCTAATTTCAGTCTAATGCTGGGTACACACGATACATTTTTCCACCCGATCATTTTTCTGCTCGATTCTGCGCTCAATTCCGTTTTTTTTTTTTTATCTTTTTCCATTCACTTCTATGAGAAATCGAGCGCAGAATCGATCGGAAGGAATATCGGACATGTCGGAAATGATCTATCGAAACAATTTTCGAGAGGAAAAACGTATGGTGTGTACCCAGCATTACACGATAACAATTCTGGCCTAACATGAAATGCAGTCACATGCTGCCATGTAACACTAAACCACAATCCTACAATATAAAGCACTATTCAATAACATATTCATATCTCTGGAAGACTGAACTATCATTTTAAGAATAACTATTTAATTGTGATAGTTCTTCAAATGACTCTGGTTAAATTATCTGTTCCTATTTTGTAGATATGCTGTATGATAAGCAAATACAATTTTTTATATAAAATCAAATACTGAGTGCTCTGATTCATTTCAAGGTATACCGTAATACTATAATTACTGTTATAGAGGGTTCAGACCCCGCTATGCCAGATCCGTCGACTCAACGTCAGCTGCCATGGATCTGCTCCCCTCATTCCACAGCCCAGTTGCATCACCCTCTCCAGACCACAGCTCCTTCAGTGGGAAGCATACGGTTCTTCATCCCCCATGGGCATGCGACTATAGGATTCCATCTGGAACCATGCTCAACTTATCTCAGCATCTGCTCCAAGGCTCCATATGGGACAGCGGCGTAGGGGCTGTCGCTCAGGGGCACTTGTGAGGCTAAGGAGGAAAGGTCTAAGGTCAGCCATTCCCTCAATGCTCCTAGCAAATGTTCGCTCCCTCACCAACAAGCTGGATGAACTGTTCTTCCTCTGCGATAGGAGGGAGCTCAGTGCAAACACTCCAGTACTTTGCTTCACAGAAATATGGCTTCACAAAGATACCCCCGATGAGGCCCTTCAACTCCCAGGCTTCAGCCTCATCCGAGCTGACCGTAACACTGCTTTGTCTGGAAAAAAGAGAGGCGGCAGCATCTGTTTCTTCATCAGCTCTACATGGTGCCCCAACACCACAGTTCTAGTGAGGGAAATGCTCCCCAGACCTAGAGCTCCTTCTTGTTAACTGCAGGCCAATATACTCACCAAGGGAGTTTTCCTCCTACGTCCTTGTTGGAGTGTACATCCCTCCAGATGCCAATGTAAAATCTGCCTACCTTGACCTGAGTGACTCCATTTACCAGTGGGAGGCATCTCTCCCGCAGGCATGGTCGGAAGAGCCAATTTCCGATTCCGCGGTAATTCCGCATACCGCCACTACCGAAATGCCGCTTCCGCTACATTCCGGTGGAATTCCGCTACATTCTGCGGTATTCCGCCACGTGCACTTTCCGTATTTTTAAACGGATTTCCGTAAATTTAGGAGGAAATACTCAATCGCTCATTTGAAATATCTATTGTTAATAAAGTTGATTTGTATTTTGTAAATTTGGATAAAAAAAATGTTGAAACCGTTATTTTAGCGCGGTAACTTTCCGCTGATTATGATTGGTCAACTCATTCCGCATCTCCTGATTGGTCAATTCATTCCGATTCCGATTTTGCCGGAATTCCGAATTCTGGATTGCAAATTCCGAATTCCGTTGAACCATGCGGAAACCCCAATTCCGGCGGAATTTCGGAATTTTAGCTTCCGCGGAATTCGGAAGCCCATGCCTGCTCTCCCGGACTCTTTGTTCATAGTTATGAGCGACTTCAACAGAGCCAACCTCCGCCATGAGCTGCCACGCTATCACCAGCACGTTGCCTGCCTCACTAGAGACTCATCCACACTCGACCACTGCTACACGGTCATGAAGGATGCATACAAAGCCTTCTCCTGGACAGCGGTAGGCTTCTCGGACCACTGCCTCATCCATCTCATCCCCACCTACAAGAGGGGCCTGGAGTCAGCGAAACCGGTCCTCAGGTCCTCCAAAGTTTGGTCTAGTGAGGCCAAGCTCCAACTTCAAGCTTGCTGTGACTGCACCAATTGGAAGGCACTAGAAGCACTAAACCTAGATGAGTGGGTGGCGAACGTTACCTCGTACATCAGCTTTTGTGAGGACTCCTGTGTACCAACCAAATCTTATAAAGTCTTCCCGAACAACAAGCCATGGTTCTCCAATAAGCTACGGCAACTTCGAAAGCTCAAGGAAGCTGCGCACAAGTCGGGCAACCTTGTGGAATACAGGAGGGTGAGAAACGACCTTAACCGTGAACTAAGGGTTGCCAAACGTGAGTTCGCTGAGAGGATGAAACAAAACCTCTGCTCAAATGACTTACCAGCCGTCTGCAAAAAGCCTTAAAGCAGCCACCAACTACAAGAAGGCTTCCCCCCCCAACATGCTCCACCTAGCATCGAACTTGCTGAAGAACTCAGCAAATTCTACTGCAGGTTCGATCCACTTGTGGGGCATCTGTCACCGTCCGGTACCTCTGTGGCCCCAGCAGACCACGATGCGAGTCTGAGTTCACCCCCCACACCCTGGTTGTGAGTGAATGTGACGTCATGCGTCACATGTCAACACTGAACCCAAGGAAAGCCTCTGGCCCTGACAGTGTGTCCCCTGCCTGCCTGAAGTCCTGTTCACGGCAACTTGCCCCTATTCTCACCGCCATATACAACAATTCACTTCAGATGAGCAAAGTTCCTGCCTGGCTTAAGAGGTCAACCATTATTCCTGTCCCCAAAAAGCAAAGAGTCACCGACCTTAACAACTTCAGGCCTGTGGCACTAACATCTGTTATCATGAAGACC
The DNA here is from genome assembly GCF_040937935.1 of Hyperolius riggenbachi. Taxonomy (NCBI): domain Eukaryota; kingdom Metazoa; phylum Chordata; class Amphibia; order Anura; family Hyperoliidae; genus Hyperolius; species Hyperolius riggenbachi. Next base: position 308,486,456 of record NC_090651.1, read on the forward strand.
CTCGAAAGGGCTGTCTTGGCATTCCTGTCTTGGCAAAGTGCTCCACTATGCCCCTTCTTGGCCCATTCCAGTTTGCGTACAGAGCAAACGGGTCTACCGATGATGCCTTCAATACCTGCCTCGAGCTCATCAGTGATCACTTGGATATACCAGACTCGTATGCCAGAATCCTCCTCCTGGACTTTAGTTTGGCCTTTAACACCATCTGTCCACGCACGCTTCAGGAGGGTCTTGCAGCACTCGGGGTCCATTTCACCCTACGCCTTTGGATTACAGACTTCCTATTCAACAGGTCACAATCTGTCAAAGCTAAGAGACATCTCCTCTCAACCACGGTCCACTAACATGGGGGCCCCACAAGGCTGTGTCCTGTCTCCAATGCTGTTCTCCATTCAAAACAAACAACTGCAGATCCACAGCGGATCCTGTCAAGGTTATTAAATTTGCAGATGACACCACCATTGTTGGCCTTGTCACCAATAACGACGAAAGTGCCTATTGTCAGCAGGTGGATAGAATCTGTCACTGGTGCAGGGAGAACAGGCAGGTCCTTAACGCAGTAAAAACTGTAGAGATGATTATCGATTTCAGGAAGCATGCCCCCTCGCTACAACCAATCCACACTGATGGAACTGAAGTGGCGATAGTACCCTGTGTCTGCCTCCTGGGCACCACCATCTCGAACGACCTGAGATGGAAGGCTAACACCAACTCCACCCTGGCGAAGGCCCAGAAAATACTCTTCTTCCTCCGCCAGCTGAAAAAGTTCGGCATGCCCCATCAGGTTCTCACAAGATTCTACTCTGCCACAACAGAATCTATCCTCTTCTCTTCCATCCTGGCCTGGTACACTGGTGCCTCCGTCAGCGACAGACAAAAACTCCAGAGGGTCATTAGATCAGCAGAGAGAATCATTGGGAAACCTCTCCCTCCACTCGACCTACTCTACAACTCAAGACTGCGCACTAGAGCACTGAACATAGCCAAGGACCCCTTTCATCCTAGACATTGCTACTTCAGTCGCCTACGTTCTGGGCGTAGATTCCGGGTCATCCCCACAAGGACCATGAGCCACAGGAACTCTTTTTTCCCTTCTGCTGTCAACCTCCTGAACTCCACCCATGTTCCACCTCCATCCCCTCCTTCTTAGGTTAACAGACTTGGCCTTGTCTGCTTGGAACTTATGGCACGGGGTGCTCTTATGGTCCAGCCAGTGTCCTCATGAGGCTCAGTCCTCATAGACTGTCATCACTATCTGTAGTATCTCGTTAAATTCTTTCATGTATGTCTCTTGTATTTTGCACTATTGTCATGTCCCTGTAGATGCTGTGCTCTATATGTGCCAAACCCCATTCCTGGCATGATCCTGTCATGCTTGGCGAAATAAAGGATTCTGATGATAGCAACACTTTAAAGGCTTGATCCTTTACTGAGTTAGCGCTTGAGCAAAAGTCAAGAACCGCACATGTTTTTAATAAAACTGGAAAGGCCAAAACTTTGCTAATTTAAAGGACCACTCCAGCGGAAAAGTAAGCTGTTAGAACTGACAGGTTTTGAACTAGTCCATCTCCTCATGGGGAGATCTCAGGGTTTTTGTTTTTTTTTCAAATGACAAAATAGTGTGCAAGTGATTAGGGAGGCTGGCAGCTATCTTACTATTTGACAGTTAAACTGCCGTTCTGGAAATGCTTTTGAAAACAAAAAAAACCCAGATAAACCCCCATGAGAAAATGAAATGGTCCAAAACTTGTCGGTTCTGTTAGATTACTACTTACTTTTTTTTACTGGAGTGGTTAAACAGAATGTACAGGAAATGAATTGTCATCAAGCTATTGCCTTAAAATCTGTGTGTGGCCAGTATTATACACAGTTTGGCCAGTGATGCCAGTTTTGATATCTCTGCATTTAGTTAAAACAACGTATGCATTAACCAAAAGAAGAAAAAGTGAATTGGATCGGGCCCAATGTCTGTATTGCGTTGTAATGGGAACCGAGCCTCAGAGGTTTCCGAATGACTGCTAACGGCAACAGCCAGTCGTACCTATTCTGCAGTTTGTCTTTTCTCATATAAAAACATTCTGTATTCTGGTGTGGATGTAGCTGCCGAACAATATACCTGTTTAAGTTATAATAATAACTGTAATAAGTATATATCACAATCCCCTAATTAACTCATAAAATCTCCTAACTACACCATTATTTCCTTACTCCGCTAGCTGAACCATAATCAGTACCTTATTAGGGTATAATTAGGGGTCTTTTTAACCCCTTCCTCCTACTTGTCAATGCGAGTCGGGATTTCATCCATTTGATTCCACTTTCCTCCATGGAGCATCATTATTTACTGGAACCTCTAATTAAACCCTTACTCCCAAATTCTCCCCCTGCAAACCCCAGTATGTGGCAGAATACAATTCACCCTTAATGTTCACAGTAACTCAGGTTGTTGAAAAAAAAAAATTAAAAACCAGCACTGTATATATATATATATATATATATATATATATATATATATATTGGGTATGATGGCATGATGAGTAATTGCAAAGTCATTGCCAAATCAAGAGGTGCAGAGCATCAGCATGGAAATGTATATAGCGGAAAGTATATAGCCACCAGTGCAATGGCTAAAAGAATGTACAATATAATATGTTCATCAAAAAGCTTTGTGAAGTGGCTCCAATACAATCAGGCCGGTTTCACACTTGTACATTGCAATTCTCCAGCCCCTTTCACATTACACTGCGGCAGACAGGGTAATATGCATAGGCCCGCCCCCTTCTCAGTGACGTACTCTCTGCTAGACAGGAAGTATGTCACCGGGATGCAGGCCGGTGTAATGTCTGATTGCGCTGCCCAGAAGCTCCCTTCCACACTGAGTAGCACGCATGCTCAGTGTGAAGTTAATGATGCTGCTGGAGGTAAAATACTAAATATCTCCGCTCCCACACCTCTTACACTCCCCAAATTTTCAGGGTAGGGAGGGACTCCCCGAACGACCTCTATGCCAAATTGCAGCCCCCGAGACCCGCTGGTTCAGGAGATAGATTAGAGAAATCTATCACGGGAACCAGTGGGGCTCGGGGGCTGCAATTTGGCATAGAGGTCGTTCGGGGGGTCCCCTCCCTACCCTGAAAATGTGGGGAGTGTAAGAGGTGTGGGAGCGGAGATATTTAGTATTTTACCTCCAGCAGCTTCATTCTATAGGAAATGTGGCCGCACAGTCTCCTACTGCGCATGCGGGGCAGCACAAATCCACAGGCAGGGTAATCAGACACAACACCGGTCCGCACATGTGCACCAACGTCACAATGCACTTGTCATTTACACTTACTGCGTTGCCAGACTTACATTGCGGTGGGCACAGATCATGCGGTAACACGCAGTTGACTTTGCGTCAGGATCAGGGCCGGCCTGCTCATGAGGCGGGGTGAAACGTTTGCCTCAGGCGGCAAACTTCTAGGGGCGGCACCCGCCCGGCCGTGGGTGCGGGGGGGCCGGCCGCCGAGCCGGAGGGGTAGCTAGCAGGACGGGGATATTGGGCCTTGCGGTGGGGAGGGGGGGTCGGACCCCCCCCTCCCTCGCCTGGGTTCCCCGATCTGCGCTCCCCTCCAGCTGTAATAGGAAGCAGCCGATGCTCAATCGTAAGAGGCACGGGCGGGGAGGACTCACCTTATCCGCGTTCCAGCGTGCGCTCCACTGACGTCACTTCCTGCATCGCCGTCCACTTACATTACAGTGGGCGGCGATGCAGGAAGTGACGTCAGTGGAGCGCACGCTGGAACGCGGATAAGGTGAGTCCTCCCCGCCCGTGCCTCTTACTATTGGGCATCGGCAGCTTCCTATTACAGCTGGAGGGGAGCGCAGATCGGGGGACCCAGGCGAGGGAGGGTGGGTCCGACCCCCCTCCCCACTGCTAGGCCCAATACCCCCGTCCTGCCCACTACCCCTCTGGCTCGGGGGGGGGGGGGGCTTCGGCGGCAATTTTTTTTTATAAATTTGCCTCAGGCGGCAAAAAGTCTAGGGCCGGCCCTGGTCAGGATTGTGGTGATGTGAGCACTTTCGGAGCATCGCACAAAGTATGAAAGTCCATAGACTTTCATTTCATTAAAAGACACCTGAAGTGAGAGGGATATGGAGGCTGCCATATTTATTTCCTATTATGCAATACCAGTTTCCTGGCTATCCTGCTGATCCTCTGCCTCTAATGCTTTTAGCCATAGTCCCTGAACAAGCATGCAGCAGATCAGGTGTTTCTGACATTATTGTCAGATCTGACAAGATTAGATGCATGCTTGTTTCTGGTATTAATCAGACACTACTGCAGTCAGATAGACCAGCAGCTCCACAACAACTAATAGATCAGAATCAGAATCATTTTATTTCGCCAAGCATGACTGGGTCAAGCCCGGAATTGGGTTTGGCACAATGGAGCAGTACATAGAAAGATAGGCAGGAAAAACGTTAGAATGACAGTAATACTTCATGCTCAATAAATGCATACACAAATATACAATCAACATTAGATATATAAATAGCTCAGTATACATCTTTCAAAAACACACTGCTGAAGTCTACCGCTCCTATGCAGGTGGTAGGGCACTGATAGAGGGTGGTAGAATGTTAAGGGAGTTCAGGAGGCTGACGGCCATCGGAAAAAAAGAGTTCTTGTGTCTGGTGGTCTTGGTGTGGATGGCCCGAAGTCTACGACCCAGTGGAAGTGGGGTGAAAAAACAGTGGCCTGGGTGAGAGAAGTCACTTGCAATTCTCAGTGCCCTGGCTCGCAGTCTTGTGTTATACAGATGGTCAAGTGGGGGAAGAGGTCTCCCAATGATCCTCTCCGCCGACCTAATGATCTTCTGTAATTTGTGCCTGTCGCTGGCTCCCACATACCAGACCAAGATGGCGGAGCAGAGGATCGATTCAATGGTGGCAGTGTAAAAGCATGTTAGAAGAATCTCCTGCGCCATGTCGAACTTCCGCAGTTGGTGGAGGAAGTAGACTCTCTGCTGGGCTTTCCGTTGGGTTGACGTGATGTTGACCCTCCAACTGAAATCGCTGGAGATGGTGGTGCCCAGCAGGCGAGTGCAGGGCACTCTGGCCACCTCGGTGCCATCAATGTAGATGGGAGGTGGGGGGGTAGGTGCCGACTTCCTAAAGTCAATTATAAGTTCGACGGTTTTGGCCGTGTTGAGCACCAGGCTGTTCTCCTTGCACCAGTGGCATAGTCTTTCCACCTGCTGCTGGTAATCCTGGATGTTGTCCTTGGTGACGAGGCCGACGATGGTGGTGTCGTCCGCAAATTTTATGACTTTGACAGAGTCTACCGTGGACCTGCAATCATTTGTGCAAAGGGAGAAAAGCAGCGGGGACAGGACGCAGCAATGGGGTGCCCCTGTGTTGGTTATCACTTCTCATGAGTAGATGTCCCCCAGCCTGACAACTTGAGATCTGTTAGAGAGGAAGTCAATGATCCATAGACGTAGGGTAGAGTGGACCCCAAGTGTGGCCAAAACATTCTGGAGGGTGCGTGGGCATTTAGTGTTAAATGCCGAGCTGAAGTCTAGTAGCAGTACTGTGGCATACGCATCCCTCCTGTCTAGATGGTTGTAGATGTATTCAAGACAGATGTTTAGGGCATCATCAGTGGACCTATTTGCCCTGTAGGCGAACTGGAGTGGGTCTAGTAGGGGCAAGGTGGATAGCTTGAGGGTGGATAAGACCACTCTCTCTAGGGATTTCATGATAACAGACGTCAGGGCCACAGGCCTGTAGTTGTTGAAGTCGGAGATGCCTTGTTTCTTAGGAACAGGAGTGATGCACGCAGGGACTTGAAGCACGCAGGGACTCTGCCCTCTGTCAGTGACCTGCTGAAGATGGCAGAGAGGATGGGGGCAATAATAATATGGTTGGTTAGTTCTATCTCTTGTAGTTATGGAAATATTAATGTTTCTAGTTAACCCTAGCCCTAACCTGGGGTGATCATTTGACTTCTTTTGCAATGTTTAATATCTCCAAACCTAAAAGAAATCTAACAGTGATTTTGGTGGCACTAACCAGCCATTTTATATCTGTAAGCTATTTTAGGAGGGCAGGGTGATGTCAATGGCTGAAAAAAAAATGCTATTGAGGCTACGTTTCCACTAGCCGCAGCACACGGCTGCAAGCCGTGCGGCGGCACCTCCTAGTCTGCGGGTACGCAGACGAATCCCAATAGCTGTGCCATGCACAGCTATGGGATTCCCTGCCTCCCGCATGGAAACGGGTGGCAATGTCGTCGGAATTAGTATGGCAAGTGATTTCGCCGGCGGCGCCATTATTTCCTATGGCAAAGATTCCCTGTGCGATTTGCCTGCGGGGAAACTCTGCAAATTCTCCCCGGTTTACGCGCTAGTGGAAACAGGCCCTAAAGCAGTACAAATCTTATTTTTTACAGCATGAGGGCCTGTACAAACTGGCTGCGTGTTGGGCTGTGATTTTTCAATTGGAAAGACTTCAAGAAAATAATGCAAATCGTGGGGCCCTGTACACAGTGGTGCGATTTTAGAAAATCGCAATTGCAGTGCCTGCTGAGCTTTTTGATCGTTTACATTTGTGAAGTGCAGGAAAAATGCAATGAATGCGATTTTCCTTGCATTTTTTAGATAAACAAAACTGCAAAAGATGGACTTACCAAAACTGCAATCGCAAACGCACAAAATCGCAAGTAGAAGGACATCTGCTCTGCTGAGCAGAGAAAAAGTATGTCGCTTCTGAGTATGGCCAAGGCCATCAGGGCCATTTCTGTGCCCAAAGCAGGACTCATTTTGCCTTCCTAAATTTTCTGAATAGGAAGATCTGATCTTATATTAATGTGTTTTGCAGCCACTAATAGTAAATTCTTAGGGTATATACAGAAATTATATTGTTTCCCAAAATAAATCTATAAAGGATGCGCAGATTAACAACCTGATTAACAACCTGGCCAAACATACCTCACTGGTCCAAATACACTAAACCCACATACCTTCCTGTAACTGTTTTGAGAGGATGTAGCCAATTTATAAAACACTATACTTTTTATGGACTGCCTGGGTCTTTAAGTGAACCTCCAGACTAAAAATCTACTCAACACCACTGAAAAGGCTTGGCGGTTCTTTAACAGTTTCACAACATCAGAGCTTTGTTTTTCTTACCCAAGCCTCATTTTTAGCTGCACAGAAGAAAACTGTCCGGGCATTTTTATACTGATGCTGTACAAAGCATGATGGGATTCCTGATGTTGTTGTTCTGCTTCTGCTGTTTTGGTGCAAATTTGTTTTTTGGTTGTTGTTTTTTTTGAATTTGAGATTTGAAGCCTAGCGCGCGCAGCTGGGAGGGATCATCAGGACACAGGACAGTTGGAACTGTGTCTCATGCTCCCTGTCACCTCCTTTCAAGCAAAAAGATGGCTGCCCCCATGAAATCACAAACATTTGCCTGTTCTTTTAAAACAGGGTGGGTAAGAGATTAAAATTGATAGGTAATATAATTAACATAACTAATGACAGTATGTTTGTTTAGGCTGAAAATCCCTTTTAAGGTGGCCATACATCAGGCAATTTGGCGGCCGATCGACCATCCAATTTGATTATTATAATTGAATCGGGTCGAAATCAGTGCTGCGAAGTGCATGCCCAATTGACGATGCAACCAATTTTTGAGCTGAAATTCGTTGCATGTATTGGTTGGACATGCTGCAAGATGTAGGGCTGAGTTGCTAGATCAGGTGCACGGCGGAAACGGCGAGCAATATCGGGACGAACAACAAACAGGATGAAACCCCTGGCGCTGTTTTCCCAGTTTTCAGCCATTATAGTTCTTAAACAAAATGTGCTATTGTAGATAAAGCCCACACATTTTATTTGCCCATTTGTCCCGATTATCACAACATTTAAATTACGTACAATGTACAACGATAATATTTACCGGTAATTTGGAAATAAAGGTGTATTTTTTCCTGTATTTCATTTGGAAATAAAGGTGTATTTTTTCCGTAGTGTTTTTTTTTTTTTTAACCTCCCTGGCGGTATAAATCGTGCGGCTGCGCGGCCGCGAAAGGGTTTTTCTCACTTTTTTTTTTAAGCATGTAGCTAGCTTAGCGCTAGCTACATGCTTCCCCCCTCCCCGCGGGCGTCCGCCCGTCCCCTCCGATCGCCGCCGGTGCCGCTTGCCCATAAGAAAATCCCGTTCTGAACGGGATTTCCTTGAGGGCTTCCCCCGTCGCCATGGCGACGAACGGAGTGACGTTATCGACGTCGCCGACGTCGTGACGTCACAGGGAATCCCGATCCACATGACATACATAATAAAAATTCCCAAAGGTAACTATGTATTCTTTTTTTAATTATGTCATTTCTTTGTTACAAGTGTTTTATTGTGGTAACTATGGGGCAGGGTTGAAAAGGGGGTAAAAACTAATACAAATTTATTTTTATATGTAATTCTGCGAAAAGTACACAGGAAGTGTTTTGTATGCATTCTTTACTTTCACTTTGTGAATGAATACCAACTTCCGGCTGATGCCGGCTTTCATTCACTACAGGCACTGTGATAGGCTTTGGGAACAGCTGTTGCCATTCACCAATCATGGACAGGCAGGATGGCGATGGAAACGAATGGGGGCGCCCCGGAGATCGGGAACGGCAAGGTAAATAAACAATTACGCATATCTACGCCCCTGGTGCGCAAATAAAGTTTTAAGGGATGTAGACATGCGTAGCAGTGGTGGGGAAGGGGTGAAGCTTACCCTCCCTCTTTTACAGCTGAAAATAATTATTTCCCAAAACATGCAGCAGGCTCCAGCTAACATGCAATGACTCAGCATTAGGTAAGATTTCAGATAATTACACTACCACACTAGCCACATCGGAGAACTTTTTAAAGAGTTATAAGTAAAATGAAGGATATTGAATATATCTGCCTAAAGAGCCCTTTTAAAGCAGCAGTTTTTCCCTGGAAAGCCAAACACCCTGAGAAAACCTGCTGAATTCACTCCCTGCAGTACAGTGAGAGATTAGTCGCCACTGGTGTTTATTTTGGAATTAAAAGACTGATCAAGTCCATCATTTCCCTAGAGTTGCCAAGTATGAGTCATTTAGTTAATCACTAAAAGTATGTCACTGCTGGATCTAAAGAGCTTGCTGACTTGAAGACCTGAGCTACAGAGACATGAGAAGGCCTAAAATATGTCTTAAATAATTCTGGATCTGTCTTGTTCACATTATCAGGTGATGTCAGGCATGGTGGTAAGGGAGATAACCCAGCACTGCAGATGAGATCATTCATTATGCTGTACATTGCAGCATCACTGCTATATGTTTCACTGGATCCTTACCAGTCACTCTACACATTTTTGAGGATGTCTAAATCATTTTAAATAGAATTAGTCTGTTTACTAAATTCACCCTTAAGGCTGGTAGCCACTACATGATTTTTCCAACAACTTTAGATTTTTTGAGTGTCAGGCGATCGTTTCTGCAATCTCACATGGGTACAGGCACGCGATTACGCGGACGCTTTGCGATGCATGGGGATAACGACCATTACGGCGGATTGGGTCATTAAGGTCCTGGATGACTTCCGCACAAAGTACCAGGATCACTTAAACTCTCGTTCGCACCAGTCGTGTGCCGTTTGTGACGTTCCCTATACCTACCGCCAAGAGGATGGATCGGGGAGCACTCGTCGTTGTGTGATGTCGCTGGGATCCATCTTCTTGGGTTGCGAGGTGAGTATTCAGCTTTACACTTAAAGCTGTAACTTCGAACGCGAATTTCTGTAAAAATTTGCGAACTGGCGAACTGCCATATACTTCAATGGGAAGGTGAATTCTAAAACCTATAGGAACTGTTTCTGGCCACAAAAGTGATGGAAAAGTTGTTTCAAGGGGCCTAACACCTGGACTGTGGCATGCCAGAGGGGGATCCATGGCAAAAGTCCCACCAAAAATTACGGAGTTGACGTAGAGTCGTGTTTTAATCGCTTAGAAGCAGAAATCACATTACATTCCTACATTTGTGGAATAAAGTTCTGCTTTAAAATGTCTAGAGTGTGTATACGTGGATCAGGTATTGTAAGGGTTATGCCCGCTTCATACTGACAGACCAAATGCCGCGTTTACAGAGTGTCTGTAAGGCCCTTAGGTGTGTGGTGCTGCATGTGCGGACCAGTTACTGGACGCAGAGGTCACTGGCTCACATTGATCACAGGGTCCGGAGCCAATGAAATAGGCTCCTGACCAGCTCACAGAGCTCTACTGTCATAGTTATGGCAGAGCGAGTGGGCTTTAGTGACAGGTGAGTGGTGTGAACGGTGACAGCGGTGATTCCAAGAGGTCGGTAAGACCCGCTTTTTGTACCAGCAGTCACTGGTCCTTAAAGTGAACCTCCGGACTAAAAATCTACTCAGCAGAACTGAAAAGACTTGGTGTTTTTTAACAGTTTCACAGCATCAGAACTTTGTTTTTCTTACCAAAGCATAATTTTTAGCTGCATTTTAAGCTAAGCTCTACCCATCAAAGAAAACTGCCCGGGCTTTTTTTCCCTGATGCTTTGCAAAGCATGATGGGATTTCCTTTGTTGTTATTCACCTTGCCTAGCAACTGGGAGGGGTGATCAGCACACAGGACAGTTGGAACTGTGTCTCGTGCTCCCTGTCACCTCCTTTCAACCAAAAAGATGTCTGCCCTCATGAAATCAAACATTTGCCTGTTCTTTTAAACCAGGTTGGGTAAGAGATTATATTACCTATCTATTTTAATTAACATAACTAATGTAACTTAATGACAGTATGTTTGTTTAGGCTGAAGTTCCTCTTTAAGGGGCCAGAGACTGCTGGTACTGAAGCGGTTAAAAAAAAACATTTACCAATATTTTTGCCCAAGACCGTACAGTCTAACATGCAGAAAATGAATAATCTGAGATCTGGACTTACTTCTTATAACACAGTTTAGAATTACAAGCCAATCTTTGATTGCTTTATCACAAACACCTCTGGATTGCTACACTGACTGTTCTTATCAGGAAACAAAAGTGTGTAGCCCACGGCAACCAATCACACAACTGTGCCTAATCAGCACGAGACTGATGAAAGCTGTGGGCTAGCTGCTGTGAAATAAAACACTTGCACGCAATTACACAAAGTTATTAAGAGAAGTCGTTAATGAGTTCCAGCGAAGGGAGGCGAACTGAGATTGGTACGTGAATATCCGTGGGCTCCATACCCCACCCTACAGAGAGTCTTACAACATGCTTTCCTGTGTCCTCTTGTTCTATTATGTTTGTTTTCAGAAATAGCTGGAGGAAGAGGAGGACTGATGTAAAAAGAAAAACTACAACCAGCAAAATATAGTGGAATGAGGACACAAGTGAGATGAGAGAGCTGCTAGGATAATTGCTGTGCCACTAACAAATAAACTAATGCCCTCAATTATTAAAGCGGACCTGTGCGTTATACTCACCAGTCCTGGAGTCCAACAAAGGCCTCCCTGGATGCTGCCCCGGCAGGATTCCAGGAACAGTGTGGACACCATCCTCACTAGCAGCAGCAACTGCGTGCTCTTCCAGAAAACAGACATTGCCGTGCGAGGGGCGGGGCTACAGCACTGGCGCAATGGGCAGGGTATTTTTTACCCCGGACAATCAGTGCTCAGCGCTTCTGTCTTTTGAGCAGCCGAGGCATATTCCACACTGTTCGTGACTCCCGTCATGCGCGCCTGTGTCAGTCCTGTCATCAGTCAGTCCAGTCACCAGTGAGCCCTGTCAGTCGGACCCATCACCAGTTGTACCTGTACTTTTGTCCAACCAGTGCTCCCTTCATCAGGCTGTTCGGTAACATTTATGCAGTCGGCCCTCAGTCTGTCCCGTCACACCAGTCTGCTATTCTTCCCTCACTTCAGAGTTCACCCCTACTGTTCTCATCCCTGGTGGGGCAGCCCTAGGGGTCGTGACCTGGTGGGCACCAGGCAGCAAAGTAGTCCTTTGCCCACTAATGCTGGGCATACACGGCTCGTTTTGAACCATTTAGATGGCTCGCTAGATAATTTCCGACTTGTCCGATCTTCCGCTCGATCGTTTTGCCGCTCTATTCCTGATAGCAGTGAATGGAAAAAGATAAGAAAAAGAGCGGAAATAAGATAAGAGAATCGACTGCAGAATCGAGCGGTGAAACGATCGAACAGGAGAATCGAGCGCCAAAAATTAGCCGTGTATGCCCAGCACAAGACTGGCGACCCATCATCAGGGCCGGTTTTCTCCTGAAGCAAGGTGAAACATTTGCATCATTTGCAGAGGTTACAGGGGCAGCATTTTTTTACTGTGTGTACCGTCCTGAGGCGTAATGGAGTGGCTGAGGGTGACCAGTTTGTTTGTCACAGAATCACAGCCAGCCAGTGTGCTATTGTGTTGAGCTGCAACATGTCATGTGAGAAGATTAAGGGCCCGTTTCCACTATCGCGAATCCGCATGCGTTGCCCGCATGCGGATTCGCACAGTCAGTACAAGTGGATGGGACTGTTTCCACTTGTGCGTTTCCCCGCACGTTTTTCTGTGCAGAAAAAATCTGCAGGGTAGGGCCCTCAGAATTCGCCTGCGTGTGGAATGCAGGCGAATCGCACGCAATGTATTTAATAGGGAAATCGCATGCGTTTTCCCCATGCGTTTTTTGCAGCGATTTCGCATGCGATTTCGCATAGGTATTAATGTTAATTTACACAGGCAGTGACATGGTTAAATTCGCATACAGCCTTACCTATGCGAAATCGCATGCGAAATCGCGGCAAAAAACGCATGCGGAATCGCACCCGCATGCGATTTGCCTGCGGTGATTCGCCGGCGATTCCGCAACGCTATAGTGGAAACGGGCCCTAAATGAAGCAGAGTAAACTGTCGGGTGCTGTGGGATTGTTCCAAATTGGGGGGTTGGGGGCGTGTCCTCACAAGTTTGCCTCAGGCAGCAAAAAGTCTAGAACTGGCCCTGCCCATCATCCCATGCAAGGTGCGCTGGTGAACACCTGTGCCCACTTAGATTCCAAGCCCTAGGGGTACCCACACCAATCACTGGTGCTGAGATCAACAGGACCTTGTTGCACTTATACTCCATTAAAGAGAACCCGAGGTGTGTTTAAAGAATGTTATCTGCATACAGAGGCTGGATCTGCCTATACAGCCCAGCCTCTGTTGCTATCCCAAACCCCACTAAGGTCCCCCTGCACTCTGCAATCCCTCATAAATCACAGCCGTGCTGTGAGGCTGTGTTTACATCTGTAGTGTCAGTCTCAGCTGCTCGCCTGCCTCCTGCATAGCTCCGGTCCCTGCCCCTGTCCCTTCCCTCCAATCAGCAGGGAGGGAAGATATGCAGGCGGGGACTGGAGTTCTGCAGGAGGCGGGGAGAGAAGCAGACTGACACTATAGAGATAAACACAGCCAGCTCTGACAAGCTGTTTGTCAGCAGCGTGGCTGTGATTTATGAGGGATTGCAGAGTGCAGGGGGACCTTAGGGGGGTTTGGGATAGCAACAGAGGCTGGGCTGTATAGGCAGATCCAGCCTCTGTATGCAAATAATATTCTTCAAACCCACCTCGGGTTCTCTTTAAGGGTTCACTATTTGTAAAATTATAATACATATAACACATAAAGAAAAACCGTTTGAGAGAGAATATTCATAGAACATATAACACATACGTTTGTCCCAGAGTACGCTGCACTATAAATTACTTTTATCTTGCTGTCACTTACAGTAGTTAGTAAAAATCTGACTAATCTGGCGGGTTTTGGACTAGTCCATCTCTTCATGGGGGATGCTTAGGGTTTTCTTCCTTTTCCAAAGTACTTACGAAACGACAGCTGCTCAGTGACAGTCCAACTGCCAAAATAGTGTGCCAATGAGTAGAGAGGCTTTCTGGTATCTTTGTATTGTATAAAACCCTTTCAGACAGTGCTTTTGTACAGAATGAAGAAAATACTGAGAATCCACCATGTGTAAAAGTACCAGTCTAAAACTTGTGGAAACTTTACTACCTATTGTAAGTGATAGCAACATAGGGACAAAGTAATGGTGCGAGTACAGACAAGCCTGCATAGTGAGCTGAAGCAGCTCTGTGCTATTGCAGAGACACAGCCATGCTTGCGCAGGTTCAGCACGGCTGCACCAGAGGAGGAATGTGGCTCCAAGGTTCTGGAGGATCCCAAGCAGCAACAGAGGTCCAGAGAACAGTGTGGGAAGCCCCTGTAGGATCCAGAGACATCCTTCTCCTTAGGAAAGTATTTCATTTTTCACTGAGGTTCACTTTTTTTTTAATCTACATAAACACACTGGTCTATAGTCATTTAAAATGAATGACTGGTGGATCGTTGATTCAGGGCTGACCTCTACAAATAATGGATGTCCAAAAGACAGTAACCAATGGTTCCAGATGAGTTCATTCATAGAACTTAAAGTGTTCAGAAACTCTGACATAACATTCAGGGCCGGCCTTAAGTTTCACAGCGCCCTGAGCGAAACTTGATTTTTGTGCCCCCTTTCATCCTCTTCACGCATGCGCGCACACACACTCACTCACACACACACACAGGCCCATATGCAATTCACCTTTTCTCCTGAGATATCTATTAGGACAGTGGTTCCCAACCTTTTTGACGTTGTAACACATCACGCCAAATGCTCAGATCTCTGTGCAACGTCACATATGTATAATAGGAAAAATACTATTAATAACCACGAATGTATGGAAAGAGTGCATTATCCTGAATATACTTAAAATGAAGGCTAGAACCTTTCAGGAATATTATTAAAAACAATCAGTGGGACAGTTAGTCGCCCCCGCCTTCCCCCATTTAGAATGATAGCACAGCACCGACAATTTGCACCACGCGTTATAGCCGCAGTGCGCCCCCCACCAAAAAACGCCCCCGATCTCATGTGTAGGTGCCCTCAATATAGGTTGCTAAGCATAGGTGCCCCCAATATAGGAAATCAGTTTAAGGTCTTCATAGCCCCCATAGGTAGCCAGGCGTAGCTGCCTCCAGTATAGGTAGCCATGTGTTGGTGCCCTCAGTAAAGGTAGCCAGCTATAGGTGCCCCCAGTATAGGAAATCAGGTGTAGGTGCCCTCCGTATAGGTAACCAGCTATTAGGAGCCCCCTTAGAAGCCGGTACCCTGAGCGACCGCTCTGGTCGCACAGGTCAAAGGCCGGCTATGATAACATTCAATAAAAATGTATTTTCCTACTTTTTATTACCCATATAGTTATCATATTTGTTTTTGTGCACAAGTAATATTGTCGGTCTACAAATTACAAAAAGTGTAGTTTCTCTTTCCTTGAAAGCTGCCATTGCATTTTATTCCAACTGATTTTTATTATATATTAAATTCTTCTAGTGAGCTGTTCTGAATTGTGTGAAAGCCTGAAGCATAGACAGATTCTCAGAGTGTTTTTAACTTGTTATGCTGGGAATACATGGGTCGATCCGGCTAGCCGCCAGATTGACCCCCGCCGCATCCCCGCTCGTCCGCACGGATCGATTACTGCTCGTCCCCGCTGGCGCTCCTTATCAGCTGCTCAATTCCCTGCCATTGTCCGCCGGCGGAGATCCAGCGGGCGGTGGTCGAGCAGCGTGATCGGACCAGCTGAATATTATCAGCTGGCCGGATCAGCTGCTCGATACACGGTACAGAAATGTACCGTGTATCCCCAGCATTAGACATAATGTTACAACATTGGAATGTAAACAAAGATTGTTATCTCCAGTCTGGATGCGGATTTGAAGCTGAATAGCCTTTGCATAGCAGGACAAAGTGCTGTGTTTAAAGAGAACCCGAGGGGTGTTTAAAGAATGTTATCTGCATACAGAGGCTGGATCTGCCTATACAGCCCAGCCTCTGTTGCTATTCCAAACCCCACTAAGGTCCCCCTGCACTCTGCAATCCCTCATAAATCACAGCCGTGCTGTGAGGCTGTGTTTACATCTGTAGTGTCAGTCTCAGCTGCTCCCCCGCCTCCTGCATAGCTCCGGTCCCTGCCCCCGTCCCTTCCCTCCAATCAGCAGGGAGGGAAGGGATGCAGGCGGGGACTGGAGTTCTGCAGGAGGCGGGGAGAGCAGCAGACTGACACTATAAATATAAACACAGCCAGCTCTGACAAGCTGTTTGTCAGCAGCGTGGCTGTGATTTATGGAGGGATTGCAGAGTGCAGGGGGACCTTAGGGGGGTTTGGGATAGCAACAGAGGCTGGGCTGTATAGGCAGATCCTGCCTCTGTATGCAGATAATATTCTTCAAACCCACCTCGGGTTCTCTTTAAACATTTCAGTGATGTTCTGCTACATTTTTTTTCTGGGTTAGTAGCTAAAACTGTGAGGAATCTTTTAGAACAAAGTAGAAATGTTGACTTTCAGACTACTTTAATTTAAGACTTCGGCAGAAAAAATAGAATAAAATAAATATAAAAATAAAAAAACCTGAAAACAAAGACTTATCAAAAGCCTCAGAAAAGTTAGAAAAGGTGGACACATATATAATCCATAATAATCCAAACATTTGTATAGCGCTTTTCTCCTGTCGGACTCAAAGCGCTCAAGAGCTGCAGCCACTGGGACGCGCTCAAGAGGCCACCCTGCAGTGTTAGGGAGTCTTGCCTTGAACTCCTTACTGAATAGGTACAGACCCTAGCCAGGATTTGAACCCTGGTCTCCCATGTCAAAGGCAGTGCCCTTAATCAGTACACTATCCAGCCATGAACTCAGCTTTGGTGCGGACATGAGGTGACCTTTATGTAACTGCTGCTAAAACCATTGTCCAGAATTCCAGACTCGTCCCTAATATGTAGGTAAATCGCAGCAGTTATAAACCAACAGAGCTGAATCGCAGTGCACAATCTCCAGCATCACCATTCTGTGAATCTGTATAAAACATGCAAACGGTCCCCTACTTACAAACAAGTTCCGTTCCGAGTTTTGAGACTGCGAAAAATATTGGAAATTAGAAAAGTTGGTGCTTACGTTTTTATAATAGCAGTTTGCATATACTCCAGAATGTTATGAAGAGTGTTCAGATGAATTGCATAGTCCTTCTTTGCCATGAAAATTAACTGAATCCCAAAAAAACATTTCCACTGCATTTCATTGCTGTCATTAAAGGAACTGCTGAGATCATTTCAGTAATCATCTTGTTAAGTCAGGTGAGAATGTTGGTGAGCACAAGGCTGGGGATCAATATGTCAGGCTGATTGGGTTAGAATGGCAGACTTGACATGTTAAAAGGAGGGTGATGCTTGAAATCATTGATCTTCCATTGTTAACCATGGTGACCAGCAAAGAAACGCATGCACCCATCATTGCGTAGCATAAAAATGGCTTCACAGGCAAGGATATTGTGGCTACTAAGATTGCACCTAAATCAACAATTTATAGGATCATCAAGAACTTCAAGGATAGAGGTTCAGTTCTTGTTAAGATGGCTTTGGGGCATCCAAGAAAGTCCAGCAAGCACCAGGATTGTCTCCTAAAGAGGATTCAGCTGCGGGAATGGAGTGCAACCAGTGCAGAGGTTGCTCAGGAATGGCAGCAGGCAGGTGTGAGCGCATCTGCACACACAGAGAGGCGAAGACTTTTGGACGATGGCCTGGTGTCAAGAAGGGCAGCAAAGAAGCCACTTCTCTCCCAAAAAAACATCCGGGTCAGATTGCTCTTCTGCAGAACGTATGGGGAATGGACTGCTGAGGACTGGGGCAAAGTCATATTCTCAGATGAAGCCCCTTTCCGATTGTTTGGGGCATCTGGGAAAAGGCTTGTCAGGAGAAGAAAAGGTGACCGCTACCATCAGTCCTGTGTCATGTCAACAGTAAAGCATCCTGAGACCATTCATGTGTGGAGTTGCTTCTTATACAAGGGAGTGGGCTCACTCACACTTTTGCCAAAAAATACAGCCAAGAATAAAGACTGGTACCAAAACACCCTTCAACAGCAACTTCTTCCAACAATCCAACAACAGTTTGGTGAAGAACAATGCATTTTCCAGCACAATGGAGCACCGTGTCATAAGGCAAAAGTGATAACTAAGTGGCTCGGGGACCAATGGCCTGCAAACTCCCCAGATCTTAATCCCATTGAGAACTTGTGGTCATTCCTCAAGAGGCAGGTGAACAAACAAAAACCAACTAATTCTGAGAAACTCAAAGAAGTGATTATGAAAGAATGGGTTGCTATCATTCAGGATTTGTCCTAGAAGTTGATTGAGAGCATCGGCTTCTTGTCGCGTCATTGTTTATCGTCCCTGCAAGGGGACATGAAGCAGTGCAACGCTTGCACAATCATCGGTAATCACTTGCACACTACTTTGTCAGTTAGGGCTGGTTCACACAGACGGCGGGCGGCATTGGGCCGGCTGGGAAGCAGCATCATCCTGTGACGTCTCGCATGGGGGCAGTGGTACGGCGACATCGGCTTCCTGTCGCATCGGCGTATCTCGTCCCTTGCAGGGATGAGATATGCCGATGCGATGGGAAGCCGATGACATGAAGCCGATGACATGAAGCCGATGACATGAAGCTGATGAATGCAACATTTGAGCAATCGCCGGTAATCGTGCGATGCTAAATGCTCCCATTCACTTGAATGGGACGAGTCTCGAACGCTTGGGGGTAAATGCTGCCAAGCGTCCGTGTGAACCAGCCCTTAGACTTAGCAACTGCTGTTCAGGAAATCCTGTTGACAACAAAGAAAACCCTAAAAAATCCCCCGTGAAGAGATGGACTGCCCCAAAACCTGTTTGTTCTGTCTGATTTTAACTGCCTACTTTTTCGCAATAGTGGTCCTTTAAGCACAGGGGGGAGGGTTTGTGTTTTTTCTGCCGGTTGCTCAAGCAACCCCAAAGCACATGTATCTGGCACCAGGCGATCCCCGCCAGTGCGGGACACCAGGGACTTTGCTGTATTATGCAGACTTATCAAAACCAATGCAAGAAAACTTAGTAGTAGTTCAGCGCAACCAATCAGTATCTTTTCTTGGGAATCTGGTTCACTTTCACAAACGGCTTGCAGCAGTTTCTCTGGTACTGCTTTTGATAAGGGTACCCCAAGTGTGAAGAGAGTAAACTGACGATCCTTATAAACAGACCCTCTATTATGCTTTCTTACATTACGTATGAAAACGTCTTTTGCAATAGAGTTGTCTCCTGCCCTGGAGCGCAGTGTGGTCATACAGCCAGAGAAATTACATTGTGTGCCTGCCAAGTATCTCAGGAATACCTATCTGGTGTGGGCATTGCAGGGCTGGCTGCTAATGCAAAGATGAATAAGACAGATTTGTTCTGAGTCTGACTCCCACTTCCAGTCCCTTTTCTGCTCACCTCTTTCTCTTGTTGTTGGGGAGGGCGTGTCCTTTCCCCTTCCACTTGTTAGAGGGCTGGCCAAATAGAGGAGGGGGCTTTAATACTTTTGTCTGCTTTCCATCCAAACACTTGATAACAGAATTCCAGACTACAAGACAGCAACATAACAAGTGGCTGAGAGTGGTGAGTACACTAATGTGTAGTTACAGTGTACATGAAGGTGCTGTGTGTGAATGAGGATCTTTTTCTGTTTGGGAACAGCAGATTGTAAGCAAATGCTATAGACCGGTCACATTGTCTTTGTTTCATCCACTCCAACATTCTGTAGTTTGCCACTGAGCACTGTTGCTACCAGGCAATTAGCAGTGAGTCAACTCTCTCCCACCCTTCTGTGTCTTGGAATTTGCTACACATTTTGATCATGTTACTTTTTATCACTGTAATTACTAAGTCTACCAATTCTGTATTAAGCACCAATGCCAATATTTTGTGTTTACCATTGTCTGTATTTTGTACCGCATGTTTGTTTCTTGTTCTGTACAGCGCCACAGAATATGTTGGCGCTTTATAAAGCAATAATAACAACTTACTACGGTCAAGGGGATTTTCCTTTTTTGAATTTGTACACAGAGGAATACAACATAAGGGACCTTTTTCACTGAGAGCGATTTGATTCGCTAGGTTTGCTACTTTAAGATAGGAATCGTGAAGAGCATTTTCCACTATCGCGATTCGATTTTCTGTAAATCGCTTTTTGGTAGCGGTTTTACCCATGATTGTGCTATTTTGTTAAAAGATAAATGCAAACAAAAAATGTATAAAAACAAAATTCGCAATTACTTGCATTTTTTAATTTTTGCGATTGCTAGTGGAAAAGAGCCCTAAACAGCAGCGCTTTTCTAAGCCTTTTCTGAGCGCTTGCGATTTAAACAGCTCTTGCTAATGTAACGCTATGGGCTCGATTCACAAAGCGGTGATAACCCAGTTAAAGACTTTAGGCATGATAACGATTTTATCATGCCTAAACTCAGTTTAGGCATGATAAGTTTAGGCATGATAAGTTTAGATACATTTAGATCGCAAAGTCCCGCGCGCAAATCAGCGCCATTAAACTCTATGCGACGTTTCGCGCACCAGACTGTGCTGGCGCAAAACTTTTGATCAGCTGTGCACTGCAGTGCTAACCCAGTTGGTGCTATAGTTATCATGCCTAAACTTATCATGCCTAAAATTATCACGCCTAAACTTATCACGTCTAAACTTATCATGCCTAAACTGAGTTTAGGCATGATAAGGGGCATATCACCAGCGTGCTAACAGTTTGCACCGCTTTGTGAATCAGGCCCTATGAGTGTTATCCCACTTCAGGAATGTGATTTGTAAAATTACATTAGCAAGAGCTTTACAAATCACTAGCACTTAGAAAGCGCTGCTAGTGCGTTCCAGGCCTAGGCAGGGTTCACACTTATTATTGCGAAAGCTGAACTTTTTTTTGCATTAAGATTCACATTTGCATGCAGAGGTACAACTCTCCATTGAGTTTAATTAGATGGGCTGCAAACACATTTTCGCATGCCAAGTGTGAACCCTGCCTAAAACGACATACTCACACTAGGTATATTAGACCTATATGCCCAACAAGGGAACTTTTGCATACCTATTAAAACAGAATCATATTTGTTGTGCTTGATTTTTTTTTTCCACTGGAAAAAACTTTTTGTTTGTTTTCTGTACACAAAAGTGTGAGTCTTTATCTAGCAATAGCGCTATTTGGTGATAATGTTATTTCTTCAATAAAATTGCGACAGTGTATCAGTGATCTTAGGATTGAATCATGACTAAGACTAGGTACATACGATACAATTTTCTGTCATATCGATTTTCTGAACGATTTCCATAGAAGTGAACAGAAATTGATCGGAAAAAAATTCAGATCGGACATGTTGGAAAAAATCGATCTGGCAGGTAAATCTGCCAAAAAATTGTATAGTGTGTACCTAGCATAAGAAAAAAAAAAGATCTAAAGAGCAGCACCAGTCGCCATCAATCTTTGCAGTTTCAATCTAAATGTTTTGGTATTGCCAATTGGTAAAAATATCAAAGGAGATTTGAAATTTTCTGTTTTCCTAATTTCATTTCTGCCGGTAAGAGCTATTAAATTATTCAGATCAATCATCATTTTGATTAATCTGTGTTCTGACACCAATAGTCTGGTACAAGCTGCCTAAAGATGCCCACAATCAAGATAATTTTCATCTAAGAAACGCCCAAGCGATCACATAAATGCTATCAGATTGACAGAAAATAAACTTCATTGATGTCCCAAGTTGACTGTGAACAATTCTTATGGTGACAATTTAGTTGATCAGAAAAACTTTTTTTATAATCAGTTGTGATGGATAGGAAGTACAGACTGGTTTGTTAACGGTTAAACAATCGATGTATGTATTATGACATTTTATATCTGGACCGTTAGTGGGCACCTTTAGAGATGGTCCTCCACAGAAGACAATATTTAATTATGATCTTTGAAATGAGATCGATCTGAACTGATTGATAAACAACAGCTGTTTTGTGATTGGGTGTTCTGGTAAACATCAAACTGTTTTGTGCATGTTGCACTGTGTACATATCGATCAGAAGTTCTGGTAAACATCGGTCAGTTCTGCACTGACTATTGATTGGTTGGTACTGAGCACTGAATTCATTGATCATGAGACTGCTTCCTGGTAGGCAGAGAGGCAGGCCCACTGTTTTATAGCACCTAGGTTCTCAACATGCGGTACGCGTACCCCAGGGGGTACTTCTGATGGGTCCAGGGGGTACTCGGGCTTGATATACTTAACCAAGAATAACAAATTTAGAGATTTAGAAAATTATAATTCTTATTTAAACAACATCAAATTAGTATTTTAGCTAATTAAAAGCAATAATAAATGCTTGCACATTGTTTAGAACCAATTATCATGTACTACGATTAAATATATATTTGTCAAGGGGTACTTGTGATCATGTTTACTATGCTAGGGGGTACTTGGTGAGTACAGGGTTTTAAAAGGGGTACACACTTATAAAATGTTGAGAAACACTGTTATAGCACACCATGCAAGAGTTTGTGGACTTGGTTTAATTTGTTTCAGTATGATTTCTGCAGAGACTTCTATGGTGCCTCTAATGCAGGGATGGGCACATTTTTTGACTTGAGGGCCACATGGGGTTCTCAAGTTTGACCAGGGGGTCAGACCAGGAGTGCGCATGTGGAGTGTGGTCATGACAGGATGTGGGTGAAGCTAACTATAATGTAATAGTGTAACACAAAGACAGTGGACCCATGTATTCTCCCAAAACACAGGCAAAGTGACCCTAAACGTAGTTAAACAACATTCCCCCCACCCACAAACAGCAAATGGCAGCAGCCAGACTTCTTTGGCATCAAACAACAAAGGCCCAGGGACAGCAGGCAGACCCCCTCAAACAGGAAGACACATAGGGGGTTAATTCATGAACAGTTAAAATCTCTGCACGCGCTGTAGTGCTGTCGGGTCCAGTGGCTTTCTGGGATGTGATCCCTGCACTTTCATTGGCCCAATAGGCTGCCTGTCACTTGAATCTAGCTCATAACAAACCCAGATAAGCCACCAAAATCAGCAGTGCTGGTGGAAAATGACTTCCAACTTGTTTAGGAAAATTAATTTTGATAAGGTATTTTTTCAAGCCAGGTTACTGATTAACAGTCACAATTGCTTCAATGTGAATGAAATCGTGCGCAAATAAACTCCCTGCCTTCTCTCCAGCTGACCATACAGGAAATGGTATGTTGATAAGCACCTACCACCACCAGCAAGGTCACCATAGGCAGGTATCTAGTGCAAGATAAGCCCAAAATTGCATAGTGGGCACAACAGGAGCCCTGAAATGTAACCTGTATGAGGCCCACAATAGTTCTATGGGATGGTGGTCCTATCTACAGATTATTTGCAGAGCTAACAAAAGAGAGTCTGCTGGCTAGGTCCCAAGCCTTGTACATGCTAGATGAAACTTGGCCGAGGTGGATGATGATGACCGCCTCTGATGAGAATCTAGCATGTGTACAGCGGCCCCAGATGCCCCGGCCAGCAATCAGCCCATTGGTTCAACTTGGCCCAACACTAGCCAAGGACATTGTTCTCCCCACCCACTCATCCCTCATGGTGCTCAGTTGGCCCTCTGTTCCCCTGCATAGCAACAGAACCTAGGTACACATCTGGAAAACAAGAAAAACAAAATCGAGAGCCCCCCAATAGTGTATTATTGATGATGGAGGATAAATTGTAGCAGCAAATTGAAATATACTCACAAATGTGGGTTGCCAAGGTATACAGGCAACCAGTATATGCACATGAGGGGATATTAGACCTGTCCCCACTCAGGTTAAGAAGTCGCTCTCCGTAGAAGGAAACAAGGGTGTGCACACCCATCCACCAGGTGGATCACAATATCCTACAGAAGTAACAGAAGCGCCAACAGGCTAAAATATCATTTAAAACAAAATAAGATGGGGGTAAAGGTGGACTTACCTCCCCTGGACAAACACAACGATTCTATATGATCAAAAGTTGTAATTCTTACGCCAAAAATATGCAACGCGTTTCACGGGTCTCAAGCCCGCTTCCTCAGGCAAAAATACAACATCCTGGGCTGAATTTGACGTGTGTAGCACTCCTTAAAAATACTTCAAATACATTTTACACCATCTAGATGATCTAAATTCATATAATCACAGTGGTTTTTATGGTCACTTTTCTCGTCATAGCTCATTTTTGCCAGTAGACTTAACACAGATGTGAAGATCACTAAAGGATCGGTAACCAGCTGTTAGCGATATTCTACTATCTGTTTTGCAATACTCTTTCTTTCACAATTTGCAATGTCAGCTCCATCATCTGGCTATGGCCAAATTATGCTCTTCTACTTAACATTAACTTTCCCTCCAACTTTAAAGTGAACCAGAGACGAAGCACCATCATGTATTCTGGCTTTGCTCAGGAATCATTATAGCCAAGTCTGTCTTCTCTGATGTCTTTTCAAGCCCAAGCCTTTCTGGCTCTGCTATAATGACTCAGCTATTCCTGAGCAAAGCCAGACTGAATGCTCAGTCAGGGTTTTTATCAGGGCTGATAAGAAGCAGGCTGAGCAGTGAAGAATGTAACATAGAGCAGGGTAGGTGTTTTCTCTAATGTTCCCACTGATATATATGGTAAAATACATGAGGGTGCTTCGTCTCTGGTTCACTTTAAGCCTTTCCTAAAGTCTAACCCTAACCCTTCTCCATTAAAGCAGACCTGAACTCAGAACTTCATCTCAGCTTTAAAAAATAAGCAACAGCACAATAACCTACATTTCATTGTTATAGCTGATACAAATCCTGCAAAAAAATCTGCAGTTTGTCAACTTCCTGCTTTCATGGAAGAAGACATATTGTTAACATCCTGTGTTTACAAATGAGCTATCTGCCATAGCAGTCAGTTAAGGGATAAAATTACAACTTGTGTTTAGTCACAGATGAGGGTGACTTAGACTGGCTAAACTCTAAGTACATACAGGGTAAATCATTGCATTCCAGCAGTTGTTTAGGTGTTGCTAGCTTACAGGGACAACAAAGGATCATTTCCATATTCAGCAGTAATGCATCGTGGGAGACATCTCATGTTCACGCCCCTTACACACTCCAATGAGTTCTGCTCCACCATAAGCTTGCTGGGTAGTCTGTACATACAGGGTACATTTCTATATGTTTCCTTCTGTATAGTGCAAAAGTTTAGGTCCACTTTTACATGTAATTCTGCCTGGTATGTAAAACTCCAAACTCCTCCCCTCCATTTTCCCATAAATCCCTTGACTACCTTTCCCTTGATCATTCTTTATCTAGGCTTCTGTATTTTCAGCCTTTCGTCTTATATTTCTGGAGCCAGGTGTAGCACATATTATGAATCAGAGGGAACAAACTTCAAGGGTGATCAGATGGGAAGCACAATCTGCTCATCTATAGCTAAACAAACTGCTGAAGAGACCAACATACACATTCATACCACCAACACTAGATGATGATGATCTGTGAAGGCTACATAGAAGTTGTTCTCCTGACATGCAGTTGGAGCAGAGCGCTATTCGAAATCCACATGTGGTTGTAGACTACCCCTACTCAATCCAACTGTCGCATTGGATGTTTTCAGTCAATCACTACTCCATTCTTGGCAGTGGGAGGTCCACTTCCCCCCCCCCCCCCCCACTGAAATTCCGGAAGGCGTTAAATACTTTTCCCTCTCCAAGTCATAGCAACTTGGATGGACATGTAATTTGGGGTCCAACACTCGTAATACACTAAAAAACCTAAAAAATAACATTATGCCTATGGTGCTGACCAAGTCAGGCACTGCGTGGGTTATACTGGGAATACACGGCTCGATTTTGAGCCATTAAGATGGCTCGATAGATAATTTTCGACATGTTCAATCTCCCGCCCGATCGTTTCGCCGCTCGATTCCGGACTGAAGTGAATGGAAAAAGATTAGAAAAACGAGTGGAAGATTCTTGACTGTGGAATCGAGCGGAGAAACGATCGAGCGGGAGAATCGACTGGCAAAATTGACCCGTGTATGCCCAGCATTAGGGATAGAATGCGTACCGAGACAACCTGCCTCACTGCCCCCACTGTAGAGATGTGCAGACATGCACTACTAGGTCAAGCAGCCTGTCCATAATCAGGTCTGGCATGATGGTTGTCAGATTGTGCTTTGCTGACAACCATGTGAGGCCTGTTTTACAGGCCAAGATTTGTCAGTGTACACGTGTTCACAATGCCTTGTCTGATCAGTACTACTTCCTCTGATAAGATTCCACAAATTAATTAAAACTGAAACAAAGGCAACCAGGCTTGACACTTTCAGTCAGTGCTGCATAAACGTACCCTGAGCATTAACCTCCTTCCATGATTATTTAAAGCCCATCTCTAGGCACTGATCTAATTGACTTTTTTTGAGAAGCCTCATGCAGCTAAAAATCCTCTTTTAAGCCGCATCTACACGCGTAGATGCGGCTCCGATCCTCCTTATCAATCGAGCCGCTGATGCGGCTCGATTGATAAGATCCGACAGGACGGATCTTGCTTCTGCCGATTCCCTGCTCGCTCCCCGCGAGGGGACAATGACAGGGAATCGAGCGGAAGATAAGCGGCGCTGGCGGGGACGAGCGGGGAATCGAATGCGGCGCACGAGCGGAGACGCGGCGGGCACGTGCGGGGACGCGGAAGAGGCGATCTGGCGGCTAATCGAGCCGCCAGATCGCAGCCTCATCAACGCGTGTAGATGAGGCTTAAAACACAGACAAGTAACCTGAAGCACCACATCTGAAAGTGTTAAAAACAAACTGGGGATTCTAATGTTGCTTGACTCAGCATTATGCCTTTGCAACTGGAAGGGGCAGGTGCACAGACTGAATTCGCAGGGGACACACCTGACTGTTTTTGTGCTCGTTTTCTGCACAGAAAAACTGATTTAACCACTTAAGCCCGAAGGGTTGTTTATTTTTTGCATCTAAGCAACTTTCACCTCCCATTCATTTGCCAATAACTTTATCACTACTCATCACAATGAATTGATCTATATCTTGTTTTTTCCGCCACCAATTAGGCTTTCTTTGAGTGATACATTTTGCTAAGAATTATTTTATTCTAAATCCAATTTAACAGGAATATTAAGAAAGAAGTGGAAAAAAAATCATTATTTCTCAGTTTTTGGCCATTATAGTTTGAAATTAATACATGCTACCGTAATTAAAACCCATGTATTTTATTTGCCCATTTGTCCTGCTTATTACACCATTCAAATTATTTCCCTATCACAATGTATAGCGCCGATATTTTATTTTGAAATAAAGGTGCATTTTTTCAATTTGCGTCCATCACTATTTACAAGCCCATATTTAAAAAAATATATTAATATACTCCTTTGCCATGTTTATTTAAAAAGTTCAGACCCCTAGGTAACTATTTATGGTTTTTTTTTTTTGTTTGTTTTTTCAATTGTAATTGTTTTATTTTGTTGTATTAAAAATTGTACGTGGGTACTTTTTGGTGTAGGAGGTAAACAGCTAATTTTAAATGTAAAAAATGTATTTATTTATTTATTTATTTATTAAAACATGGATGTGTGCGTAGTTTTACTATTTGGCCACAAGATGGCCACAGTGAAAAAGTCCTGGAAGCGTGATCGTACGCTTCCAGGAAGAAGAATGAAGACGGGGAACTTTTTGTAACTCAGAAAAACTGCAGCCTCTGATTAGAGGCTGACTGTTTTTCTGCGGGGGGCTTCGATCAATGAATAGGATCTATAATCCCATTCATTGGTCGCTGGGCTAATGGCTTGCGGGAGTGTGCGAAGCCCAACTGGACGAGAATGTTTGCCCAGTTGGGCTTAAGTGGTTAAACTGAAAGCTAATGTTAATCAATCAGCTAGGTTCACACTGACATCCTGCAGGATAATTTTGCACATTTTGTCAGTTTTCTCTCTATTACATTAGCTGCTGATGAAAAAAACGCAAGTTTTTCTGCATACAAACACACATGGTGTGCAGAAAACACATGCAGAAAAACATGCACAGAAAATAGACAAGTGTGTCTCATGCCTTAACTACCTAAAGACCACGACACGGGGGCAGCCCCAGGACCACCTAACGCCAATTGGCGTCAAGTCCTGGGTCTCTGATTTGCATGAGATCGCGCGCAGGCTGCGCGCGCATCTCCTGCTCGGGGGGCGGAACTCCGTCCCATCTTCAGCGGCACGGCTGTCCCCTTCTGAGGCTGGGGAGTGATCGGCTGTTATAGGCTGTAGCCTATGACAGCCGATCACCCTGATTGGCTGGCGGGGGGAGGGAGGGAGGGAGGCAGCAGGGAAGGATAAATAAAAAAAATAACAAAATGTATTAAAAATAAATAAAATAAATATTTATAAAAAAAATAAACAACTGTGAAGCAATCAGACCCCACCAACAAAGAGCTCTGTTGGTGGGGGGAAAAGAGGGGGGGGGTGTCACTCGTGTGCTATGTTGTGCGGCCCTGCAGCTTGGCCTTAAAGCTGCAGTGGCCAATTTAGCAATAATGAGCCTGGTCTTTAGGGGGGTTTAACACTGCAGTCCTCAAGTGGTTAAAAAAAGCGCTTGTGATTCCCTATGAGAGTGTTCACATATGAGCAGTTCGATTCCCCTCCACTCACCAAAGTGCTGCCTGTACCATTTTTGGGGAGATTTGCCTCAATGGAATGTACAGGGAAATTGCAAAATGCTTCAAAAAGCGCTTTGTATAGCATTTCCTCAGCGCTTTTAAGAATAAATACATTGTATTTATTATTTTCCGGGTTAAACAGTTCACTTCCTGACTTGCATCTGGAAGTGAAAAAAACAAATTGCTCTGCAAAAACCTTAGAAAAGCGCTTTACAAAAAATTGCAACGTGCAGGTAAGCGTCGGGAGGCACTAAAAATAACGCACAAAATCTCAAAAAGCTGGCGTCAGGTATTGCGATTTTAGATGTGAACAAAGCCTTAAAGAGAGTCTGAAGCGAGAATAGATCTCGCTTCAGACCTCATAGCTAGCAGGGGCATGCGTGCCCCTGCTAAAACGCCGCTATAGCGCGGCTTAACGGGGTCCCTGTCCCCCCAAACCCCCTCCGTGCAGCGGGGGAGCGCTTCCTGGTTGGGGCAGGGCTAACCGCCGCAGCCCTGCCCCATGCGCGTCTGTCAGACGCGTATCTCCGCCTCTCCCCCGCCCCTCTCAGTCTTCCTTCACTGAGAGGGGCGGGGGAGAGGCGGCGCTGGGAGGCAGGGCTGCAGCCGTTAGCCCTGCCTCCAGGAAGGATATCTCCAGCGACCATTTTCCGACCAACATTTGCGGGGGGTGGGTTGGGGGTGAAGGGACCCCCGTTAAGCCGCGGGATAGCGGCGTTTTAGCAGGGGCACACGTGCCCCTGCTATATATAAGACCTGAAGCGAGATTTAGTCTCGCTTCAGTGTCTCTTTAAGGGGCCCATACACCTAACGATTTTCCTGCCGATATACAGCCGTTTTGATCAGTGATCGAAATGGCTGTGAAATCGACACGCACACCGCTGATAGAACGATCGATTTCTTTCCGAAATCGATCATTCCCATCGACCCATCCGTGCGGAAGATTTTTCTCGGTCGCTGGCGGGTCGGGAGTGCGTCGTTAGCGGCGTTCGACTGCCCGACGACCGACGCAATGTAGCGGGCATACATTACCCGCTCCGGCCGGCGTGAATCCCCGCTCACTGCTGTCTTCTCCGCTGTGGTCTGGTCTTCAGCATGCTTCACTTCTTCCTGCCCGGCAGGAAGTTTAAACAGTAGAGGGCGCTCTACTGTTTAAACTTCCTGCCGGGCAGGAAGAAGTGAAGCATGCCGGAGACCAGACCAGAGCGGAGAAGACAGCAGTGAGCGGGGATTCGCGCCGGCCGGAGCAGGTAATGTATACCCGCTACATTGTGTCGGTCGTCGGGCATTCGAACGCCGCTAACGCCGCACTCCCGACCCGCCGGCGACCGAGAAAAATCTTCCGCACGGATGGGTCGACGGGAATCCGGGGGGGGAGCGGCGGCAGCACCACCACCACAGATTGTGAACGGTTTCAGGCTGAAATCGGTTCACAATCTGTTTGCAGTAAAGGTGGCCATACGATTCCTCTCTGATCAGATTCGATCAGAGAGGGATCTATCTGTTGGTCGAATCTAATGGCAAATCGACCAGTGTATGTATGGCCACTTTTAAAAGACTGCAGTTATAGATCACAAAGGCCCCGATCCAATTCACTTTCTTTCCTAGGAGATCATTTCTTATCTTCTGTTTAAAATAAGTTTTAAGGACTTTGCAACTGAAAAGGAACCAAAAAGTAGGTGAAAAAGTACTATCAGAATAATCTTTTTTTTCTTACTTGCTGGTGGCTTAAAGGGTATTTTATTGAAAAGATGTGTAAATATTACCTTGGAGAAAATATGAACTGAATTGGGCCCAAATGCTCTTATTCAATTCAGTTTTTCCCTAGGAGATAATTTTTCTGAATTTGTTTTCAAATTCTTCTAAAGCACTTTGAAAAAGTACCGAAAAGTAAGTGAAAAGTACTATCAAAATTATTTTGAGTATTTTCTTACTTGCTGGGGGTTTAAAGGGACCCTGAGCAGTAATAGAAAACCCTGAAATATGGACTTACCTGGGGCATTCTCCAGCACTGTAGCCCCCTGGCATTCTCTTTTGCTCGCTCCTGGTCCTGCAGGCGGCTCCGGTAAATCGCAGACTTCGGTTGAAGTCGAATGTGCACGCCCCAGTAGCACACCCCTTGCGTTATCACACCGGTCGCCGTAAGCATCCTGCGCATGCGTGCTTCTCTAAAGACTGAGCCACGTATGCACAGGACGTTTACGGCGACCAGCATGATGACTTGACGGGTTCAGAAGTCGCAGAGCCGCCTGCGGGACTAAGAGCGAACAGAAGAGGATGCCAGGGGACCTCGCGGGCTACAGGGAGTCGGAGGAAGCCACAGGTAAGTCCAAATTTCATTTTGTTAGGTTTTTTTACTGCTCAGGGTCCATTTAACCACCCTGGCGTTCTGATTAAATCGCCAGGGTGGCTGCGGGAGGGTTTTTTTTAAATAAAAAAAAAACTATTTCATGCAGCCAACTGAAAGTTGGCTGCATGAAAGCCCACTAGAGGGCGCTCCGGAGGCGATCTTCCGATCGCCTCCGGCGCCCAGAATAAACAAGGAAGGCCGCAATGAGCGGCCTTCCTTGTTTTGCTTATATCGTCGCCATAGCGACGAGCGGAGTGACGTCATCGACGTCAGCCGACGTCGTGACGTCAGCCGCCTCCGATCCAGCCCTTAGCGCTGGCCGGAACTTTTTGTTCCGGCTACGCTGGGCTCAGGCGGCTGGGGGGACCCTCTTTCGCCGCTGCTCGCGGCGAATCGCCGCAGAGCGGCGGCGATCAGGCAGCACACGCGGCTGGCAAAGTGCCGGCTGCGTGTGCTGCTTTTTATTTCATTAAAATCGGCCCAGCAGGGCCTGAGCGGCAGCCGCTGGCGGTGTTGGACGAGCTGAGCTCGTCCAGACCGCTCAGCTGGTTAAAAGGCATTTATTGGCAGGGTGTGAAATATTACCTTGGAGAAAAGTTGGTAGAAAAAGTTCATTGCTTATGGGCTAAAGGGGTGTATGCAAACAACTGCGTTAAGCAGAATAACATATGTAAAGTCTTACTGCACAATGAGTAGAGCAGCATACAATACATCACATGTGTAGCATTGTGCTTTACTCAAGTCTTATGCACGTACTTCTGCTTACTGCAGTTTAGTGAATAAACCCCAAAGTTGCTCATGAAAGAGCTCCTGGTGCTAGTCTACTTTAGGGGAACCAGCAGGAAACATCATAGTGAAATTCAGCTAACATGATTGAGTGGACAGCACCCTCTTCAACTGCTAGGATTCAGTAAACTACGCCCACACTATTTGGCCAATTACAACGCTTTGTTGTAATGGATTGCGGAGACACCGCCGCGCGGTCTGGCAGCGGGGCGGCTGTCTCTGCGTTCAGGCCGGCGGTTTCTGCACAGCAGCGTGAGTCTGGTGTGTCTGAGCCTAGTAGTGCACACAGATGGAGAGCTACGCGCGCACGCGCTAGGAGGCAGGACCTTTATGCCAATAGGAGAGGGATCAGCTGATCAGGACGATCAGCTGATCCCAGCGTAGAAGGTGACTGGCTGGGCGGCGCTGAAGAGCGCTGCTCTATATATACTTCTTGCCTGTCAGTTGCTGGTTGTCTGCCGTTGCGAATACTTACGTGTGAGCACTCAGACCAGTCAGATCCCACAGTGTGTTAGAACCAGGAGGACCTGGGAATTCACACTTAACCAGAATACATTTGTGTTATATGTTAGACCAGTTCCAGGGTGTTGAGACCACGGACCTCACACCCAAGCTTAGGGATACTGTGTCATTGCTGTGTTATACTTTAGACCAGTTCCAGGGTGTTGAGACCACGGACCTCACACCCAAACTTAGGGATACTGTGTCATTACTGTGTTACTCATACCTCCCAACTTTTTGAGATGAGAAAAAGGGACACTTAAGCCACGCCCCTGCCACACCCCTGGCCACACCCCCACCACGCCTCTAGTCACGCATACCCTAAAAATTTCATAAGAAAATATGTTGTTTTATAATTCAAACCACAGTGGTCCTTTCTATCCTGGTTCATTTTCCTTCATAATAACATTTTAAAATTAGTAATATATCAATTTAAAGGATGGGAATAAAGTTTAGAGTCAATCAAACACATTTTTAGTATAGAAATGTATATATTTATATAGAAAGAGGGACAAAGTCTTGAAAGAGGGAAAAATGAGGGTGATACAGGGACAGGGCTCCCAAAAAGGGACTGTCCCTCCGAAAAATGGACAGTTGGGAGCTATGGAAGGGTGAAGGGGCCAGGTGCAGGGGCCAGGAGCAGGGTGCCTGGGGAAGGGTGCAGGGGCCAGGGTAAGGGTGCCTGAGGTAGGGTGCCTAGGGCCATGGGCAGGGTACACTCTTGGTGGGGAGGAGGGTGCTAGTGGATATGGGGGTTGTCAGTGCGGGGGGGGGGGGGGGAGAATGCCCGTGGGTGGGGAGGAGGGTGCCACTTTTAGGTGGGGGGGGGGAGGATTGCCCGGAGGCGGAAAAAAATTATCGAGGCTCCAGCCGCGGTAATGTGGGATGCGGGAGCCCAGCTTCATTACTTCCTCCCTCCCTCCCTCCCTCTCTCTGAATACCCCCCTGATGTGTCTGTCTGTCCTCCCCTCCCTGTAGGCAGAGTAAGCGCAGCGGAGCAGCCAGTCAAGTCCTCTTACCGCTGATCTACTCGTACTGGCATAGGACTTCCTTCTGCTTCCTGTGACGTCATAGTAAACAGGAAGCACATGGAGGTCCG
Organism: Hyperolius riggenbachi; assembly: GCF_040937935.1. NCBI lineage: Eukaryota > Metazoa > Chordata > Amphibia > Anura > Hyperoliidae > Hyperolius > Hyperolius riggenbachi. The sequence goes on from NC_090651.1 coordinate 308,519,791, forward strand.
ATGCCAGACAGTACGAGTGGATCTGCGGTAAGAGGACTCGACTGGCTGCTCCGCTGCGCTCACTCTGCTAACAAGAGGGGGGCAGACACATCAGGGGGGTATTCAGAGAGAGGGAAGGAGGGAGGAAGTAATGAAGCCGGGCTCCCGCATCCCTCATTACCGCGGCTGGAGCCTCGATCAGTTTTTCTGCCTCCATTCTCTGCCCAGCCATCGGGATTCAAGAGGGGGGGCCCGGGATAGCGGGAGGGCCCCCCCAAATCGGGAGAATCCCGATGAAAACGGGACGGTTGGGAGGTATGGTGTTACTCTAGACTAGTTCCCGGGTGTGGAGATCAAGGAGCTCACACCACAGTCTAGGACTCTGTTATATTTATATGTTATGACTATTTGCTCTGCTGACCTTTCTCTTGCTTTCTGATTCGGCACCTCTGCATATCTGTCTACCTGTTGCCAGACCCTGCCTGTACCAGTTACCGAATCAGTCTTCTGTCTCTGTACCTCATCTGCTCGTGTGTTGCCGACCTGGCTTGCCCGACTATCCTAGCTGTCACTCTCCCTAAGTGCTCAGTCTATCAGTATTAGCAGTGACACTATTCCATCAGGTGTCAGCTGCAACCAGGACTCCCGCTCCTCAGGGAGTCCGGCCTGTTAGCAGCCAGTGGTCCTTCCCTCTGGCTGCAGTACAGTTTACCATCTAATACTGTTATCCCTGGTTTACCAGGTCCTCACTATCAAGAGATAGTTTCTGCACTGCCCGGGGTCACCTGCCCCTCAGGTGGCTCTTGGCCAAGTCTCTTATATCTCCCGCTCCTCGGGAGATAGCCTCCAGTTCATCCAATACATTTAACTTATTAGGTGTCCAGAGGTTAGTCATACTTGTATTATTGGTGATTCTGCAGATCATCCATAATCGAGTATACATCTGTATTGTTGATGATTCTGCAGATCATCAACAATCAGATTCTATCTGTCTGCTGACACCGATCGTTACATTTGTGATGTAAAAGGGTACTGTGATTGGAGAACTGTCCTCGTTGAGTTTTCCTGCTGAGTCCCCTAAAGTAGACTAGCACTGAGCAACTGATATTAGGCACTTACAAAGTAAATTATATAACATCGGCAAATCAATGAGCTTCTACACAGATAAAAACAAGCTCTGCCACACGATAAGGAAAGCATGTATACCTGGCATGGACCTTGAAAACAGGGGTGGGGGGGCAGGAGGATGTCATAATTTGCATAAAAAACGGTAGTGACCAATCACAGTTCACTAGGGATGAGCAATGAGATGCAAATAATTTCTCCTTGCATTCAAATTTCATATAACGTTACCGCATACAATGTAAGTCAGCGGGACGCATGAAAAAATGCATATGTTTGTGGTCTGCAATGTGCGTTTTAAAAAACGCTGAACTTGCTGCAAATTTTTCTAAAAGCATCTAAAACGCACCTAATGTACGTCAATGGTGACCCAGAGGTATAGCGTTGTATTGCGTTTTGTATGCCTTTTTTAGGCTTTAAAAAAAAAAAAAAAACAAGTTTGATGATGTATTTCCGCTTCCTGTTGACTTCCTAGTGATTTGCATAAAAAGCATATTAAAAAAATGCACACAAAACCCACAAGAACACATTTGTGATTTATATGTGCGAAACGCAAATGCATTAAAACACAAGAAAAATACATATGCAAAATGCAAATGCACTCAAAACACACATAAAATGCACAAACGCATATGCAGGAAAATGCAACCTTTCCTGCAACGCCTATTGTGTTCCCTGCCTAATAAAATAGCATCTGTCACTGGCTATTTTCCTGGGGATCACTACTGTCTCCATCCCCACTACCTTCCATGTGAGGACATAGGTGTCCATAGATCTTTTATTAGGTTAGTGGCAGTTGGATTTAGCTCTGCAAGTCTGAGAACCATTAAACTACTTTTAATGCTACATAGATAGTGCTTACTATGCCGTCCTGTAACTCCACAGGTGTCCACCGACTACATCCTGTTCTTAGGAGAAGCACAAACTAGTGTTTAGTTGTGTCTGTCCATACAAAGCCTCCTTCAGTGAATAGACTGTTTCCTGCAAGACAATGAAAATCCAATTATGAAAACTTAAAGCTAAACAGTGATGGTAAAACCCAAAGCTTGTCATTTAGCACACCTGAACTGAAAATAAACTTCTGAGATATTTCATTGTATGTGGAGTTGTAATGGAAGTGATCTCACCAAAAAAGGTTGGACAAACTGGGCTTATTTATCTTGGAAAAAAAGTCCAATGAGAAGTGATCAGATTAGCATGTATACAATAACTACATCAAGGGGCAATACAAAGGCTTGGCAGATGAGATTTTGGCCCCTATGCATGTACAAAAGGACAAGAGGACCTGATCTTTATATGGAGGAAAAAAAGGTTTTCCATCTATTTAGAAAGGGTTACTTTACAGTATAAAGGTCCGTACACACGCCGGACTTTAGGCAACGACGGGTCCGTCGTTGCCTCCCGCTGGGTGGGCGTGCCGCCGGACTGTCGCTGGCACGCCCACCCAGCGGGAGGCAACGACGGACCCGTCGTTGCCTAAAGTCCGGCGTGTGTACGGACCTTAAGTGTGATGTGGAATATTTTACCACAGGAAATAGTTAACAGATTCTATATTTGCAATTAAAGGGGGCTTGGGTGATCTCCTTGCATTGGAGGACATGCACAGCTATAGTTACAGGTAATTCCCAGTGATGTTTTCCCTTGAAGCTACGTGGTGCAGCTACAAATGGTGCAGAGTAATTGACATGCGGCAGGAACACCCAGCACAGGACGATCGCACCGCACCATATCCCCTTGCATATTACCCTGTGGCAGAGTCCCCTGACAGGGTAATATGCCTAGCTCCGCCCTTGCAACCTGCCCCCCAGTGATGTGTTCCCTGCTGGACAGGAGGTGTGTCACTGAAGTCTCATCACCGTGTGCCTGGGCGCTGCAACTGAGAAGACTGCACTTCCTTAAAGCGGAATATAACCCAGCATTTCATCTTTGCTCTAAAACATTATTTACAGCATATTATATGCAACCAGCATTTTTTTTTTTACTAGACCAGCATTCAAAGGGTTACACACAGGGCTTGAAGGTTCAGTGCAGTGAAATGTGGACGCATCCGAAGTTGTAGATTATTTTATCTTGTGTTTACTTAAATGTATCAAGTGATGAATGTGACACATTCTCTGACTGTGGAGAAGCTGCTGGAGACAAAGAGACACTGAAAGCATGTCTGCCTTCAATACATAATGAATAAAAATAGTTATTAACTACTTGCCGACTGCTTCATGCCAATTGGCGTTTGCAGTGCGGCAGCCCCAGGACCGCTCCACTCCGATTGGCGTGAACGGCCGTTTATGGGGCTAGCAGGGATCGCGCGCAGGCTGCGCGCGCATCTCCTGCTTGGGGGCGGTGCTCCGCCCCGCCTTCAGTCTCCGAAACCGCCATCGAATTGCTTTGTATAGTGCTGCGATCTGCAGCAGCGCTGTACTGGGGACAGCCATGTGACACGGCTGTCCACCTGGGACACAGGGAAGCGATCCGCTGTGATAGGCTCAAGCCGATCGCAGTGATTGGCTGGCCAGGGGAGGGAGGGAGGGATACAAAAATGTAATGAAATAAATATTTACAAAAAAAAAAAAACAACACTTGGGGGGTGATCAGACCCCACCAACAGAGAGCTCTGTTGGTGGCGAGAAAAGGGGAGGGGAGGAATCACTTGTGTGCTGAGTTGTTCGGTCCTGCAGCTTGGCCTTAAAGCTGCAGTGGCCATTTTAGTAATAAATGTCCTGGTCACTGGGGGGGGTTAACACCGCAGTCCTCAAGTGGTTAATAAAATGCAAAGTCAGCTCACAAAGCAAAAAACTGTACTTTTGGGAACCTATCATTTCTAAATGAATAATAATACTTATGCACAAATGCAAATATGATAACCGTATGGCATATAAAAAGTAGGAAAACATGTTTTTATGGAATATTATACAAGGGTTTTAAAACACTTTAAAGAACAAGTGACACCCATGCTAACCTAAAAATAAAAAACACATACTGTATATAAGTAGATAAATACTAGTTCTACTTACATAACAGATATATTGCAATGTCCACGCTATGAGTCCTGTGAATTTTATAAAGAAAAAACAGAGAATTCTATTCTAGACAGTTTCCATATTGGTTAGCTTTCAATGATGCTAATCCTGACATAATTTCTTCCCTCACTCTTTTTTCTCCTTTTGCTAATTGTGTATTCATTACCCACCCTCGTCCCAGAGTCTTCAGACACTCCCACTGAGGTCTATACTAGGAAGTGCACTGTCTTAGGTCATTAGTAGGAGGGAGAAATAAAGGGAAGAGGAGGAATGTATTGTATATAAAAAGACCCCCCAGCATGCAACTATTTTGCCAGCCGATGGCAATGGCAATTAAATGGCCAGTGCTCCTAAGGTATGTGATAACGCCAAACCATAACAGCAGAAAAAGTTTTGAAAGTTTTGAATGCAGGATTAGCATCTTTATCACTTAATACACTCAGACCAGTGTTGAACTTTGATTTTTATGGTGACAATCCCGCTTTAAAAACAACAGTCAGTCATGTCACTAACATGGTTTCTGTAGGATGATTTTCTGGCAAGTAATGCCTCTGTCTGATGTTAGTGCTGCAAAGTCATCTTCCTGGTCATAGGACGCTTTCAGTGGCTGAACCAAGAATTTGGACAATTTTTTTTTTCAGCAAACAGGAAGTCAAAGTATCAGATTCATTTCTACCCATTATCTATTTGCTAAATAAGAAAAACAAAAGTTTGCTTTCTTAAAACAGAAAGAATTTGCGATAATTCAGGTTGGAGTGAGCTCTGAGATGTCTCCCAGTGCAACACTGCTGAATATATGCAAATTATCCATTGTTGCCCTTAGAAGCTAAACACACTTCCAGATCCGCTGGAATGCAATGATGTGTCAGCTTGTTCATTTGTACAGAGCCATAATAATCCAACATGCATACAGACTGTTTCGGATTGGTTGATCATCAGTGCATGGCATGGATTAATATGGCTCTATTGAGTAGGGCTTGAAGAGCATAATACACCTACTTGTAACATGGACCATGTATGGGGACAATGTATTTCTTCATTGTTGCACACAGGATAACTGAAGCGAAGGCATTGGAAGGAGTTCCTCCGTTTAATTTGCACAGTTCATATGTTCAAATATCTTAGATTTAACCATACATATTTATGGGCAAATCTTTGAAATATCAGGCCACTTATTCCCAAGCCACATAAGCAGACACGTTCCTGCCTTCCTGGTCAGCCAAGAGGAAAAGATGAGATTGATTAGATAAAATTATCCACTACAAAGTCTCTTATCAAAATGAAGAAAAAAAATCCCTTGCTTCTAATTTGCTTTGAAAGATCAGTCAAAACAACCTGTGCTGCCCTTTGTGTTGTGATGAGAAGTACCAGCTGGGAAATAAAAATGTCACACACTGTAGCCTTTGATTTAATACAGATTTCAGCAGAAATCCAAAAATAAGTGATAGGACTTTCTGCTAAGCCACGTTCTATAGTCTGAGGTAACACAAATCTACTGCGTTGACACTTATTACTATAGTAAGCAAAGTATAGCAAGTGTTGTTCACCTCATCCCTTTTTGCAGGGTGCTTCCCCTGGCTAATTTTCCTCAGCACCCATCACAATGCAGCCTCGAAGATGACGGTCGTTTCTGACTGTTCATTCCTGAGCCAGAAGCAATTTTTCAATGACTTTGCAGTTCCTTCATCTGTCAATTTTTACTGGATTAAAAGGACCTCAGGAGAGGTTAAGCTTTGTGGACAAGAGTGGGAGAATTTGTTCGGAAGGCATTACTGAGCGCAGTTTCCACCTGTTTATAGAGGTGGGCTCTATCCGGTGAGTAGATTGTTGTGTAGGGAGTGGGAGCATCACTACACGGAGTGAAAGCACTTTTTGCACAGAGGGATATTGCTGATTAGTGTGAATTTATATGAACAGTATTACCCTATGTCGAGATGTTTTTATTACAGGATTGAGGCCTCGTTCCGACTATACACGCTGCCGTGCGCATTTTGGCAGCGCGTATAGTGTGCGACGCGCAAGAACGGTAGAAGGACATAGACAGCCCTTCTACCGTTCCCATCATATGCGCTGCATGGCAGCGCGATTGCGCTATCGCGTGCTGCACGCATTTTTGGAGCACAGCGTGACCAAGCGTCTAGCAAGACGCGAAACGGCCGTCGCAAGCCCCAACTGATGCCCGGCACCCCCACCTCCTACTCACCACCACCTAACTGACCACCAGTTGAACGCACCAGTGGTATGTTACCCGAATTGATGTGATCACTTGGCAATAAAATAGAAGACGGATGGTGCCCGGATATCCTCTTTTTTCTTCCTGATCACAATAGTAGTTGTTGTTTCTTCTTCAAGTTGCTGATCCGATGTGCACACGTCTGAGCCTATATAAGCATCAGAGGGTTATCGGAGGAAGGGTGAGAGAAACATTTTATTTGCCTGTCAATCTTTACATTTTTGCACCTGCAGTCTGTATGACAGGGAGCGCCACTCTACAAACGCTGTATCTACATGTGTAAACGGTAGAAGGGCTGTCTATGCCCTTCTATCGTTCTTGCGCGTCGTACACTATACGCGCTGCCAAAATGCGCACGGCAGCGTGTATAGTCTGCACGAGGCCTCATGAATGGGATCTGCAGCGCAGCGCATAGTAGTGCAGATGGCGTGCGATCAGGCGCGTTGCATTCCGATCGCACATCCATCTGTGCTAAATGATGTGAACGAGGCCTGACACTACTACGATGTGCATTTGAGTACTGCCTAAGATCCACCTGAGACTTGGGGTGGATTAGATCCGGTGCGCATATAAGGAGAAGGGGTGTGGGACTGCAACTATTTGGCACTAGCCCTCACAAGTCACAAAGGCACTTTTGGTGGTGTGCTGTATAACATTGACAGTCTGAACGATATCACCCTATGTGGAGATCTGTGTATGTTTTTCAGGAGCGGTGTCACGATTGTGGAACTTTCCCCGTGATCAGCGCACAACGCGTGCGCTGACACGGCGGAGATCCTCCACAAGCGTATAATTTGCAGGAACCCAGCAAAAGGTGCTACGCACCTGTAGAGGGAAATTCCTGTCGGCAGATGGCGCTGGGGAGTGCAGAGGAACCAATCCTCTGTACCTCCACAAGTGCCAGACAGGAATTGTACGAAGCGCAGAATGCAATCGCAAGAGAGGCGATAGTGAATGAGATTGAGCAAAAGGGATAGGTTGTATGTGTGTGCGCCAATCCAGTCGCCACTCCGCGACCACGCACACACAACAGCAGATACGAAATAGGAACGCGATCGCGAGAGGTGCGATCGCGAGACGTGACACAAGGCAGAACAGAATAGAATACAAGGGTAGCAAAGGCACAGCAAATACAATAAGGAGATACGGAAAACAACAACCGCTAGCTAACCGCGAACACCGCACTCATTCGCAACAGTGCAAGCGGTTATGCGCGATCTCCACGTGATAAGCACAATAGAGACAAGCACGCCTAACTAACCATAAACAGACAAACATGAAACAGGGGACGCGAGCGCTTGCTTAACGGTTACCTCACCGAGCCTGTAGCAAGCGCAGCGGACAAGACAGACACACGAAAAACAAGAACTAGGCAGGAAGGATCCACCGCTCTTCCGCCAGAGCAAGTGTGATCCAAGCAGGAACATAGATCAGAAAGATCCACAGCCGCTAACGCTAGCGGCTAGTGCGATCTCAGCAAGACAGAACGATTCGCTATCAACCGCCGTTGGTGACAGCGCAATCGCGACCGACAAGACAGAACAGAAGGATCCCCAGCGCTCGCACAAAGTAGCTAGCGCGATCCCGGGAAACAGAACAGAAGGATCCCCAGCGCTTGCACAAAGTAGCTAGCGCGATCCCAGGAAACAGAACAGAAGAGATAGCTGGTAGCAACCGCTGCACCAGCTATACTTCAAGAACATAGATCAGAACCATTTCCTGTCAACCACCATAGGGACAGGACAATGGCAAACAGGCAAGACAAGACAGAACAGGCAATACAGATAATACAACCTGACTGGGCTAGAAGGGGAGCCTAAAGCAACCCCCAGGAATTAACTATACTAGATAGCAATGGCTGACACTCCAGCAGTGTCCATCAGGAACTGAGCAAGGAAGGGAAATGACCAGCAAAGCCTTCTGGGAAACATAAAGCTCTTATAGTGCCAGTCATCAAAGAAGGCAGGTAGAGGATTTGCATAACGAATGTATGCAAATTCCCCAGCAAGAGAACAGAACAGAAACTTGCAATGAAAAGACAGGTCTCTGTTCCAGAGACCTGCAGTCCACAGACTAGAGGAATGGACAAACAGCTGTCTGCCTGTGCAGCCAGCTGAGCGGATCATCACAAGCGGTGAGCACAGCAGTGTTGTTTGAATGCTACTGATTATTGAACTCTCTGCAGCGATTCCAAGCATGGATAAACTATCCTAATTGAAACTTTGAGGACTTTTGTAAGCCATTTGTAGTTTTATAATATAGACTTTGACGCAATTTTGTAACTGGTTCTGGAGAGCGCAGCAGTAATATTGAACTATTGTACTAATTGTTGGATTCCCTGCAGCGATCCCAGAAATGGGTGATAAGTTGATGTATATAAAACTTTGTGGACTGTGGCGCAGTATTTAGGTATTATACGCCTCTAGTGTTTGGCTATCCTGGCTAGTTCCTGACTACTTCAAAAACACTTATTCACAAAATTCAATTCAGGTATAATCCTGCTTACAGTTAGTTCCTGACTACATTTGCTGTGATGACCAGTGTAGACTGAAATGTATTCAAAATTCTGTCAATAATAAATATTATGTTACATTTTTACACCAAGCAAGTCAATCAATAGTCTTTTCGGAAAAGCACTGAAAACATCAATGTTATGACATGCTTATGTATGAAGGAAAATTCAATCCAAATGATTGACTTTTTCTCACGAAGGAACAGTGGTCTGTGCAACAACTGACGTAATCGGGAAGCTCAGCCAGTCCAGCTTATGTAAATAGGTACTGCAAAGACAACAGGGCATCTATTTGGAGGGAATGATGAAAACACAAAAAAAAAAAAACCACACAAAAACGTTCATTCTGACTGAAGTGACGTAAACAACTATTAGGACAACTATTAGGAACACATAATGCATCTCAAAAGGAATAGCTATAGAGAATATGTAGATGAGAGATGATGTGGTGACATCATCATACTCTGCTCAGCTCCAAAAGGATACCGGGGGCTGAATGACTCAACTTGAGGTACGTACAAGGGTCACCCAGAAAGAAACAGCTGTTTGTTTTTATCTGCCATGCAAGGTATTGAGTGTAATTTAACATGCATTTATCAGGTTAACCTATTCTCTCCCTGTGCCGCTTGTCACGTGACTGCAGAATGCTGGTAACTGTTGGTTTAGCAACATTAACATGAAGCCCCCCGCCCCATCTTCAAATTATCTTACCCACAGGTGAGCAGAGTGATGCTACTACAACAAAGGGATTCAAAGCCTTGTGATAAGCTATAATAAATGCCTAATTAAAGGAGGCAATTATGAGGAGAATAATCAGAGAATAGTGTGTCTAAAATAAAATAAGTAAAATGTTTTCTTAATTAATTACTTAAAAACAGCTGTTACTTTTCGGATGACCCCTCCCTTCCAGGCTTCTGTTACTTTAGGCGGCTCCCATCAGGTCGGAGACTCCAGGCCATCTCCACCAAGACCGGTAGGCATAGGAATACTTTTGACCCCGTCGCTGTCAAACTCTCTCCACGCCCCCAACATCTTCAGCGGTCACTCCCCCCCCCACTCTTCCCCCCCAGGGGCCATTTCTGCTGCTGCTACTAGGAGGCTGTTAGTGTTAACCTGCTTGTATTGCTATGTTTCATTGCTGCTTTTGTAAATCTGTTTCGGTCCTCCTTCCTACTTTGCGGTAGTTGCCACTGCTTCCCAGCGGCTGTTATTGTTAACCTGTTTTTACGGCTATGTTGTACCACAGCTGCCATTACTGTAAAATAGTTACGTTGTACCAAAGCTGCCATTATGTCAATCTGTTTGGTGTCTTCTTACTACTCTGTACCCTTTATGTGGCAAGTACAATTCCGGGCACAACCCAGTTGTACTTGGCTAATAAAACTGATTTTGCTGACCCTCGTAGATAATATTCCAGCAAAAACAAGCAGTCTCTAGACAAAAGTCTTGTTCACATGCAAGATTGATCTCTGCCAGCTGTCTAGGCCGAGAATTTAGCGTGTGTACAGGTGCCTCCTGAAGCCACTTAAAAACCCGGCACACCAGAAGCAGCCCCTTACCTTACCTACCAGGAGCAGTTCCATCGTCCTTCCTCCCCTCCATATTAACAGATGCAACACTTGGCTGTAGCTGTGGGACACATCTGTATGAAACTTGTACACCGCTCCGCTGTATCAAGCACAGGATCAAGCTTGACACTAGTCTAGCTTGTGTATGAAGCCACAATTAACGCGAAACTGGACACTGTAGCGTTTTGGGAGCGATTGCAATTAGCGGTTCTATACATGCTAATCGCGATCACTCAGGAATCACCGGGAAAGTGCTGCATGTAACACGTTTGCAGTTAACGCTAACTGCAAAACGCCGAGAACACTGCCATAGGATTAAATGGCTAGCAGTTTTAAAAAAAAAAAACGCTAGCGGTTTGCGGTGAGCGGGAATCGCGCGATTCCCGCTCAAGTGTGACCTCTACCTCACCACAACACTATACATAGAGGAACTCAGCAATATAGACCTCAATTCACTAAGCTTATCTCCTGTCTTTAACCACTTCAGCCTACAGCTTCGAAAATCTTATGCATCCAAGCAATGTTCACCTCCCATTCATTCGCTAATAACTTTATCGCTACTTATCAAAATTAATTGATCTATATCTCGTTTTTTCCGCCACTAATTAGGCTTTCTTTAGGTAGTACATTTTGCTAAGAGCCACTTTACTGTAAATACATTTTAACAGGAAGATTAAGATAGAAATGGAAAAAAAACATTATTTCTCAGTTTTTGGCCATTATAGTTTAAAATTAATACATGCTACAGTAATTAAAACCCATGCATTTTATGTGCCCATTTGTCCCGCTTATTACACCATTTAAATTACGTCCCTATCACAATTTATGGCGCCGATATTTTATTTAGAAATAAAGGTGCATTTTTTCAATTTGCGTCGATCACTATTTACAAGCTTATAATTTTTAAAAATGTAATAAGATACTCTCTTGACATGTATATTTAAAAAGTTCAGACCCTTAGGTAACTATTTATGTAGTTTTTTTTTTTTTAATTGTAATTTTTTTTATTATTTTTTTTAATACAAAAATGTATTTGGGTAATTTTAGTTTGGGAGGTAAATAGCCAATTTTAGATGGAAAATAATGTGTTTTTTATTCAATACAGGTATGTGGGTGCAGTTTACTATTTGGCCACAAGATGGCCACATTCAAAAAGTTTCTAGATGCGAACGATGTCGCATCTAGGAACTAAAATGAAGAGAAGTTGTTTCCTGGGGGCAGAAATACCACGCTCTCTGATGAGAAAGCGTCGGTATTTCTGCCGGGGACTTGGATCGGTGAATGGGAATTATATTCCCATTCACTGATCGGGGGGGCAGCGGGAGGCAGCGGGGGCGCGCGCGGGCGCGCGCCCGATCGCGCGCACCACACGGCTGCAGCACCACTGCCTATCTGGACGGATATATGCGTCCAGATATGGCGAAGTGGTTAATAACGTTTCTAGAGTTATCGCCATGGTGACGAGGCATGTAGTATTCAGGAAACATTTTACCTCAGGCAAACCTGAGGCCAGTACCTATTCAGTCCTTAGCCAGCACCTATTCAGTAAGGAGACCTCGGGCAAGACTCTCTAACACTGCTACTGCCTACTGAGTGCACTCTAGTGGCTGCCTCGCAAGCGCTTTGAGTCCGACAGTAGAAAAGCGATATAGAATTATAGGAATAATTATTACTAGCCGACCCGCATCGTAGCATACGCCGCATCTTCAATCTATCTAATAGAGTACGTGCCTCAACCTTGAAGCAAGAAGAATAAAGGTGGGTACACACATCAGATAAAAGTCTTTGGAAAATCAAAGATCACAGACCAATTTTACCCCCTTTCATGTAGTATGAGAGCCATACCTACACAGTCTATTCTATGGAGCTGAACTCCCCATCAGACAGAAATCTTTGCAAAATGCTGCACACAAAGATGCTGTACACATGCAACAGATCAGTATCTGCAAAAGATCTGTTCCTGCAAAAGATCAGTACCTACAAAATACATTCATAGTCTATATCTGCAGATCTCATACACACCTTGTTTAACGGACTTCATCTGCAGATCAGATCCACCAGGATGGATCTTTGGATCTGCAGATGATTGTCTGATCTGCAGATGAATATCCATCAAACAAGGTGTGCATTATGCTGGGCATACATGGGGCCTGATTCACAAAGCGGTGCTAACAGTTAGCACCGTGGTGAAAAGCCCTTTATCACGCCTAAACTCTGTTTAGGCATGATAAGTTTAGGTGTGATAAGTTTAGGTTTGATAAGTTTAGGCATGATAAGTTTAGGTGTGATAAGGTTTTAGGCGTGATAAGTTTAAGCACCAACTGGGTTAGCACCGCAGTGCACAGCTGATCAAAAGTTTTGCGCTAGCAAAGTCTGGTGCACTTTGCATAGAGTTTAATGGCGCTGCTTTGCGTGCGGGACTTTGCACGCGTAATAAACTTATCTAAACTTAGCATGCCTAAACTTATCACACCTAAACTTATCATGCCTAAACTTATCATGCCTAAACTTATCATGCCTAAACTGGGTTTAGGCATGATAAAAATGGTTATCATGCCTAAAGTCTTTAACTGGGTTATCACCGCTTTGTGAATCGAGCCCATGGTATGTTTTCTACTGTGTAATCGAGCCACTGGCTCGATTCCCGCTCGTCCCTGCGGGCGCCCGGATTGTTTCTCGCTCGTCCCCGCGAGCGCTTTCTTATTTTCCACTCGTTTCTTCTTTTGTCCTGCCCGCCGGTATCAAGCGCAGAATCGATCCGGCAGGGTATCGGACACAGCTCGATTACATGGTAGAAAACATACCGTGTATGCCCAGCATGAGATCTGCAGATATCATAGACTATAAATGCATTTTGCAGAAACTGATTTTTTTGCAGGAACAGATCTTTTGCAGATACTGATCTGTTGCATGTGTACAGCATCTGTGTGTGCAGCATCTTGCAAAAAAATTTATCTGATGGGGAGTTCAGCTCAATAGAATAAACTGTGTAGGTATGGCTCTCATACTACATGGAAGGGGATAACATTGGTCTGTGATCTTTCATTTTCCAAAGACTTTTATCTGATGTGTGTACCCACCTTTAGGCTTTCCATTAGAAAATGTATGCGTGCTCAAACACCAAGTTTAACCCTAGCAAGTCTGGCTTTCCAAATTTGGCCTAATTGGCTATTCATGAGGCAATGCTCATGCAAATATGCATTTGCTTTCGCATGCCAAACTATGCAGGGTCAAAAAACTAATACCACAAAGCGGTCCCCCTACGGGAATTAGTTCATGCTACATTAGCACTATCCAGGAGCGCCACTGGGAGGCTTTCCAATACCCCCTTTTTATACAACCCGGAGAAACCACGGGGTCCCAGGCTCTTTCACTGCCTGACAACCACAGCGGCATCGGGACAGGCGCAGACAACTCACTGCAGGGCTCACACCACCGGAGCAAGCCATTCACAACCTGCCTCCAAAGGATATAACTGCAAAAAATGCTTTCCATGCTCAAACACCAATTTTAACTCTAGCAAGTCTGGCTTTCCAAATCTGGCCTAATTTGTTATTCATGAGGCAATGCTCATGCAAATATGCATTTGCTTTTGCATGCCAAACTATGCAGGGTCAAAAAAACAATACTGCAAAGCTGTCGCCCTGTGGGAATAAGTTCATGCTACATTAGCACTATCCAGGAGCGCCACGGGGAGGATTCCCAATGCCACCCTTTTTATACAACCAGGGGGGACCGCGGGGTTCCAGGCTCTCTCACTGCCTGGGAACCACAGCGGCACCCCAGAGGGGGAGGCTGGGTGGCGCAGCCGACCCCCCTAAGCATGGCCAGCGCCAGGGAGAGCCGTCCGCACCCACCTCCCAATATTAAAAACAGGCACTTACCTTAACGTCCATTGCGTTCTGCTACATGCGCATTAATTTTCTCATGGAAAGCATTTTTTGCAGTTTGTATCCTTTGGAGGCAGGTGGTGGATGGCTTGCTCCGGTGGTGTGAGCCCTGGAGTTAGTTGTCTGCGCTTGTCCTCCACCCCCCACCCCCCCCCCCCCCGGAGTGTTGTATGTGAGCCAGCCCTGAGCACTAAAGCTTGGGGTGACCCATGCTTCACCCCTTTCTCATGTGGTGCCCCCAAGTTAATGCGCATGTAGCAGAACGCAATGGGCGTTAAGGTAAGTGCCTGTTTTTAATATTGGGAGGTGGGTGCGGACGGCTCTCCCCGGCGCTGACCACGCTTGGGGGGGTCGCCTGCGCCACCCAGCCTCCCCCTCCGGGGTGCTGCTGTGGTTCCCAGGCAGTGAGAGTGCCTGGGACCCCGCGGTCCCCCGGTTGTATAAAAAGGGGGCATTGGGAATCCTCCCTGTGGCGCTCCTGGATAGTGCTAATGTAGCATGTAGCAGTGTTGCTTGCGAATTTTCACCTAAGTCATTTTCGCATCGAAAATCCTGTTTTCGGCGAATTTTCACGCAAATCTTCAGAAATATTTGCGTTTTCGAAAATTCATTGTATGCAGATGCTTATGCAGAAAAATGTTCACAATAACATTTTTTTTTTTTAAATAACATTTATATTGCGCTTTTCTCCTTGCGGACTCAAAGCGCCAGAGCTGCAGCCACTAGGGCGCGCTCTATTGGCAGTAGCAGTGTAAGGGAGACTTGCCAAAGGTCTCCTACTGAATTAGTGCTGGCTTACTGAACAGGCAGAGCCGAGATTCGAACCCAGGTCTCCTGTGTCAGAGGCAGAACCCTTAACCATTACACTATCAGCCAACTGCTACACTATCAGCCAACTATCAGCCACAATAATCCGCATGGAAATTCAGTCTATGCGGACGTTTATACGGAAAAATGTCCGCAATAATGCGCAAGAAACTTTTCTGAATGCAGACGCTAATGCCCTTATGCGGAAAATGTCCGCAATAATACGCAAGTAGCGCGAAAATGACTGGCATTAGGCGAAAATTAACGCAAAAAAATTAGATGGAAAATTTGCCTGTCAAAACGAAATTAGGCGAAAATTCTGTAAAAATTTTCGCTCATCACTGGCATGCAGCAGGGCGACCGCTTTATTGGTTTTTTGACCCTGCATAGTTTGGAATGCAAAAGCAAATTTGCGTGAGCATTGCCTCATGAATAGCCAATTAGGCCAGATTTGCAAAGCCAGACTTGCTAGGGTAGGCCTCTTTTCCACGGACAGTTGATAGGCAGTAAAATGCCTCTCAAACTCTCACAACTGCTCACTACTGCCTGGTAACAGCTTGCTGCTGCCTGGTAACAGCTTGCTGCTGCCTGGTAACAGCTTGCTGCTGCCTGGTAACAGCTTGCTGCTGCCTGGTAACAGCTTACTGCTGCCTGGTAACTGCTTACTGCTGCCTGGTAACTGCTTACGGCTGCCTGGTAACTGCTTACTGCTACCTGGTAACTGCTTACTGCTGCCTAGTAACTGCTTGTTGCTGCCTGGTAACTGCTTGCTGAGCACACAGCTCAACAGTCCGTGGAAAAGAGGCCTTAAACTTGGCGTTTGAGCACGCATAAATTTTCTCATGCAAAGTACTTCTTCTTCTTGCTCAAAGGTTGAGGCACTTACTCTATAAGGCCCGGTTCACATTAGCGGTTGCTATCCGGATTCGCCGTGCCGGAGCCGTGCCGGAGCCGGACCGCATGCGGACCGGACGAAACGGACGCACGGCATAGCAATGAAAGTCTATGCGACCGTTCACATGCGTCCGTTTCGTCCGGACCGGAGCCGGACCGGATCCGGACTCCGGCGTCCGTTCCAACATGCGCTATTTTTTGGTCCGGCTGGTCCGGCTGACGTATCCGGACCGGAGCCGGAATGTTGCATCCGGCCAATGGAAACCAATGAGAACCGGAGAGTGCACAACACACTGGCTATAAAAACCGGATGTTGTACCACACTTCCTATGCAGACTCTATGGTATGGTGGCCATTTTGGATGGGGACCACATGGCACCAGCGTTCACAGAGTGGAGCAGCAGTGACTTCATGCTGGAGCTCTTTGGCAGCAATATGGAGCAGGATCAGTCTGATAGCGAGGGGGTGAGGCCCTACACATCAGAAGACCTCATCCTACAGGTGCAGCAGGTACCAGCCCTGTGGGACAAGGGGGATGCGGACCACAGCAACATCAAAAAATGCAGAGGCCTGTGGAAAAAAATTGCCAAGCTGTATGTGGAGGACTTTGAGAACTTGAGCAAGAGACAGCAAGGCACAGAGGGTATGTTGACTAGAAGTTTTTTTGGGGGGGGGCTTGTGGTTTAAGCTTGTGATGTATTCAACTTTTGCTATGGATTTGTGTCACCCACGTGTTGCCCACCCACCCGTGGCCCACCCACCTGTTCCCCACCCACCTGTACCCCACCTGTGATGTATCCCACCCACCTGTACCCCACCTGTGATGTATCCCACCCACCTGTACCCCACCTGTGATGTATCCCACCCACCTGTGATGTATCCCACCCACCTGTACCCCACCTGTGTTGTATCCCACCCACCTGTGATGTATCCCACCCACCTGTACCCCACCTGTGATGTATCCCACCCACCTGTGATGTATCCCACCCACCTGTACCCCACCTGTGTTGTATCCCACCCACCTGTGATGTATCCCACCCACCTGTACCCCACCTGTGATGTATCCCACCCACCTGTACCCCACCTGTGATGTATCCCACCCACCTGTGATGTATCCCACCCACCTGTACCCCACCTGTGTTGTATCCCACCCACCTGTGATGTATCCCACCCACCTGTGATGTACCCCACCTACCTGTGATGTACCCCACCTGTGATGTATCCCACCCACCTGTACCCCACCTGTGATGTATCCCACCCACCTGTGATGTATTCCACCCACCTGTACCCCACCTGTGTTGTATCCCACCCACCTGTGATGTATCCCACCCACCTGTACCCCACCTGTGATGTATCCCACCCACCTGTACCCCACCTGTGATGTATCCCACCCACCTGTGATGTATCCCACCCACCTGTACCCCACCTGTGTTGTATCCCACCCACCTGTGATGTATCCCACCCACCTGTGATGTATCCCACCCACCTGTACCCCACCTGTGATGTATCCCACCCACCTGTACCCCACCTGTGTTGTATCCCACCCACCTCTACCCCACCTGTGATGTATCCCACCCACCTGTGATGTATCCCACCCACCTGCGATGTACCCCAGCTGTGCACATAAAACATACACAATGACCAATTATTATACATCAATTTATTGTAAAAAATTAATACATTTAAAATCACTCAAACTTGAAACTCCAAAATAAACACATTTCAACAAAACATATTAAAAACCAAACATTCACCCTCGTCCAGGTGGTGTGGTAAAATAAAGTCTCAGTTGGTCCCTGTTCCGCAGTGACACTACCCTTGGCCTGGTTGCATACCTCCGCAGGGGCATTAGTGGAAGCACATTCGGGGGTTCCGGAGTCTCTCTTTCCTCCTGCCGCACAAAGTTGTGGAGGATGCATGCTGCCTTCACCACGACAACTGCGTTGCCCGGTTTCAGCAGCATGGGCGTGTGGAACACCCTCCACTTTGACACCAGGATCCCAAATGTGCACTCCACCATTCTCCTTGCACGGCTCAACCGAGCATTGAAGTGTAGCTGGCTGGCATCAAGTCCCCTGTCTGGGTACGGACGCATTACATGGTCGGACAGGGCGAAGGCCTCGTCCCCCACAAACACATAGGGGTAGGCCGGTGCCCTTGTCCCAGGCCAGGGTCTGTCACGGGGGAGACGCAGTCTGCCTTCCTCCATCAGCCGGCAAAGGGTCGTACGCTGGAAAATTCCAGAGTCATTGGAACTACCGTACGACCCCACATCCACGTACACAAACTTGTAGTCCGCATCTGCCACTGCCATTAGAACAATGCTGAAGTATTTTTTATAGTTGAAATAATGGCTGCCACTCCCCACGGGTTTCTGAATCCGGATGTGTTTCCCATCCAGTGCGCCAACACAATTAGGAAACTTGCACTCGGTCCAGAAGCCCTGGGCGATCTCCTCCCATTTCGTGGTGTCCGGCACAGGCATGTATCTGGCCCTCAGTCGCGTCCAAAGGATCCTCGAAGTCCTCACGACGATGCCTGCCACCGTGCTCTTCCCAATACGAAATGTGACATGTAGCGATGTATATGTTTGTCCAGTTGCAATGTACCTACAAGAGAAATAATCGAAATCAATTTTTCATGTCGTTACAGGAGAAAGGTACAAGACAAGGTGGCGCAATATACGGGATGCATATGTGAAATGGCTACGGAAGAAAAAACTTGCCGAACGAAGTGGCAGTGGCGGGGGAAGGCGACAAAAAGACTATCAATTTGCCAAGCAATTGTCTTTCATCAATGCAAGCCTGGAACCTAGACTGTAAGTACCACTACTGTGGGCAGGAACTGAGAGCTCATTTACCATGACTTCGGCCATGTATTGCTATGGCCTCAATTCCCATGGCTAGCGAACTTTTCTCACAAGCTTTATCAAATGTTGGGTAGAAACGGGTGATAAAGTGATTGCTAGTGTTTGCTAGCTCTGTGAATTGACGCCACATGCTGTTTGGCACACCAATAAATATTTTTTTTATCTACAGGACTGAAGACAATTTGGAGCAAGAGGAACCGACCCAGGAGGCACGGTTCAGCAGTGAGGAGAGCTTGGTGGATGATGACGTCGCCGATGTAACCTATTTCCCCGAGGCGAGGAGTAGGAGGAGGGAGTCCTTCATCACAACTCCGTCCTTTGATGATGACTTGGCAGAAGAGAGCTTGGATGTTGAGGTTGCAGGACCGAGTGTGGAAGAAGCTGAACCTCCACAATCGACCGCTATGGAAGCTCCAGGGGAACAAGAACAAAGTGAGGAGCACCGAGAGACTGCAGCACAACCAGCGCGCAGGGCAACCCCGACACAGGCCAGAGGACGGGAAGATGCTGCCACACCACCAGTGAGGACCACCACACCAGTGAGGCGTCGAGGTACCCTCCCCCCAACAAGGAGAGAGACAGAGTCCGAGATGTCCGGGGCTGTCTCCGGACTTCTCGGGATTCTTCAGAGCCACCAAACTCTCATAACCCGGCAGTTGCAAGATGAGGACAGGGGCCATATCATGGAGCAGTACAAGTCCCACATCACTTCACTGCAATGTGAGCTCGACGCTGTACATGGGCACTACAGGGACGAGCTTAAAATGATGCATGAGATGCACAGAGGAGAAATCGACCAACTGCGTGCGCAGCATCATCAGTCGGTGGGACAGCTGCAGAACATGATGCAGCAAATGCATCAACAAAGCAAGGAACTACTGAAATTGCAGGCACACCCGTGTTTTCACACTGTGATGTCTCTAATACCATATCTTGAAAAGGTGCCTTCACAAAACCTGATGGCGTGCCATTCCAATTTGCTGGAGGTGATTAAACAGCACATGGACACGCCATTATTGCAACCACCAATTTTTAGACCCCCACAACCAACAGCGGTGCCCACCTGGCAATCATCACAGATGTACACCGGCTACAGAGGCAGTCAATATGGGCCACCGCTGTCAGGGTCCAGCTCATCCACGACCAGCACCCAAGAGAGTCCAGATTTCCAGGCAGCAACTCCCACCTTTTCTAGTAGTGGTGCCGATACAATTTGAAAAAAAAAGTCAAATTGTTCCTGGACATGCTCCTCTGAATACCTCCGATCCTCGGAGGAAGGATACCATCACAGGGCTTTTTAACTTTTGGTTTTGCTGGACTTGAACTTTAGGGCCTGGTGTCCCCAAAAGACACTACCTGGGTCACAACCTTGTGCCTGTTGCACTGCACCTGTAGTCCTGCACCTGTGCCTTTGATTCCTCTTGTTCCTTACTTTGTTGATCCTAATCACTTGCACAAGACCCTTGGAGCCATGGATGAAGGACACCTTGACTGGTCGGTGAGAGGCCTAGCCTTTTCACTGCCCTGTGTCCTTCATCCATGGCTCAGAGGGTCCTGTGCCAGTCGTTAGGTTTTTAAAGCACTTCAATTTATTAGGGCCTGGTGTCCCCGAAAGACACTACCTGGGTCACAACCTTGTGCCTGTTGCACTGCACCTGTAGTCATGCACCTCTGCCATCGGTTCCTCTTGCTCCTCACTTTGTTCTTGTTCCTAATCACTTGCACAAGACCCTTGGAGCCATGGATGAAGGACACCTACACTGGTCGGTGAGAGGCCTAGCCTTTTCACTGCCCTGTGTCCTTCATCCACGGCTCAGAGGGTCATGTGCCAGTGGTTAGGTTTTTAAAGCACTTCAATTTATTAGGGCCTGGTGTCCACGAAAGACACTACCTGGGTCACAACCTTGTGCCTGTTGCACTGCACCTGTAGTCATGCACCTCTGCCATCGGTTCCTCTTGCTCCTCACTTTGTTCTTGTTCCTAATCACTTGCACAAGACCCTTGGAGCCATGGATGAAGGACACCTACACTGGTCGGTGAGAGGCCTAGCCTTTTCACTGACCTGTGTCCTTCATCCATGGCTCAGAGGGTCCTGTGCCAGTGGTTAGGTTTTTTAAGCACTTTAATATTAGGGACTGGTGTCCCCGAAAGACACTACCTGGGTCACAACCTTGTGCCTGTTGCACTGCACCTGTAGTCATGCACCTCTGCCATCGGTTCCTCTTGCTCCTCACTTTGTTCTTGTTCCTAACCACTTGCACAAGACCGTTGGAGCCATGGATGAAGGACACCTTGACTGGTCGGTGAGAGGCCTAGCCTTTTCACTGCCCTGTGTCCTTCATCCACGGCTCAGAGGGTCATGTGCCAGTGGTTAGGTTTTTAAAGCACTTCAATTTATTAGGGCCTGGTGTCCACGAAAGACACTACCTGGGTCACAACCTTGTGCCTGTTGCACTGCACCTGTAGTCATGCACCTCTGCCATCGGTTCCTCTTGCTCCTCACTTTGTTCTTGTTCCTAATCACTTGCACAAGACCATTGGAGCCATGGATGAAGGACACCTACACTGGTCGGTGAGAGGCCTAGCCTTTTCACTGACCTGTGTCCTTCATCCATGGCTCAGAGGGTCCTGTGCCAGTGGTTAGGTTTTTTAAGCACTTTAATATTAGGGACTGGTGTCCCCGAAAGACACTTGGGCAGCTATGCCCTGCAACTCTTCCAGCACAAAGTTGGTGGTTGGTGTTCCTTAAAACTGACCGGGCTATACCATAGATATGTTATTTTTTGTCTTCCATGTTGGAAGAATGTTTCCATGTTGGAAAGTGGTTGTTTTTGCAATAAAAAAATTTGTTTTTACATACCTCAGTGTGATGAGTAGTTGTTCTTGTGGTGTGACTGCTCTCCTGAACGTGGTATCCTTCTTCCTAAGGTCACCCTTCACCATCTCCAAAAGGGTATCAAACCTGTCAGGAGATGGAAAGGAAGAAGCTGTAAAGTATGTTGTGGGACAAGGTGTTGGGTGGAGGATGGGGGAGGTGTGTTTACAGAGGTTTGGGAGTGTTGTGGAGGGTGGGGGTGTAGTGTATAGCTAGGTATACAGGGGTGTGGGGGTCAGGGTGGTGTGTTTAGCTAGGTATACAGGGATGAGGTGTTGTGGGGGTGAGGGTGGGGTGTTTAGGAATGGTGGGGGTTGGTGTATAAAGGCCTATATACTTACAGGGGAATAGACATCCGAGTGTAGCTGTAGAACTTCTGTGGGTGTCGTCTGAGGTCCCGGTAGAGGGCCTGGAACTCTCCCTTCCTCTGCCTCCTGGCTAGTAGAGGGTGCACCCACCATCTCCTGCGAGGAGCACGCCTTCTCCCCACATAGTAGTAGGTAAACAACAGGAAGGAGAGAATTCCCAGGTAATAAGCGTAAAAAATGACTGGATCCATGGTCCCAACTGCTGTCTCTGTATCCAAGGATGGTCTCCACACGTCCAGCTGTCTCCAACAATGACCCCAGAGCTTCTGCTGACCTCCCAGAACCCCAGGTATTTATACAGGTTGTTATCTCTTTAAGAATCCGGATCCGGACCGCAACCGTGTTCATACCGCACGGAAACCGTATGCAACCGGACCGGATCCGGACAGGAACCGTACGGTTCAGGTCCGATCCGGCTCCGGTGCGGTCCGGACATCCGGTGCGGTTTTCGCAAAACCGCAAGTGTGAACGGGGCCTTATATATATAGATTATTATTATTAAAAGGTTTCTTTACGGATTTCTGATTTAAATCATATTTCTACTGAGCGGCTATCACGTCTTTCCTTCATTCTATCTCTAAAACCAATACATTGATTCAAAACCTAATTTATAATCCCAGAAACCCAGTTCTGCATTTCCTTGAATTCTCTGCTGTACACAAGGCTTTATTTGTAGCCTATGTAGGAGGACTGAGTGAACAATACATTATGGGAACTGGCAGACAGTTCCATATGGGGAAGATTTATGCTCAGGCTGTAACGCTGAAACAACTGCAGAGTTTTCTCCCCACTAGAAGCTACTAGTTCAAGGATTGCTGCTCTGATTTCCTTGTAAACAGCTGAAATCACTGGACATTCCTCCGGCAATGTTAATACACCTTGTAAATCAGAACCGTGGTTCCTGGAATGTTGGAGGAGATAATGGCAATAACAAGCAAGTCTAGAAGAAAAACATTCATGCAGAATGTCAATGATACAAGAAGGGTAAAGAGAAAATAACCCAAGTGATAAGAAAGAGCGAATGTAAGGAGGTGTGACGCAGCCTGAGCCACTGAGAAGATTAGTAGCGAGTCAGTCTGAAAAGCAGACTTTATGCTTTTACACCTGGTACAAACAAGAGCAGACTGATGGCAAGCAGACCGTCCTGTCATCACAGAGATAAACTGAGTACAGGCAGAGTCCTAACTCTCAGCAAAAGTATGTAATTTGTGCAAACGGTTGAGGATTTCCTGACTCAGGCATAACGCATACATTAAAGGACAACCGAGAATAAACCAATGAAATAAATTATTGTATCTATCTTCCTTCTCCTAAAAATGACTTTTTAAGATATTCCACAGTTTTATTTTATGTTGAAATCTACTTTTTAAGTTTTAACTGTTTTGTTGTTTTTGCTCAATGACGCATTCATTGAAGTATGCCAGAGCTAAAATCTATGAACTATTGACCCTTTTTATCTCTTTACTGCTCTCAGAAGCCATTTTCTGCTAGGAAAGTGTTTTACAGTTGGAATTTCTAATCAGTGACGGCCACACTGTAGTCACTTCCTGTCTGAGTCTGGACTGAGTCAGCCACTCACATACCTGATATTTAACTTTTTCAGGCAGAGAAAGAAAAAAAGGAGCACAGCCTAGTTGTTTGTGTGCTAGGCACTGTACATACCCATTTCTATCTCATCATGTCACATGTCACCTCGGCTATCCTTTAAAAGTTCAATGGGCAAGATTCTGATTGTTTGAGCCACCAGACTATAAACGCATTGATCTTTCAAATTAATTTGATCACTTACATTCAGGTCTATAAATATTGAGACATCGACACAACTCTAACATTTTTGGCTCTATGCACAACCACAATGGTTTTGAAATTTAACGAACATGACGTGCTTTAACTGCAGACTGTCCGCTTTAATTTGAGGGTATTTACACCCAAATCAGGTGAACGGTGTAGGAATTACAACAGTTTACAACAGGGATTAAAAGTAAATAAATCAAACTTTCACTTTTTAATAGTTGATAGCAAATCCTTTGCAGTCAATTACAGTGTGAAGTCTGGAACGCATAGACATCACCAGACGCTGAGTTTCATTCCTGGTGATACTCTGGCAGGTCTCTACTGTAACTGTCTTCAGTTCCTGCTTGTTCTTGGGGTATTTTTCCTTCGGATTCAGGTCAGGAGTTGGACTTGGATTCGGGTCAGGTGTTGGACTTGGCCATTGCATAATATTCCACTGCTTTCCCTTCAAAAACTCTTTCGCTGCTTTTGCAGTATGCTTTGGGTCATTGTTCATCTGCACTGTGAAGCGCTGTCCAATGAGTTCTGAAGCATTTGGCTGAATATGAGTAGATAGTAGCGCTCGAAATACTTCAGCAGTCACATCATCAATAAATACAAGAGAACCAGTTCCTTTGGCAGCCATACATGCCCACACCATGACACTACCACCACGCTTCAGTAATGCGGTGGTATGCTTAGGATCATGAGCAGTTCCTTTCCTTCTCCATACTCTTCACTTCATCACTCTGGTACAAGTTGATCTTGGTCTCATCTGTCCATAGGATGTGGTTTCAGAACTGTGAAGGCTTTTTCAGATGTTGTTTGGCAAACTCTAATCTGACCTTATTGTTTTTGAGGCTCACCAATGGTTTACATCTTGTGGTGAACCCTCTGTATTTACTCTGGTGAAGTCTTCTCTTCTCTTGATTGTTGACTTTGACAAAAGCAGGAGGATGAATTAAGTTTAAGCTAAACATCACTGGGAGGGCGAGGTTGCATACCAACATTGCACTATATATAGATAAGGAAGTGTTGCTGATGCTAAAACTAGGATAACTAATGTACAATTGGATATCCTGAATTATTTACATAATTTTACTATATTTCACTACGGTGCCTCTTTAAGGTTTCCCTCAGAGATACCATCTTGATACGGAGTGGATATACTTTGAACAGATACTTTACGTCATCCCTTATGTTACATAGAAGTGGTAAGATTGTGTTATTCATGGGTTACTTTAGAGCGAGACCAGTTTTGTCCATCATCAGAGACTGACAGGCCTCAATTCACTAAGATCAAGCTGGAGATAATAAGGCAAGAGAAAACTTACCTCTACACAGTGAGAGAGTTATCTTATCTATGCATTCCTTAAGTTACCTCCTCTGTAGTTAAGTTACCTACTCTGTAGTAAAGTTACCTACTCTGTAGTTATTTTCACACGCAGTTAATTAACAGCCTGTCTTTGAAGAGAAACTCCAACCTAGAATTGAACTTTATGCCAATCAGTAGCTGATACCCCCTTTTACATGAGAAATATAATGCTTTTCACAAACAGACCATCAGGGGGCGCTGTATGACTGATTTTGTGCTGAAACCCCTCCCACAAGAAGCTCTGAGTACCGCGGTACTCTGGGCAAACTGCCACAATGTAACAATGTTCCCAGACAGGAAATAGCTGTTTACAGCTGTCTCTAACAGCCAAAACAGCTAGGAGCAGATACATAACCTGCCCACAGTAAAAATGTTACCATGTAATAAATGTCAGAATGTAAATTGGGGAGAGGAAAGATTTTACAATGGGCAAACACTGACTAAATCATTTATACATAATTATGGTAAAAAATGAAGCACTATTTTTACTACATTATTTTCACTGGAGTTCCTCTTTAACTTCTGGATTTATTTTAAGAATTGAAGAGTTAACTTAAAGGCAAAAGAATTCACTTTAGGTTTGCCTGAGGTAAAATGTTTCCTGAATACTACATGCCTGGTCACCATGGGGATAACTCTAGAAACGTTATTAAAGACAGGAGATAAGCTTAGTGAATTGAGGTCTATATTGTTGAGTTCCTCTATGTATAGTGTTGTGGTGAGGTAGAGGTCACCTTCCTCATGCACTGCCTGCCCCCGTATTACTCATTGGAAGTTCACAGAGTGTTTCTTTGCATAGATTATAAAGGGTACTTAAATGTAACAGTGATAAGATTATTTACATTAAACTGATCATATGATTTTTCATTTACGTATATCTACAAAACGCCTACAGTTCTGCATTGTGACTCAGCATATGTTTGCGTAACTCCAATTATAGACAGGATCAACTTATGGGTCTCCACGTTTCATGGAGTAGATGCCATAAAAAAAGCAAGGCCTGTCTCTTCATTCACATGCACGCTGCCTGTACTTCATACTAGAGCGCGTTCAGAAAGGCCTACACTGCTAAACAGAGTAATTAGTGTTGGGCCTCCTAAGCACAGAAGGTATTAATAGCTTCTTCATTAGCTTTATAGAGCTTGGAGGTGCTGCATGACTTAGCCTAGTTGAAGATGACGCTTTTTTTGCTTTGTACATTTCCCAGATGAGTTTGTAGCAAAATTTCATATTTGAAGAGCTCAAGTGATAATCTTCAATGGTTGAAGGACTCTAATATAATATTTCTTACGGCGACTTTATATTTTACTCGAGTAAATGCGGTGCTGCCTTATCAGGCAGGTTAGTAATAAATGATGCATCTTTTCACACCCTGCACATGCAGAGGATGATAAATCTTAGGTCAGGTAAATAGGTGTTTCTTACACAACAGCCATGTAGAATACAATGATTTGTGGGATGAGAAGATGACAGCTGTGTAGAAAACGGAGCAAATGTTGTCAGTATATTCCATTGTTGTTCAGACCTTCAACATTAGCCCATATAATGGAACACAAGTACCATGTTCTTTATGTACAAAGTAGATCCAAAGAAGACAATCCCACACTCCTCAGTTTGTCCAATACTCTTATGCTGGGAATACACGGCTCGATTTAGAGCCATTTAGAGGGCTTGACTGATAATTTCCCGACACGTCCGATCTCCCGACCGATCGTTTCCGCGCTCGATTCTGAACGGGAGACAATGGAAAAAGATAATAAAAATGAGCAAAAGATAAGAGAATCGCCCCCAAAATCGAGCGCCAAAACGATCGGGCGCGGAAATCGAGTCGTGTATTCCCAGCATTAAAGAGTATCTAATGTGACAGCAAGGTGCCCAGATTATTTTCCCTGTGGCTTCTTACATCCCCTGTACTTGTCCTGGTCCCTTCTCATTGTTCCACTTTAAATATTCAGCAGCTGAGCCCCTCAAAAGCTGGCCGACTGAGCCAGTCGTGGGGAGTGTTTGGGGTATGGGCAGTTGCAATTTTTATGAACTGCACAAACACAGAAAGCTCTTAGCTCCAAGAGTACGATCGAAGAGGCGCACAGCCGCAAGCAGCTTTCGGAGGGGACAGCTACTGAATAGAACAGAGCAGAATGATGACGGGAGACCAGAAGGCCTACAGGGGGCTGGAAGAAGTCCCAGTTAAGTTAAACTGGGCACCTTACGGTCACTTTAGGTTTCTTTTAAAGAGGAACTCCAGTGAAAATAATGTAATTAAAAAAAGATGCTGCTTGCATTTTTGGCAATTGGAAGCAGCTGTTATGTCCCACAATGCAACAAGGCTCCCACAGTGTGATGTCAGGACCTCAGAGCAGTGAGGCGCTGACATCACACTATGGGAGGGGTTTCACCACAAAATCAGCCATACAGAGCCCCCTGATGATCCGTTAGAGAAAAGGAATAGATTTCTCATGGGAAAGTGGGTATAAGCTACTGATTGGGATGAAGTTCATTTCTTGGTTACGGTTTCTCTTTAAGCAATGTACACATGCTTGAAAACAGCCATTGGAAAACTAACAATCCCTGACGAACGTTTGACGTCTAACAATGATATGATGCATTTGAAGTCAATAAGTGAGTGTGTGTATGAGGCTTTAGGCTCAAACAGAGTGGGTGGCGTCACTGGTATCTGATGTCTGATGGTGTCTTTAGAATATGCCGCACGTCCCAGTTTAATTGTGATGATTGTATTATGTTGAAAACAATGCCAACTATGCCGTTTTCGAGAAAACGTGATGTCTCTTTATCTAGGCTTGAAGCTACTAAGAATTCCAACATTGTAAGGAGCAAGAACAGGGTAAATCAAACCTCCCCATCTAGGGATGGTCAATAAGATGCAAATAATAACAAGATACAGGATTACGCAAATTTTCTATGCAAATTTATGCTGCTTGAAAATGGGCCAATCAAATCCTAGGATTTGATTGGTCCATTTTCAAGCTGCCTACATTTCCAGAGCATCAATGTACACATGAGACTGTGCTGTTTATGTTTGATGTCTTTGCTTAGCGCATGCTGAGCTATGATGCTGAAATTCTATCAACAACGCAGCAGTGTGCTAAGCCCCGTCACCCTCATACACACAGACAAGGACTGTCACTTGCAGGGATTATTGTAATTGATTCAGAGCTGTCCTTGGTCAAAAAATACCTGCAGATATTACACAGACCCTTCTCCTCTGCCACCTTATTTGTAGCCTTTTAAAATGTACAAATGGCTTCAAAAGGCTTCACTTCCTCGCTCTGACGGTCCAGGACCGCAATAGCAGCATAGGGGGCGATATACAGGCTGGGAACGCGAAGAATTACTCGCGTTCCCATGCCTGTCGGCCGGTGACGGCCAAACCGGAAGTGTTCCCCGGCAGGTCCTGGAGCGTCAGAGCGGGGCTGCGAGGGCACCGATCGGCTGCTGGGGGCTGAGGGAAGCCCCAAGTGAGTAAATCTCATTTTTTACAGTTCACTTAAGGTTCACTTTAATGGATTTTGAGCAGTGTTTAGGGTCATTTTCTTGTTGAATCCAGCCCTTGCACAGCTTCAGCTTTGTCACTGATTCCTGGACATTGGACTCCATAATCTGCTGATACTGAGTAGAATCCATGTGTCTCTCAACTTTGACAAGATTCCCAGTCCCTGCACTAGCAAAACAACCCCACAGCATGATGGGACCACCACCATATTTTACTGTAGGTAACAGATGTTTTTCTTGGAAAGCTGTGTTTTTCCTCCATGCATAACGCCCCTTGTTATGCCTAAATAACTCAATTTTAGTTTCATCAGTCCACAGCACCTTATTCCAAAATGAAGCTGGCTTGTGCAAATGTGCTTAAGCATACTTCAAGTGGCTCTGTTTGTGTTGTGGGCGGAGAAAAGGTTTCCTCTGCATCACTCTCGCATACAGCATCTCCTTGTGTAAAGTGCGCCAAATGGTTGGACAATGCACAGTGACTCCATCTGCAGCAAGATGATGTTGTAGGTCTTTAGTGCTGGTCTGTGGGTTGACTCTGACTGTTCTCACCATTCCTCACTTCTGATTATCCGAGATTTTTCTTGTTCTGCCACTTCGAGCCTTAACTTGAACTGAGCCTGTGGTCTTCCATTTCCTCAATATGTTCCTAACTGTGGAAACAGACAGCTGAGATCTCTGAGACAGCTTTCTGTATCCTTCCCCTAAACCATGATGGTGAACAATCTTTGTCTTCAGGTCATTTGAGAGTTGTTTTGAGACCCCCATGTTGCTACTCTTCAGAGAAAATTAAAACAGGAGGGAAACCTACAATTGACCACCTTAATTACTCTTTCTCATAATTGGATTCATCTGTGTATGTGGGTCAGGGGTCACTGAGCTTACCAAGCCAATTTGAGTTCCAAAAATTAGTTCTAAAGGTTTTGGAATCAATAAAATGACAACAGTGCCCACATTTATGTACCTGCCTAATTTTGTTAAAACAATTATTGCGCCTTTTCTGTAAATCCAATAAACTTCATTTCACTTTTCAAATATCACTGTGTGTGTCTCCTATATGATATATTTAACTGACATTTTTTATCGAAAAACAACCAACAATTTATACAGGAAAATCATGACAGTTAACAAGGTTGCCCAGACTTTTGCATCCCACTGTAATTCTTAACACAGGTTGAGAGTGGTAATAAGTAAGAACAGGCTTAGAATGTAATATTTATTTGAAAGCATGGAGTCAATGCACAAGTGCTGTGTTATATAGCACTTGTGAATTGACTCAATGCTCTACAATAAATCAAGATTTATTCAATGAAATGGGTCAGTAAGCTATGAATTTCGTCTGTATTTTAAAGCGGACCTGAACTCAGAACTTCCGCGCTGCTCTAAAAGATTAACAACAGCATAATGACCTTTAAAGAAAAAAAAAAGGTTCCTTGTTACAACTTATAGAGCTCCTGCAATAAATCTGCAGTGAGTCTACTTCCAGCTTTAATGGAAGCAGACAAAGGGTTTACACCCTGTGTTTACATATTAGCTGGATCTGTCAAGGACTGCCGAATGTCTCTGCTGAAATAGCTGAAAGCTCAAATTAGACTTGTGATTACTTGAAGAAAGGCTCTTCTCTCTAAAACCACACAGGGTGCCTTTTTCTATGTTTTCCTTGTGTCCTGTGCAAGAGTTCAAGTCCACTTTAAGAATGGTTTTATTTTAACACCGCAGTCGGTAGAGTACGAACAAACAGCTTAGATAATACTCCTCAGAGAAGAAGCCATATGCAAATACAGGAAATATCACCACTGAAAAGGCTCAGTGAATCCACCCCTTGGTTAAATGCATGCAATAATATTATCATGCATAATGCATATGTAAATCATGAATAACTGCATAACCTAATTGAGAAATATGCATTCAGCCACTGTTCATGAGTTATCTTTATGCGTAATGTATTACCGTATGCTAGTTAGAAATGTTGATTCGTTTTACACCTCCGAATACCATGCGTAACATGTTTACCACTTATTGGTTACACTTTTCCGCAGTTTAGAAAATATACCCCTATGTCACTTCAGGTATTCTTTAAAGAGGAGCTGTCAGCCATACTATCTCAGAAAAAAAGAAACACATATATAAGTAGATAAATACTTGCTCTACTTCCATAACATATGTATTGAACTGTCCGCGGTTTTATTTTAGTAATTTGTCTATAGTAAAAAAAAAAAGAGAGAATCCTTCTTAGCATTCCCATTTTAAGTGTGGCTATTTTTGAAGCCAATCCTAATGTAATTTCCTCCTCTGTAAAGTCTCCTCTGCCTGATTTGCCCACTCTCACTATAGAAATTGCATTGTCTCAGCATGAAAAATATTGGCCAATCAAAGAGGAACATAGGTGTTGGAGGGGAAAACAGGAGGGAAATTAATTAAGTCTGAGGGGAAGTAGAGAAGCAAAAAAGGATAACCCATCATGCCCTGCAACTTCCTTTTTGTGTACCAAATTGTGTGTACCAAATAAGTGTCTGGTAAACTGGGGTATATTCATTTATCAACAAGAAAAGTGATAGTGATTTTAACTTTTGGATTACCTGGTTAGCATCCCTATTACTTGTTTATCAGATTAAAAATAAAGAATTGAGTTTTGATTTTATGCCTGACAGTTACTCTTTAAATAACTTCCTCTCTTTCACCCAGTACCAATGTCATTTTCCCCATCAGTTCACTGTACAGATCTAATCTCTCTCAATGGCCACTATTCAATGCAAGTTTTCTCCGGAGACATCATTTTTTATCTTTAGTTTAAAATAACTTTTCAAAACTCTGCAAAGGTACCAAAAAGTATGTAAAAAAAGTAATGCCTAGATAGATGGAGAGAATTGTATTGCCCGATGTCTCTTTCTTTTGTCCAGTACATCTTTTGCGCTTCCTCAATACATCCATCTCTCTCTACAATATAAAATGCAGCACTTCATTATAAACTATTTATTTGTCTTACTGGCTCTTATAACAAATTACACCTAGAATAGCGTTTGGCATGAGCATTGCTGTTTAACAGATTACAGTGTGACAGTGTTGTTTGCCGACAGCCTCACAAGTGAAACCGAAATAATGAAGGTGTGAAATCTAACATGATAGAGGCTGATCTGGCTCAGCAGAGACTGAAGATTGGTAGGTGGGAATGCACTTAAGATACCCAACATGGAAACCAGGTTACGCTTGTTAATCTGGCTACTAACACAGCTATGCTAGGTACACACTATGAGGTTGTCCGATTTGATTTCCGATGAATTGCCGATCATTTTCCAATCAATTTCCGATAGGAGTGAATGGAAGAAAGTCGGAAATCGATTGGAAAATGATCGAAAATCAGATCGTACATGTTGGAAATAATTGATCTGACAGTAAATCTGTCACAAAATCTCATAGTGTGTACCTAGCATAAGGGTTGTGCCTGGGTGTTTCCTCTCAGCTACTCTTTTGTGAGACTAAAGGTGCGTACACATGCACGACAGCAGCCAACGACGGGTCCGTCGGCACCTCCCGCTGGGCGGGTTTTCAGCAGACTGTAGTGCGTGTGTACGCACTGTCGGCGGACTGATAAGGCTGTTCCTGAACAGCCTTATCAGTCCGCCGACAGTGCGTACACATGCACTACAGTGCACTACAGTCTGCTGAAAACCCGCCCAGCGGGAGGTGCCGATGGACCCGTTGTTGGCTGCTGTCGTGCGTGTGTACGCACCTTAAGGGCCAGTGCACACAAAAAACCTCTAGCAGATCCCCAAAATGCTAGAGGTTTTTGAAGCAGATTTTAAGAGAGATTCTAGGCATGTTTACAGAGGTTTTCTACACATGCCTAGCGTTTTTTGGAGCGTAGCAGATTTCATAAATTGTTACAGTAAAGCTGTTACAGAACAGCTTCTGTAACAAAAAAACGCCTGGAAAATTGCTCTGATCTAGCGTTTTTCAGAGCGGTTTTCCACTTTACTATACTTTAAGATTGAGGCAGAAACCCCTCAGAAATCTAAAAAAATGCTGCAGCCCCTGAGTTTGCATTTGTGGAAAAAACAAACAGCTCTGGTGTGCACCAGCCCATTGAAATACATTACTCAAACCGCTAGCTTTTTTTAAAAACGCTCACAAACTGCTCTGATGTGCACCAGCCCTAAGTTCACAGTGGGACATTGCGGTGCGACTCTATGGGAGCATCTTAACGCAGAAAGTCGCACTGCAATAGTACATATATGGGCCGTTCACAGTGCATGCGTTGTACTCGGATCCAACCCACTACAGTATCCCAATGCACTGCATGCAGTGCATTACTGCATAACGCGTGCAACAGATGCAGTGAAACATACTTTTCTTACATTCCTGTTATACACACAATGCAAAGCAACGTACCTGCTGTAAACCTAGCCTAAAAGATTGCAGATGCTTGAAATAGGGGGTGTGGCACCACGTCTCCTAGACTGGGATATTTTCTCTTCATCTCCCACCAGCAACAGTTTAATTAGGTGATATAAAGAAAACCTATTAAGGGACATTAAGGTCCGATGCAGTAACATAAGTGAGATGCCAATAAGCTTGTTACAAAATCTCACAACTGGTATAAATATGGCTAAACAGCAACTAGAGTCAAGGAGATAAACAAGCAGCGGAGACAGAAACTGTTCCACCTGCAGTAATATAACTAACAGTAGACGTATGTGGCGGCCACAACTCTCATATAATGCAGTACCGCACACTGAACTTTCATCCCACATCATTATAACCATTATCTTTTCATTTCAAAAGCGCTAATGTTTTGCAGATTGTATTACATTTAAGCAGGGCCAGATTTCTGGCAAGGCCAAATAGGCCATGGCCTAGGGCACCAGAAATTTAGGGGCGGCTCAGTGAGGGGCAGTAAAGCTGTTCTATGCAGCCATCCCTATCTACAAGGACAGCTTTAACCTTTGAACTCTCTTTCCTGTACTTGTGTCGTCCCTGCAAGACCTGTAAGCTCTATCCTGCAGGTTCACCTTTGCCATTAACAAGATGGCAAACATAACATAAAAGTTCAAAACATAATTTATAATCTATACGCATATTACTAAAATAGCTATTGTCTGTGACAGCAATGATGGAAAGTAAGGAGAATTCTCATTGGGGCACACAGAGATAACAACCATACAGATGGTATAGTTGGCCTTGGGCGGTAAAAAGTACAAATCTGGCCCTGCATTTAAGCCTTGTATACATGCTAGATTAAACTCAGCTGCAGAGAATCTACTGTGTGTACAGTGGAACCCGATGCCTCGGCCAGCAATCAAGCCTGGCCTATTAATTCAGCAAATTGCCATCCGAGGGCCATTATCCTCCCCACTCGCCCCGCCTGTGTGACATTACACCCGCTTCATCAGCCCTTCACGCTCCCGTATAGCAAATGAACACCTCTGTACAGCCTCAACCAAGGGCGTTGCTAGGATCCAAAGAGATCCGGGGCACTTTTGGGCACTACAGCTGGAAAATGGGTGTAGCCACGCACCAGAATGTGGGTGTGGTCATGGGTGGAGCTAAATTTACATGAACTTAACAGCGGTCTAAGTAAGCCTGCCCAGCAAAATGTTGGATGAAGTCCCCCTCTCCATTAATACAAAAAAAAATCAGCATATCACAAATAGGCAGTGTCACTTAAACATAACTGGGCAGAGTTACCTGGCTTCTGTGCTGGCTGGTCTGGCTTTCTGCTCGGCAGGCTGGCTTGCCCCTACTGCATTCCCTGACTGTCTAATGGACTCCCTCCCATGCTCCCACAACTCCCAGCATGCCTCCATAGAAGAACCACTGCTCCCTGCATGCCTACATAGAGGCACCACCGCACCCAGCATACCTCTGATTAATGCTCCTAGCATTCCCGCCATTGAGTCAACCCAGCTGACTCTGCCTGGGAGACATCCGGGGCACTCCAGAATAGATCCGGGGCATGTGCCACTGATCTTTGGGGCTACCAAACGCCCTCAACCCTAAAATGTCCTTTATTTCTTCTACTCAATGGCTGTGAGTAATGTGCACTTCCTTACAACTGAGTGTAGTATGAAGCATAAAGAAAATGAGGTGTGGGACTGTATTTTAAACGGACGTTACATTAGGACTGTTTCACCCCCCCTCCCATAAAAAGACACAAATTGCAATTGTTAAGCGTTTTCACAGCAATTTTTTTTATATTTATAACAGAATCCTATACAATAAAACCCTTGTGTCGCTGCGTCCAGCTGCCCCTCGGTCCGTGTTTTTGCTACTGCGCATGTGCGCACTACGGACAACCGCTGGGACAGGAGGACGGGACCAGGGAGCCAGGCAGGCGCGGGCATGCGCACTGACTGGCGGCGGTAAGAGAAAGATCTAGAGCCCGTTTTTAAACGAGCTAAGGTCTACTAGTTGCTATTAAAATGCTACATGCAGCACTTTTGCGGTTCTGTTAAACAATTCTCTTTGGTGATTTCTTTTTCTAAGCACTTTTCAAAACACTGGTGATCAGAAATCACTTTTAGTATGAGACAGCCCCAATAGATTGTCACCTGATGTGGCAAAATCATTGGTTCATCACTGATCGGAATCGAATTAATCCCTACCATGCACAGCACATTTATTTTCTATAGGCTCCAGTTGGGAGGGCAGAGAGCGGATGTCGGAAAAGGTGTTGGGTAATTTAGATGCAGGGTGGTGCCGCTAGTAGAATATTGGCAATACTGCTGATATTCTACTAAGGCTTTTACCTGCACCTAAACTAATTCTACACCAAGCTAATTCCTAATCTAGCCCCTACTGTAAATATTATGCTTAAAGGCTCATACACACATCCCAACAATCTGCCCAACTATCTTCTAAACTTGGTCTGCTAGGCGATAGTTGGGCATATGTATGGCTGGCAAACAACCAGATGACCAACTGATAACAGGCTGTTTGCCAGATCCAACCGATGGATCACTGCCCAACTATCAAGCAGATTGAATACAGAAAGAGACACCAAGAGCCCAATATAGTGTAGTATGTACTAGTAATATGGGTGTGACAAAATATATGATATTAATACTCACAAACCAGGGTTACCATTCAGGCAACCACTGTAAAGGCAGTTGGTGAGATTAGACCTGTCCCCACTCAGGATTAAGAAGTCGTTGTCTGTAGATGGTAAAAAAGGGGTAACACCCCTTCACCAAGGGTGGACTCAGGTAATGTACAAGCAGACAGAGGCGCCAGAAGGATAAAAGTCGCTAAAATTTTATAAATAGAGGGGAGGCCCAGGCGGATTTCCCTCCTCCAGATAGACACAACAAACTGTTAGGCCCGGTTCACACTTGCGGTTGTCTGCCAAACGGACCGGATGACCTGACCGGATCCGGACCGGATCCGGATCGGAACCGTACGGTTCTGATCCGGATCCGATCCGGATCCGGTCAGGTTGCATCAGGTGTTCATCAGGATGCGATCCGGATCCGTTTGGCTAAAGTTAAGTACAAACCAAATAAAATGTTGGGGTCTGGGAGGTCAGCAGAAGGGGGACCTGTGGAATCAGGCCCTCTGCTGTTTAGCACTCACCTCCACCTCCGACATGCTGCCAACATCTCCAGCTCGTGTAAAGTCACTGCTGCTCCACTCCAAAATGCTTGCCCATGTGTCCCCATCCAAAATCGCCGCAACAATCCGCATAGGAAGTGGGGTAGAACATCCGGATTTTTAGCCAGTGTGTTGTGCGCTCTCCGGTTCTCATTGCTTTGTATTGGCCGGATGGTGCATTTCGGCTCCGCCCCGGATACGGCTGCCGGAGGAGCCGGACCCAAAAATAGCGCATGTTGGAACGGACGCCGGAGTCCGGATCCGGCCCAGATCTGGTCCGGCTCCGGTCCGGCAGAACGGACGCATGTGAACGGACGCATAGGCTTTCATTGCCATGCCGTGCGTCCGTTCCGTTCGTTCTGCAAGCGGTCCGGCTCCGGCACGGCGATTCCGGACGGCCACCGCTAATGTGAACCGGGCCTTAGAGTTCAACCAAATATTTATTTATATACTCCAGAAAGTGCAACGCGTTTCACAGCATATACCGCTTCTTCAGGCTATGAACGGAGCATAAAACTAATGCAGGTCTAGTACAAAGCAAAACACAAAGATTTGTAATCTTTTTATTGACTTTTTTATCCTTCTGGCGCCTCTGTCTGCTTGTAAATTATCAAGCAGGTTGGTACATGTGTAAAAGTATTCTGAAAGACTTTATTGATTTTGAATGCAGACATGTGCAGTTTGTCATTTAGCTTGCACGCATAGTATTTAAAGAGACTCTGTAACATTAAAAAGATCCCCTGGGGGGTACTCACCTCGGGTGGGGGAAGCCTCCGGATCCTAATGAGGCTTCCCACGCCGTCCTCTGTCCCACGGGGGTCTCGCCGCAGCCCTCCGAACAGCCGGCGACTGTGCCGACTGTCAGTTCAATATTTACCTTTGCTGGCTCCAGCGGGGGCGCTGTGGCGACTTTCTGCACGGAAATAGACGGAAATACCCGATCTCCGTCGGGTCCGCTCTACTGCGCAGGCGCCGGAAACTTGCGCCTGCGCAGTAGAGCAGACCCGACGGTGATCGGGTATTTCCGCCTACTTCGGCGCCGAGAGGCATCAGAGCGCCTGCGCAGGAGCCAGGAAGGTAAATATTGCGTCACGGCTGTACGGAGGGCTACAGCGAGACCCCCGAGGGACGCAGGACGGCGTGGGAAGCCTCATTAGGATCCTGAGGCTTCCCCCACCCGAGGTGAGTACCCCCCAGGGGCCGTTTTGTCGTTACAGTTCCTCTTTAAGTGAGTTAGTTGTTTAGTTGGTTGGCGTGTTTGTACCTACTTGTCGTGTAAACAACTTGTTGAGTGTTTTGTCATGTTGTGCAGTTGGTTGTGCATTATGTTGGACGGGTGTATTAATCTTTACACTTACCGTCCAATCTTAACATAATTCCGGCTTAGGCTATTGCCCGGCACCCAAATTACATAGTGGGCACCGCTATAGTCACAATTAAAATTGCTGTCTATGACGGAACCCAAATAACCAGGCGCTCCCCTGTCTAGTTCTAAGTTCTGATCTTGATGCAATCTCAGATTAAAACTACAGCATTGGCTGGGACCCAGAAACTGCTAAATGATCAAATCTTTTTTTTTTTTTTTTATAACGCCAAAAAGTTAAGTGTATAGGGAAAAAAACATTGCATTTTTCAGAAATGCTACAACGTGACAAGGTTACACATGATGAGCTCCTCTTTAATCCTCAGGTCTTTTGAAATTGTGGTTATGTTATCCTTTCTTCTGCAGACATATAAATTACCTACAGTTTCACTTGAAACTTTGTGCTGTTGTTTGACAGTAATGACCCCCTTGTTTTCTCCTGTTCTCCACAGAGACCACTAGACCACCACACACATGCACCTGACTCCAGCAGTAAATAGCTAATCCCAGAGCCCCCAGCTTTGCTTAATTATTTACTCAGTGTTTCCTAAAGGCCTCCGCCCCGAAAGTCCCTCGTTTCAGCTAGAAGGGCTTCCAATTGTAAAGACACAATAAAAAGGCAGCAGCAATTACAAGCACTTAAATTAGCATTATAATACATCTCAGTTTGCAGTTGCACAACAGCTTCACAAATGCTCAGGTGATTAGCAGTGAAAGCAAATGTCTCATTGATGACACAGGCCGAAATGGTGTCATGAGGAGGCAGGAGATGTGTGACTGACTTAGTAACCTGTCAATGTTCTGTGGCTTTTTTAAAGAAATGCAGCCAATGCACGTAATCGCATCGTCATTTCATTATCTCAACGGTACTCTTGTGGTAAATGTGCCATTTTAACTAAAAGCTGTTAAATATTTAACCTAATCTATAGCTATCTGCTTTACAATGTACAGTGAGGCTGGGTTTTTCCTGCTCAGCTCTGTAGTGGTCAAAAGAGATGATCAAATCAAGCAATTATCCCCGCTTTAACTTAATGAAATACATTGTGAAATAAAGCCTAATTTAACAATCGGAGGCTGATTTAATACATTCTTGCTTTCTCTGCAAAATGGTGTTTGCTTTATATAATCAGTTATGTTAAAATTAAATTTAAAATAAAATTGAGTAATTTGGTTTACTGCATAGTTCCCAATTGTCCCTTTTTTTTTTTAAAGAGAGCAGTCTTGGGAAACAAATCCCTCCGTGCTTCTTTCAGGAATGATGTACAGATCTATGTAAATATATGTATTTTTTTTTTACTGAAAAATGTATTTATTGACTTTAAAGCGGGATTGTTACCATAAAAATCAAATTTCAACAGCAACTGGTCTGAGTGTATTAAGTAATAAAGATGCTAATCCTGCATTTAAAACTTTC
The DNA here is from genome assembly GCF_040937935.1 of Hyperolius riggenbachi. Lineage (NCBI taxonomy): Eukaryota > Metazoa > Chordata > Amphibia > Anura > Hyperoliidae > Hyperolius > Hyperolius riggenbachi. The sequence continues at coordinate 308,558,944 of NC_090651.1, forward strand.
TACTGTTATCATTAGGAGTTATCCCATACCTTAGGAGTACAGACTAACCAGCAAGCTCATGGTGACCCAGAACTCATTGGAGTGTGTGAGGGACTACAATGAACCTAAAAGCCCCCTTACTAAGATCTTAAGAAAAACAAAAGTTTGCTTTCTTAGAACAGAAAGAATTTGCGATAATTCAGGTTGGAGTGAGCTTGAGATGTCTCCCAGGGGATCACTGCTCCAATGAGTTCTGGGTCACCATGAGCTTGCTGGTTAGTCTGCACCTCTCGGTGTTACAAGCCCTACTGCATAGAGCCAAATTAATCCATGCCATGCACTGATGAGGATCAAACAACCCGAAACAGTCTGTATGCATGTTGGATTATTATTGCTCTGTACAAATTAACAAGCTGACACATCATTGCATTCCAGTGGTTCTGGAGGTGTGTTTAGCTTCTAAGGGTACAATGGTTAATTTGCATATGCTCAGCAGTGTTGCTCTGGGAGACATCTCAAGCTCACTCCAACCTGAATTATCGCAAATTCTTTCTGTTTTAAGAAAGCAAACTTTTGTTTTTGTATACCTTAGGAGCACTGGCCCTTTCATTGCCATTGCCACAGGCTGGCAAAACAGTTGCAAGCGGTTTTGTTTTTTTTAAATCTATAATATACTCCTCCTCTTCCCTTTAACCACCCTGGCGTTCTGATTAAATCGCCAGGGTGGCTGCGGGAGGGTTTTTTTTAAATAAAAAAAAAACTATTTCATGCAGCCAACTGAAAGTTGGCTGCATGAAAGCCCACTAGAGGGCGCTCCGGAGGCGTTCTTCCGATCGCCTCCGGCGCCCAGAATAAACAAGGAAGGCCGCAATGAGCGGCCTTCCTTGTTTTGCTTACATCGTCGCCATAGCGACGAGCGGAGTGACGTCATCGACGTCAGCCGACGTCCTGACGTCAGCCGCCTCCGATCCAGCCCTTAGCGCTGGCCGGAACTTTTTGTTCCGGCTACGCTGGGCTCAGGCGGCTGGGGGGACCCTCTTTCGCCGCTGCTCGCGGCGAATCGCCGCAGAGCGGCGGCGATCAGGCAGCACACGCGGCTGGCAAAGTGCCGGCTGCGTGTGCTGCTTTTTATTTCACGAAAATCGGCCCAGCAGGGCCTGAGCGGCAGCCTCTGGCGGTGTTGGACGAGCTGAGCTCGTCCAGACCGCTCAACAGGTTAATTCCCCCTCCTTCTAATGACATAAGACAGTTCACTTCCTAGTATAGACCTCAGTGGAACTGTCTGAAGACTCTGGGAGGGAGGAAATGATGTCAGGATTAACTTCATTCAAAGGTAACCAAGATGGAAACTGTGTAAAATAGGATTCTCTTCTTTTCCTTTATAAAATTCACATGAATCATAACGTGGACAGTGCAATACATCTGTTATGTAAGTAGAACTAGTATTTTTCCACTTATATTAGTGTTTTTTATTTCTAGATTAGCAAGGGTGTCTTATTTGTAAGTTTTATTTTAAGAAGACCAATGATGACAGAAAGAACAGTGAGGTTTGAATTATGAAACTGATGGTGTCCATACACGGTACAATAAAAACATTTGATTTTCCTGTTTATTCGACTAAAATGATCAAATCGAATGAAAGTTTAAAATACTTTTTTTTTTATAAAAAAAACAAAAAAAAAAACGATTATCCAGGTTTTTCGATAAAAATCCAATTGAATATGTTGGAAAAAGCTTTATATTCGATTTAACAGAATAAATCGAACAAAACATGGTTCCCGATCACCGATCCCTGTCCCCCGCAGAAAAACCGAAGCGCTCTTGCGAGCGGCTTCAGTATTTCTGCCCGGTATCATTTCCGCATCCCCCTTGTACTTCCGCTTAGCGAGAAGCACAAGGAGGGAAACAAAAGTTCAAGGTGGCCATCTTGTGGCCAAATAGTAAAACTACATCTACATATTTGTTTACGTTACAATTTACATATAATAACATTAAAAATGAACTGTTTATTTCCCAAATACATTTTTTAATGGGAAATTTTTTAAAAAAAATAAATAAAAAAAAGACATTAATAGTTACCTGAGGGTCTGAACTTTTTAAATATGCATTTGAAGGGGGTATACTACAAATATTTTTTAAATTATAAGCTTGTAAATAATGATGGACGCAAAATGGAAAAAATGCACCTTTATTTCCAAATAAAATATTGGCGCCATACATTGTGATAGGGACAAAATTTAAATGGTGTCATACCCGAGACAAAGGGCAAATACAATACATACGTTTTAATTATGGTAGTGTGGATTATTTTAAAGCTATAATGGCCGAAACTGAGAAATAATGAATTTTTTCCATTCTTAGCAAAATGTACCACCCAAAGAAAGTCAAAAACAAGATATAGATCAATAAATTGTGTTGAGTAGTGATAAAGTTATTAGCGAATGAATGGAAGGTGAACATTGCTCTGATGCATAAGGTGAAAAATCCCTGCGGGCTGAAATGGTTAAGAAGTGCTTGAAAGCAGTTCTACAGTAGAATTGCAGGCTAGACATGATTGCAGAGTGCAGGCTATACATGATTTGTGATCTGCTCCTCCCACCTGCTGAATTCCTCCTCAGAGCCTGCTGCTATCAATACAGCAGGTGTGTCGATTACCTCAGCAACAGCAATTCCCCTCACACACTGCACTGTCTGAGAGACCTTCCTAGCTCCTCCTATTATACAACAGTTTTAGAAGGAATCTGCACGATCTAATTATTTCTTAAGATGCCTGAGACAGTTCTGCACAGATTTCTAAAAACCTACTAATATTTTGTCTCAGACACTCTTGATAAATCTGGCCCACAGAGTGCTTGAGAGATAAAAAAAGGAACAGACAACGCACAAAGGAATGAGGATCCAACATGAACATACAGTATGTCCGCTTACCTCAGGTAGAGTTGCCTCAGTTCAGGTGTCCTTTAAGGGAAAAAAACAATTAGTTCAGAATTTAATATCAGTTGATTTTTGCAAATGATTCAAGCTTCTTAACTTGGTTGATTTACAAAGATGACATTCAACTGAATGTGTGGGTCAGAGTTCACTGCATATTCCAGGTGTGTAGGATATGTAGCAGTACATTCAGCTTTGTGCAGGAATACTTTTAGCCACAGCCCCTCAACAAGCATGCAGATCAGGTGCTCTGACTGAAGTCAGACTGGATTAGCTGGATGCTTGTTTCAGGTGTGTGATTCATCCACTACTGCAGCCAAAGAGATCAGCAGGATTGACAAGCAACTGGTATAGTTTAAAAGGAAACATCCATATTCCTCTCAGTTAAGGTTCCCTTTAAGTTCCTCTGATTGAATATTGTTTTTATCATAAACACATTTTGTATTGCTTAGGTGTGCTTCAGACCAATTATAAATCGTAACTGGCAAACAGTATTATTAAATCCCCAGAACTTTATCACAAAATGAAATGCATCAGATAAATGCACCTATGTAAAGTTAATCAGTCACATTCCATCAATACTTTCTTTATATGAAGTTTCTGCATCCTAGAAGGAATGTCTAATTAATTCCCCGGCTGTACTTATAGACGTCTGAGATGAAGGAATTCCTGGTGGGAAAAGTGCATTTGTACTCTTGACCTTTCAGGTCACAGACTGTTGAGGCTTTGGGGGGATGGGGAGAGCAAAAGCAAGGCAGGTTGCTTGATTTCATTATTTAACTTTCCAGTTGTAACAAACCTGAGCTCTGATTTTTTTCTTTTGGAAACAATCTGATCTTTGTTAGCCATAAGGGGACAAAAAACAACCACTAAACCTCACTGATTTGTATTGAGAGCCTCAACTGTTGTGGACATTTTTAAACTATATCATGCATGTCTAACTCCGGCCCGTGGGCCGAATCTGGCCTGCAGAGCTATTAAATTTGGTCCCCAAGTGGTTTCCCCACTGTGAATTATGTTTGGCCCACTAGACCACTAGGGAAGCTATACTGTAGGTAAAGCACTAGAACTCTAGAGAAGCCATATAGGGGAAAGCACTAAACACTAGGGAATTGTATTGGGGAGGATGGGAGCCCCTAGACACCTGGGAACTTTATCAAACTGCAGTTTGATAAAGGGCTTTTCAGCCCAAAACAGCGTCTGTTACTGCTGTTATAAATAAAGAGCTATATTTACTTTTTGGTGGTGCCAACCCATTTATACTTTTTTATTAGACACCAGGGAACTTTATAAGGGAGGAAGGTGGCCAGTAGACATTAAGGTTGGCCCGTGACTTGGTTCCAGTGTTCAATTTCGGCCCACTTTGTATTTGAGTTTGACACCCCTGGTCTATATGAAATATACAGCCTTAGAGTATGTCGATAGGCATCACAATCTACTGTACATCAGAACATCGTGTGGCCCCACAAATAGAGACATTTCTGATCTTTGTTGGCCACTAATAGAATTTGCTCAATGATAATTTACAAACGATTTTTTTTGTGTGAATGACTGAGAATGATTGTTTGTGACCACTAATGGAAAAAAAATCAGCTAACCAATCCTATCAGATTAATGAAATCAACCTGATTTTGGACCAATCCTGTCAATCTGTTCAGATTGGTTAGGAGATTTTTGTCCATTAGTGGTTTCAAACGATCATTTCCGATCGTTCATACGAAGAATCATTCCTAAACAATCATTCGACAAACTGTATCGTTAGCGGCCACATTTACATCTGGCTTTACAGACTCCCCAGCATGCTCATGGTGAACCAGAACTCCTAAGAGTGTGTAAGGGACTAAAAGAACCAAAAAGCCCTCTTTACCTAAAATGCTATGCAAAACAGAAGTTTGCCTTCTTCAAACAGAAGGTATTTGCGATTATACCGGTTGATGTAAGCATATGATGTCTCCCACAATGCATCACTGCTGAATACACAAATTGCTCCTTTGTTGTCCCTGTAAGCTAAACACAAATACACAACTGCTGCAACGTAATAATGTGTCAGCTAGTTAATTGTGCAGATCCACAGTAATCCAACATGCATGTAGACTGTTTCGGATTGGTTGATCTTCGTCAGTGCATGGCATGGATTAATGTGGCTCTCTGGGGTAGGACTTGAAACACCCAGACTTACAGATTGCCCAGCAAGCTCATGGTGAACCAGCTGACACATCATTGCATTCCAGTGGTGTGTTTAGCTTACAAGGACAACAAAAGGGACAATTTTCATATTCAGCAGTGAAGCATTGTGGGAGCCATCATAGGCTCACTGCAACTTGAATAATTGCAAATACTTTCTGTCTTAAGAAGGCAAACTTCTTTTTCGTTACATCTCATTAGGGATTTTTCTTAAAGTGAACCCAAATTAAAAACATTTGATGCCAATTACATAAAACATGATATATTAATACTCTATTAAAGGACTAAATGTATTATTTTACCTTTCAGATGTCATTATTTTTAGGTATGCTGTCTGGTGGAGTCTTCCTCCATATGTTGGTTGGCAAGCATCAGTTGCCAGTCAGCTTCTTCCACCAGCCCCTCCCTAATGAATATGCTAATTAGCTGTGGGATTGTACACCTACACGAGTGTTTGTTTCTCTGACAGTGTTTGCGACCCTGAGCATTCTTTATCTATTATAAAAAGAAAAAGATCCATGAGGGGGTCTCTAATGTGTATGTGAATACCACTGTGAGCTGTCCAGGGCTCTGCTATATGAGTCCTATGTGTCTCTCCTTAAAACGCCTCTCCTTTCAAAAGTGTCCTGGAGGGAGAGAGACTTATCAGCTCCCAGCATGACTGCCACTGCACCTGGTAACTTGCCTTGGCAGCACGTCACAGGGGGAGAGATATAAACTACATAAATAAAGGAAAAATTCCTTATTTTTTTCTATTTAATAAAAAAGAACTTAAAAACACACCCATAATTATAAATACAAATAGAGGAGTAAAGTTTAGAAGTAATTCCACTTTAACTAGATTTCCAGAGGCTAGTTGTCGACTGGAAAGATCTTATGGAAATGTAGTGTGATCATAAGTATAGTGATCTATCATGTTGGATCACCAATCACTTACCTAAGTTCTTCTATTTTACTCCTTGCACACTTGGCAGCCATCACGCATGATCCACCCTTCTCCATAGTTTCTGTACAACATTAATTCCCAGGCTGTTCCTTGATCATTCTTTTCCAAGTACTAAACGTGCATACAGTGCTGCCCATAATTATTCATACCCCTGGCAAATTTTGACATAAAGATACTTTTATTCGACCAGCAAGTATTTTTTTGACGGGAAATGACATAGATGTCTCCTAAAAGATAATAATACGATGTACAAGAGGCATTATTGTAAAAAACAACATTTCTCAGCTTTTATTTATGTTTGAGCAAAAAGTGTCCAGCCCAAAATTATTCAATCCCTTCTCAATAGTCAATAGAAAAGCTTGTTTTGGCTATAACAGCAATCAAACGCTTCCTATAATTGCAGACCAGCTTTTTGCATGTCTCCACAGGTATACTTGCCCATTCATCTTTAGCAATGAGCTCCAAATCTTTCAGGTTGGAGGGTCTTCTTGCCATCACCCTGATCTTTAGCTCCCTTCACAGATTCTCAATTGGATTCAAGTCAGGACTCTGGCTGGGCCACTCCAAAACCTTAATGTTGTTGACTGCTAACCATGTCTTCACCACTTTTGCTGTGTGTTTTGGGTCATTGTCATGCTGAAATTCCTGACTTGTGAGCAGCCACAATGCGCAGCAGCAGATCCTCGCTGAGCTCCTTTGTCTTAGCCATGACTGTCCACAAACCAACTGCTGAGAGCTGCTGTTTTAAACCTGTTGCGTTGATTAAAACAGCTGTTCCCAATTAATCGGCATAATTAGGATGTTTTAGAACAGCTTGGACTATTTGGAATGGTATAGAACTTTGTATTCTCCCACAGACTGTGACAGTTTGTGAAGGGTATGAATAATTTTGGACCAAACACTTTTGGCTCAAATGTAAATAAAAGCTGAGAAATGTTTTATTTCCACAATAATGTCGTCTTATCTTTTGGGAGGCACCTACAGTATGTCATTTCCCAGCAAAAAAAAAATGACTTGCTGGTTGAATAAAAGTAACTTTAAGTCAAAATTTGCCAGGGGTATGAATAATTATGGGCAGCACTGTATGTAGCTTTATATCTGGGGAAAGGTTTAATTTAAAAAAAAAAAAAAAAAAAACGAAATTAAAAAGGTGTCCAGCTGTTTTCATCCAACTGAAAGATTCACTTAAGTGTGTGGATTTTCTGGCCGTAATTACTGGAGGTTGGCGTTTCAGTTTTTCCATCTTAATTGCCTTGTTCACAATTTCCATTAAAGAACAAGATTTGGTCCAGCAAGTGTTGTGCAATAAATGAGAAAGGAGTGTAGATTACAAGTTTGAGAAAGTCACAGAACAAGACAATGTAGGAAGACAACTTATCAGGCTTACAATCTAATATCAATCAGTACAGGATACAGTAAGTAAGAAAGGTACCACTGTCTGGAGGTTGCTAGGCAGTAATTAGTAGTTCAGGCAGTCAGGAGGATAGGCAGACAGTTTAAACATACTGAAGGGAATGTCCCGGCGGATCGTTCAGAAACAGCCTTATCAGTCTGCCTGACAGACTGTACACGTGGATCGTTCAGAAACAGCCTTATCAGTCTGCCTGATAGACTGTACACACGCTGTACTGTCGCTGGAACGCCCGGAGGGTCTGACGGACCCGTTGTTCCAGCCTATAAAGTGTGTGTACGAGCCTTAACATATAAATCACCTGACCAATCTGACCACATGCTTCTCCATTAATTCTCCTAGACATGAGTATCACTATCCATGAACACCACAATAGCAATGTCCACTCAAAACTCTCTCCCTCCTGTTAACCCCACTCCACCTACCTACGGTATGTTATAGATATCTGATGTTTGATTATTGGACTTTTCATGTACTTCAAACTTTTTGAATTGAAACATTTATTCAGTTTTAAAAACATGCAAAGTACTTTAAAATGATACTTGATATCTCTGCCTATAGTTGCTTATATTACATATTTTCAGTAGGACTAAGCATTATTCCATAATAATTTGTATTTTTTTTTTTGGCAGATCCAGCTGGAGATGGCTCATACCTATTATCTGATAATTCTGTGCCTGGTGGTTTACACAAGAGAAGCAGTCACTCAGAATTCAACAGAGTCTACAGACTCCACCGATAATTCAGCTTGGCCTGAAGGCTGTGGCCAGGATGTGAAGTGGATGTACTTTTCTTTATGCGATTTGAAATCAGCCTGGGGTATTGTCCTAGAGGCGGTGTCAGTTTTGGGTATTTTTTGTACATTAATGTTAATATTAATATGTATAGCCCTTGCGCCTTCTGTTTCCCGAGATGAGCGTAAAGGAGTCTTACCCCTTAATTTTCTCTTTCTCTTTGGAGTCTTGGGGTTATTTGCATTAGTTTTTGCCTTCATCATTGCACCTACACCTGCTGTCTGTGTAATACGCAGATTTTTGTTTGGTGTTCTATTTGCCAAATGTTTCGCATGCCTAGTGGCATATTCAGTCAGGCTCAACTACCTTGTCTTTCAAAATCGAGGACCAGGCGGCTGCTTGGTGTTTCTTCTGGCTATTGGACTATTCTTGGTAGAAGCAGTGATAAATGTGGAATGGCTTCTCATTACCAATGTGCGTCAAACTCAGCAAGATACTGACCGTCCATGTAATATTACCAACCAGGACTTTGTGACCGCCTTAGTCTATGTGATGTTCCTCATAGTGGCAGCATTGGTCATCCCATGCCCGGTACTTTGGGGGCACTATCTACAATGGAAACGTCATGGAAGACATATTGTATCTACAGCATTTATGTCTGTTCTCATCTGGGTTGCGTGGATAATCATGTACCTTTATGGCAATGAGAAGTTGGGCCATGAAACTTGGGATGATCCAGTTCTGGCCATAGCCTTGGCATCAAACGCCTGGGTGTTTCTCTTGTTCTATGCTATCCCACAGCTGACAGAAATGACAAGATCTGGATACAAATATGAAGGTGACGGCCTGAGCATCCTCAATCGGCATTCTGATGACCCACCTTCTATGGTGATGGAGAACAGGGCCTTCTCTATGGATAACCTTGATGCAGCAGAACCAGTCAGCTCTAGGAATGATCACAGTAAGCAATATATAAGTACTAGTTGACCAAACTGTTAAAACATAACAATTTTTGTCCCTCGCTATAGCTTAGCTTGTGTCTGCACCTCAGTTTCTTTTTTGGCATACGCTTGATTTATCATTTCTTGCCATCATTAATTTTGATCATTTCTAGTCCAACCTTCAGGGCTTCCACTCTGAATATGTTTTATCTAATAAGCCACTGTTTTGGAACAAGCATGCAACAAGGGCTGTGGAGTCGGAGTTGGAGCAATTTTGGGTACCCGAAGTCGGAGTTGGAGGAGTCAGAGTCGGGTGATCTTTCTACCAAATCCATTGCCCTGGTAAGTATTCGACTAAGGAGTTAAGGTCGAGGAGTCGATGCCATTTTGGGTACCCGAAGTTGGAGTTGGTGGTTTCATAAAATAAGGAGTCGGAGTCGGATGATTTTTATACTGACTCCACAGCCCTATATGCAACGCATGCTTCTCAGACTTCACTGATTGCATGCTTATTCCAGGTAGTGCCTCACAAGTAGGTTTATACTAGGTTTATACAAATTGTACGCAAATATACGTAACTTCAAATTGGGCCAATAAATTTAAACCTGGGGTTAAATTGATTGATCCATTTCAAACTGCATATATTTGCATACAAATTTGCATAAACTTAGAAGTATTTGCATATCCTTGATCATCCCTACTCATTAGGTAGTTAACAAACAAACGTCAGCTAACTCATTTCTACCCTTATGGATCCACTTTAAAGAGGAACTCCAGTGAAAATAATGTAACAAAAAAGTGCTTAATTTTTACAACAATTATGTATAAATGATTTAGCCAGTGTTTGCCCATTGTAAAATAATTCCTCTCCCTGATTTACATTCTGACATTTATCACATGGTGACATTTTTACTGCTGGCAGGTGATGTCGTTGGATGGAGATGCTGCTTGCTTTTTGGTCAGTTGTAAACAGCTGTTATTTCCCACAATGCAACAAGACTCCCACAGTGTGATGTCAGATGTCATTTGTGGGAGGGGTTTCACCACAAAATCAGCCATACAGAGCCCCCTGATGATCAGTTTGAGAAAAAGAATAGATTTCTCAGAATTAGATTCATTTATTTCGCCAAGCGTGACTGGGTCGCGCCCGGAATTGTTTTTGGCACAATACATATAGCTCAGTAAGAAGACATAAATAGGAGACATAAGATAGATAGCAGCGACAGCAGAGGCATCACGTTAACATTACATTGCATTACAATACAGTATACATCACATTCCCCAGTGTGTCCCTGGGACGACTGGCAGTAAGTCTTATGGGCTGGTTGGTTTGGTTAACTGGTCAGCTGTAGCGCAGCTAGCCCCGCAGCTCGTTGGGGCTTGAGTTGTCGGTAGTATGTGTAGGGAATTTAGAAGGTTGACCGCGGAGGGGAAGAAGGAGTTTCTGTGTCTCGCAGTCTTTGTAGAAATGGCCCGGAGTCTCCTGCCTAATGGCAGCAGGCTGAAGTAGCAGTGGCCTGGGTGTGAGGGATCATTGGCAATCCTCAGCGCCCTGGATTTCAGTCTTTTTGTTGTGTAGTAGGGCAAGTGAGGGGAGGGGGCACCCAATGATCCTCTCTGCTGACCTGATGACCCTCTGTAGTTTGTCCCTGTCATTGGCGGTGGCGCCGGCATACCAGACCAAAATGGAAGAGCAGAGGAGCGACTCAATGGTGGCGTAGTAGAAGCTGGTAAGAATTTCTTGAGTCATGCCGAACTTTCTCAGCTGGCGGAGGAAGAAGAGTCTTTGTTGGGCTTGCCGTTGGGTGGCGGTGATGTTGGGCTTCCAGCTGAGATCACTGGAGATGGTAGTACCCAGGAGCCGGGCACAGGGCACTCTGGCTACCTCAGTGCCATCAATATGGATTGGAGGTGGGGTGGGGGCTGACTTCCTAAAGTCAATAATTAGTTCAACGGTCTTTGCAGTGTTAAGCACCAGCTTGTTCTCCTTGCTCCAGTTGCAAATCCTCTCCACCTGCTGGCGGTACTCCTGGACATTATCCTTGGTGACAAGGCCGATGATGGTGGTGTCGTCGGCGGCGAACTTGATGACTTTGACAGAGTCTGCCTCGGATCTGCAATTGTTCGTGTAGAGGGAGAACAGCAGCAGTGATAGAACGCAGCCCTGAGGAGCCCCTGTGTTCGTGATCGCAGCTTGAGAGTGGATATCGCCCAGTCTGACGACTTGGGACCTGTTGGTAAGAAAGTCCGTGATCCAAACTTGTAGGCTTGGGTGGACTTCCAGGGCAGCTAGGTCCCGTTGGAGAATGCGTGGGCAGATGGTATTAAAGGCCGAGCTGAAGTCCAGGAGAAGGATCCTAGCATACGTGTCTGGCCTGTCAAGGTGGTCGTTGATGAGCTCCAGGCATATATTGATCGTGTCATCAGTGGACCTGTTTGCCCTGTAGACAAACTGGTGGGGGTCTAGGTGAGGTGAAGTAGAGAGCTTAAGGTAGGCTAGGACCACACGCGCCATGGTTTTCATGATGACAGATGTCAGGGCCACGGGCCTAAAGTTGTTAAGTTCAGAGACCCCTTGTCTCTTAGGGACAGGTATGATGCTACCATCATACCTGTCCCTAAGAGACAAGAGGTCTCTGAACTTAACAACTTTAGGCCCGTGGTCCTGACATCTGTCATCATGAAAACCTCTTGAAGCATGCAGGGACCTTGCCTTCCTCTAGGGACTTGGTGAATATGGCAGAGAGGATGGGAGCAAGTTGCCGGCAGCAGGTTTTCAGGCAGGCTGGAGATACACTGTCGGGGCCGGAGGCTTTCCTGGCATTTAGTGTTGATAAAAGGCGCAGGACCTCTGCCCTCACCACCGAGGGAGAGGGCAGGCTCGGGATGTTATTTGCAGGACACAGAGGTGGGAAAGCCGGTGCCAGGTTCCCCTCCAGTGCTTCCTGGTTCTCAAACCTACAGTAGAATCTGCTGAGTTCTTCTGCTAGTTTTGGGTTTGGTGTTGCCTGTTGGGGTTGGGGCTTGTAGTTGGTGGCGGCCTTCAGCTCCTTCCATACTGCACGTGAGTTGTTTGAGGATAGGTTGTGTCTCATTCTCTCAGCGTACCCTCTTTTGGCAGCTCTCAGCTCCCGATTCAGATATTTCTCATGGGAAAGTGGGTATCAGCTACTGATTGGGATGAAGTTCAATTCTTGGTTACAGTTTCTCTTTAAGAAAAAACAAACAATGCAAGGGCTGTGATCACATTGCCTAGCATAAGTAAAGCTATGCCATGGTAGTGGACCAAACCAAGAGGTGTTTGCACCAATAACTGTGTGATAATACAACAACAACAACATTATACTATATGTAGTATAGAACTGGCACCCAAAAATAAAATGTATCACTCTTTATTACTCATAAAGTTACACTGCTTGAAGATATTCAAATTTCCATGATAATTCCACATTTTAGTTAAAATAACATGGCATACATACCCTTGGGGAGGTTTTGTAATCTCCTCATTTATAAGTTCCTCTATGACACATCGCCTTGCTGGGAAAGATATAAAAGGGAACTTAAACTGAGAAGCATTTGGATTTTTCCTTTTAAAATAATACCAGTTGCCTGACTCTCTTGCTGATCCTGTGTCTCTAATACTTGTAGTCACAGCCCCTGAACATGCATGCAGATCAGGTGCTCTGACTGAAATCAGATAGATTAGCTGCATGCTTGTTTCAGGTGTGTGCTTCAGCCACTACTGCAGCCAAAGAGATCAGCAGGGCTGCCAGGCAACTGGTATTGTTTAAAAGGAAACCTCCATATCACTCTCAGTTAAAGTCCCCTTTAACTAGAATTTTGAATGCCGATAGAACTTTGGAGTTTTCGATGGAAACAATGCAGTTTTTTAAAATAATGAACTTAAAAAAAATGTACTTTTTGACGCTGTTCTTGTAGAACTACATTGACCTCTGGTGCCAGGGCTTGAGATGTAAGCACATGTACAGTTAAACATATGTTGGTACAATTATTTTTATTCACCTTCTAACTAGAATACAAGATAGTTCTAAGACGTAAAAGGCAGACATTGTCACATCTGTATTTCATTATGGGAATCACATATTCTAAGGTTGGAATACATTAACATAGCATGGAACTTGATGTTTTAGAATCAGGAAGTAAAGATTCTTATTTAATAACTAGGCCCCATTCATCTAGCCAGCAGGCTCCAGGCACTTTCAGTTCCCTATCCCTTTCAATATTAGCTTAGCATATCACATCAATGATGCACTGTAATTTTGTCAGTGTAAAGCGTTTATTTTCACATTAGATATATTTTAATGGATGGATGTGCATCATTTTATTAACCTAGAACAAGTATAGGAACAAAAAAAAATGCTTTTATGTTTGGTAAATGGAAAAGTGCTGAGCGCCACTTCTGTGACGATAGTCACACACGCACTCGTGCCCAAGCCGCAGTACTCTCTCATGATGTCACAGGGACAAGGAGTGAAGGAAATTCTCTCCAACAGGGACAAAGCAGAAGCCTGGCAATCCTTTTGAACAGTTCCACATGCTACTCAAAACTGAAAAATATTTTGTATCTATTCCTTTTTTCAAGGTGTTCACAGATGGAACAGTGTACTACACCTGAACACCACCCTTCAGCACTGAATCTGCGGTCAGGGTGCGTTCACTTACTTGTGCTTCACGGCACGTTTCATGTGACTGATATTTCCTGTTTTCAGATGAGGGAGGAGGAAGTATCTAGGTCACGTGAAACGTGTCGTGAAGCGCAAGTATGTTAACTTCCTCGACCCAGTCCGCAGGTTTAGTGCTGAAGGTTGCTGAAGTGTGGTGTTCAGGTGAATTCAGAACAATGTTCCCGAATTCAAACACCCCAAAAGCCCAAAAAGAGGAATACATACAGAATATTTTTTTCGGTTTTGAGTAGCATTGGGACCTTTCAAGAAGGATTGGCAGGCTTCTGCTTTGTCCCTGCTGGAGAGAATTTTCTCCACTCCTTGTCCCTGTGACACCATGAGCAAGTATTATTTTATTTATTTATTTATTGTATTTATAAAGCGCCAACATATTACACAGCGCTGGACAATAAATAGGGATACATACAATATTTAGGGGTGACATACAATGACAATACCTGAATACAAGAAAGACCAGATCATGCAGCACAGTATGAGTACAAGGTAATGCTTAGTCAGTCACTGGAGGGGAGCATGGTGATTAGGCAAGTTAGGTTCACTCAGATGCCTAGCCTAGATGGTCCTTTGGGTTCACAGTAATGGAGGTGCATGATCAGGTTGGACACAAAAGGAGGAGGACCCTGCCCAAAGGCTTACAATCTAAAGGGAGAGGTAGGGACACAAGAGGTAGGAGACCAGAGTTCAGCTGTGGGTTTAGAGCACTTGGGAGGGGTAGTAGGCCAGAGTGAAAAGGTGAGTTTTGAGGGCTTTCTTGAAGATGTTGAAGGAGGGGGCTGCCCTAATGGGTGGAGGTAGGGAGTTCCATAGTGTTGGAGCAGCTCTTGAGAAGTCCTGGAGGCGTGCATGGGACTGGGTGATGTGGGGGGGGGGGGCGGTTAGGCGAAGTTCATTGGAAGGGCGGAGTGAGCGGCTAGTTGGGTACCTCTGAGTAAGATTGGAAATGTAGGTCGGGCAGGTTTTGTGGACAGATTTGTAGGTCAGACACAGTATCTTGAATCTGATTCTGGACTGGATAGAAAGCCAGTGGAGGGATTCAAGGAGGGGATCCGCCATGGTGGAGCGATGGGAGCAGTGGATAATTCTGGCTGCCGCATTCATGATGGACTGCAGTGGGGCTGTTCGGGTCATAGGGAGACCAGACAGCAGGGCATTGCAGTAGTCAAGGCGGGAAATTATGAGGGCATGGATGAGGAGTTTGGTGGTGGCAGAGGTCAGGAAAGGGCGAATCTTACAGATGTTACGAAGGTGAAAGTTGCAGGACTTTGTGAGGTTTTGGATGTGGGGAGTGAAGGAGAGTGCGGAGTCCAGGGTGACACCCAGACAGCGCCCTGTAGTAAAAAATGGCACCTGCATAGGCACATTTGTTAATATCTGTTATTAAAGGGAAATAGTGAGGGCTGGGGCACCCACTATGCAAACTGCATTTACCAATATTCCACTAGAAGCTATCTCTGGCGCACTTTTCACCGTGGGCCCTTTTTACACGTACTCATTTGGGTGAATTCGGAACGATGTTCTGAATTTGAACACCAACACTAGTCACTAAGTATGTACACAGTAACACTACACAAAAATTAAAGGGAACCCAAGGTCAGAGGTATATGGAGGCTGCCATATTTATTTCCTTTTAAACAATACCAGTTACCTGGCAGTCCTATTGATCCCGTCTCTAATCCTTTTAGTCAAAGACCCTGAACAAGCATGCAGCAGATCAGGTACTCTGACTCAGCTGACTAAGGTTTTACTGGATTAGCCATGTGCTTGTTCCAGGGTTTTGACTCAGACACTACTTATGCCAGAAGATCAACAGGGCTGCCAGGCAACTGGCATTGTTTAAAAGGAAATAAATATGGCAGCCTCCACATATCCCTCTCACCTCAGGTTCCCTTTAACAGGCGAGCCATAGTCAATATTTTTGCTGATTGCATGAGGCAACCCCTTTTGCAGGTGTATTATTATTGTATATTTATATAACACTGACATCTTCCACAGTGCTTTTACATACTGTATATAGTCACTCACTGCCCCTCAAAGGAGCTCACAATCTAATCCTATAGGTGCCCATTAATGGCCAATGCCAGTAGCCACTTTATATTTCTTAGCAGGGCCAGATTTACCATAAGGCATGTGCCTACAGGCGCCTGATGATGGAAAGGTGGCTCACTACCCTCCCTGAGTGCCTCCTTCAGAGGCCGAGGCAGAGTGAAAAAGAGAGGTTACTCACCCAGCTCTCTGCATTCCCCTGACGCGATCTCCCTTCAGTCAGGGGCACCTCTAGCTACTTAATACTGAGGTACCTCTAGCTACCTAATACTGAGGTTCCTCTAGCTACCTAATACTGAGGTACCTCTAGCTACCTAATACTGAGGTCCCTCTAGCTACCTAATACTGAGGTTCCTCTAGCTACCTAATACTGAGGTTCCTCTAGCTACCTAATACTGAGGTACCTCTAGCTACCTAATACTGAGGTTCCTCTAGCTACCTAATACTGGGGTTCCTCTAGCTACCTAATACTGAGGTTCCTCTAGCTACCTAATACTGAGGTACCTCTAGCTACCTAATACTGGGGTTCCTCTAGCTACCTAATACTGAGGTTCCTCTAGCTACCTAATACTGAGGTTCCTCTAGCTACTTAATACTGAGGTTCCTCTAGCTACCTAATACTGAGGTTTCTCTAGCTACTTAATACTGGGGTTCCTCTAGCTACCTAATACTGAGGTTCCTCTAGCTACCTAATACTGGGGTTCCTCTAGCTACCTAATACTGGGGATTCCTCTAGCTACCTAATACTGAGGTACCTCTAGCTACCTAATACTGAGGTTCCTCTAGCTACCTAATACTGAGGTTCCTCTAGCTACCTAAAACTGAGGTTCCTCTAGCTACCTAATACTGAGGTTCCTCTAGCTACCTAATACTGAGGTACCTCTAGCTACCTAATACTGAGGTTCCTCTAGCTACCTAATACTGAGGTACCTCTAGCTACCTAATACTGAGGTTCCTCTAGCTACCTAATACTGGGGTTCCTCTAGCTACCTAATACTGAGGTACCTCTAGCTACCTAATACTGAGGTTCCTCTAGCTACCTAATACTGAGGTACCTCTAGCTACCTAATACTGGGGTTCCTCTAGCTACCTAATACTGAGGTTCCTCTAGCTACCTAATACTGAGGTACCTCTAGCTACCTAATACTGAGGTTCCTCTAGCTACTTAATACTGAGGTTCCTCTAGCTACCTAATACTGAGGTTTCTCTAGCTACTTAATACTGGGGTTCCTCTAGCTACCTAATACTGAGGTTCCTCTAGCTACCTAATACTGGGGTTCCTCTAGCTACCTAATACTGGGGATTCCTCTAGCTACCTAATACTGAGGTACCTCTAGCTACCTAATACTGAGGTTCCTCTAGCTACCTAATACTGAGGTTCCTCTAGCTACCTAAAACTGAGGTTCCTCTAGCTACCTAATACTGAGGTTCCTCTAGCTACCTAATACTGAGGTACCTCTAGCTACCTAATACTGAGGTTCCTCTAGCTACCTAATACTGAGGTACCTCTAGCTACCTAATACTGAGGTTCCTCTAGCTACCTAATACTGAGGTTCCTCTAGCTACCTAATACTGAGGTACCTCTAGCTACCTAATACTGAGGTTCCTCTAGCTACCTAATACTGGGGTTCCTCTAGCTACCTAATACTGGGGTTCCTCTAGCTACCTAATACTGAGGTACCTGTAGCTACCTAATACTGAGGTACCTCTAGCTACCTAATACTGAGGTTCCTCTAGCTACCTAATACTGAGGTACCTCTAGCTACCTAATACTGAGGTTCCTCTAGCTACCGAATACTGAGGTTCCTCTAGCTACCTAATACTGAGGTTCCTCTAGCTACCTAATACTGAGGTTCCTCTAGCTACCTAATACTGAGGTACCTCTAGCTACCTAATACTGAGGTACCTCTAGCTACCTAATACTGAGGTTCCTCTAGCTACCTAATACTGAGGTACCTCTAGCTACCTAATACTGAGGTTCCTCTAGCTACTTAATACTGAGGTTTCTCTAGCTACCTAATACTGAGGTACCTGTAGCTACCTAATACCGAGGTTCCTCTAGCTACCTAATACTGAGGTTCCTCTAGCTACCTAATACTGAGGTTTCTCTAGCTACCTAATACTGAGGTACCTGTAGCTACCTAATAATGAGGTACCTCTAGCTACCTAATACTGAGGTTCCTCTAGCTACCTAATACTGAGGTTCCTCTAGCTACCTAATACTGAGGTTCCTCTAGCTACCTAATACTGAGGTACCTCTAGCTACCTAATACTGAGGTTCCTCTAGCTACCTAATACTGAGATACCTCTAGCTACCTAATACTGAGGTTCCTCTAGCTACCTAATACTGAGATACCTCTAGCTACCTAATACTGAGGTTCCTCTAGCTACCTAATACTGAGGTTCCTCTAGCTACCTAATACTTGAAGGCACCTCTAGCTACTTAATACTGAGGGTACTTTTGGCTACCTAATACTAAGGGTACTTTTGGCTACCTAATACTAAGGGACACCTGTAGCTAACTATGACGGGTAAGGGAAGCAAGGGAGAAGTGACAGCTGGGACAGCCAGCACACTGGTATTGCGGTTCGGCTGGGGTTTTAGGGTCATGGAGGGCAAAGTCTAAGGTGCAAACGCATACAGTGGGATGCGAAAGTTTGGGCAACCTTGTTGATCGTCATGATTTTCCTGTATAAATAGTTAGTTGTTACGATAAAAAGTGTCAGTTAAATATATCTTATAGGAGACACACACAGTGATATTTGAGAAGTGAAATGAAGGAAATGAAGTTTATTGGATTTACAGAAAGTGCGCAATAATTGTTTAAATAAAATTACACAGGTGCATAAATTTGGGCACTGGTGTCATTTTATTGATTCCAAAACCTTCAGAACTAATTATTGGAACTCAAATTGGCTGGGTAAGCTCAGTGACCCCTGACCTACATACACAGGTGAATCAAATTATGAGAAAGAGTATTTAAGGGGGTCAATTGTAAGTTTCCCTCCTCTTTTAATTTTCACTGAAGAGTAGCAACATGGGGGTCTCAAAACAACTCTCAAATGACCTGAAGACAAAGATTGTTCACTGTGCATGGTTCAACCATTTGGCACACTTTACACAAGGAAATGCTGTATGCGAGAGTGATGCAGAAGAAGCCTTTTCTCCGCCCACAGCACAAACAGAGCCACTTGAGGTATGCTAAAGCACATTTGGACATGCCAGCTTCATTTTGGAATAAGGTGCTGTGGACTGATTAGACTAAAATTGAGTTATTTGGGCATAAAAAGGGGTGTTATGCCTGGAGGAAAAAGAACACAGCATTCAAAGAAAAACACCTGCTACCTACAGTAAAATATAGTGGTGGTTCCATCATGCTGTGGGGCTGGGTGGCCAGTGCAGGGACTGGGAATCTTGTCAAAGTTGAGGGACGCATGGATTCCACTCAGTATCAACAGATTCTGGAGACCAATGTCCAGGAATCAGTGAAAAAGCTGAAGTTGCACCAGGGCTGGATCTTTCAACAAGACAACGACCCTAAACACTGCTCAAAATCCACTAAGGCAATTCATGCAGAGGAACAAGTACAACGTTCTGGAATGGCCATCTCAGTCCCCAGACCTGAATATAATTGAACATCTGTGGTGTGAGTTAAAGAGAACTGTCCATGCTCAGAAGCCATTAGACCTGAATGACCTAGAGTAGTGTTTTGTAAAGAGGAATGGTCAAAAATACCTTCAGCCAGAATCCAGACTCTCATTGGAATCTACAGGAAGTGTTTAGAGGCTGTAATTTCTGAAAAAGTAGGATCTACTAAATATTGATTTCATTTCTTTTTTGTGGTGCCAAAATGTATGCACCTGCCTAATTTTGTTTAAACAGTTATTGCGCACTTTCTGTAAATGCAATAAGCTTTATTTCACTTCTCAAATATCACTGTGTGTCTCCTATATGATATATTTAACTGACATTTTTTATCGTAACAACCAACGATTTACACATGAAAATCATGACGATTAACAAGGTTGCCCAAACTTTTGCATCCCGCTGTATGTGCCTATTGGCTCCTGTGAGTTAAATCTGGGCGCGTTTCTTAGATCAGATCCATTTGGCTAAAAGTAGTAGTGAACAGTCTCTATGACAACAGAATGCAGGGAGGGGGGTTGTATTGCCCAATTCACCAGCATCTCATAACCCGCATATTATAAGAGCAACAAAGATTACAGGTGAATTATTTTAAATGGTATACAGAGCTAAAAGACAATCTAATTTAATTCTGTTCAACATATAACAAATTTCAGCCTCAAAAGAGATCAATGCAAAATATATTTACGGTATTAAAAAGAGCAGCACAGGATATCTGTTGTATTACAGCCAGAGCTATGGCCATACATTGTTTTCTGAATTATTTTTATACACAATGGTTACAGAAAAGATGTTTGGGGCAATTTTCATATTTATTTGAAAAGTTAGGCCCGTTCACACTGCACGCGTTTCCAGCCGCGTTTTGGAAACGCATGCAGGTGGCCGACACGCAGGACATCAGACATTGCATAGAGTGCACTGTCTGATGTTCACACTGCATGCGTTCCGGGAACGCACGCTGCACGCAGATTTTACAAAAACGCGCGGCTGTCCCATTCACTTTTCAGTGATGGGATCAGCCACGCAACGCATACGAACGCGGATGGCGTGCGTTCGTACGCGTTGCGGTCCGCATGCGTGGCCGTCCGCATTTTGTAGTCTGAACGGGCCCTACACATTTAAAAACATACTAATTATTTTTAAAGCTTATTGTGGAATTATAGTCTGACAAAACATACAATATTTTTGCCCATATAGTTATCCTAATAACTGCTTGGGCTTGATTCAAAAAGCGGTGCAAACTGTTTAGCACGGGCGTGCTAAACAGTTAGCACTTGAAGTGCTTTTTGCGGACTTTTGCGCGCGAAACGCGGCACTTTGCGCGCGCAAATGTCCGCGAAAAGCACTTCACGTGCAAACTGTTTAGCACACCCGTGCTAAACAGTTTGCACCGCTTTGTGAATCAAGCCCCTTGCGTCCAAAAGTAATATAATCTGTTTAAAAAACCTACAATTCTCTCCACGCTCCCAGACCACAGAGCAGCTGCGATTACCACTGACATTGCTAGAAATTGTGAGGAGATGGAAATATTTCCAACTTGCAAAGTAAATTTAAAGCATACCTTAAGTGAACGAAAAAAAAAAGAAACATAGATACTTAAAGAGGAACAGTAAACAAGGATTGAACTTCATCCCATTCAGTAGCTGATACCCCCTTTCCAATAAGAAATCGTTACCTTTTCTAGAATACTTCATCAGGGATGTCTATACGGCATATATTGTGGTGAAACCCCTCCTACAGTGTGATATGACACACCATGGTCCTGACATTTTCCTGTCTGTGATCCTTGTTGCACTGTAGGATATAATGGCGGTTTCCAACTGACAAGAAAGCAGTATCTCCCTCTTTGCATAGAACTCTCAGTAAATGGACATTCTGCAGAAATCACCTGGCAATACTAAAAAGGTTGCCGCCTGTGATAAATTTCAGAAAGCAAACCAGAGAGAGGAGAAAGTTTACAATGGAAATAAATATGGCAGCCTTCATATACTTCTCACTTCAGTTGTCCTTTAACCCTTCTGGCGGTCTATTAAAAACCGCCAGGGGGCAGCGCAGCAGTTTTTTTTTAAATATATTTTATTTTAAATCATGATAGCCGCTGTGCAGTGGCATCCCCTCACCCGCTCCGATCGCCTCCGGCGACCTGCAATCAGGAAATCCCGTTCAAAGAATGAGATTTCCTGGAGGGCTTTTCCCGTCGCCATGGCGACGGTCGTGATGACGTCATCGATGTCGTGCCGTCATCGGGAGTCCCGATCCACCTCTCAGTGCTGCCTGGCGCTGATAGGCCAGGCTGCACAAGGGGTCTGGGGGGGCAGCTTGGCACGGCGGGTAGCAGCGAATCAGTGCGGAGCGGCAGCGATTGGTGTGCACACGCAGCTAGCAAAGTGCTAGCTGCGTGTAGCAAAAAAAAAATTATGCAAATCGGCCCAGCAGGTCCTGAGAAATCCTCCTGCGTGGCTTACTTCGAACTACGTTCGGGGTTACCGCCAGGAAGGTTAAGTAGAAAGAAGCCTCTGGATAGTAGAGACATTTCCCTAATCTTCCTACACCACTCTGTTCCTGTGCTGGTAACCTTTTTCAAAATATTTGACATTAAAGAGGAACTTCAGTCTAAACAAACATACTGTCATTAAGTTACATTAGTTATGTTAATTAAAAGAGATAGGTAATATAATCTCTTACCCACCCTGTTTTAAAAGAACAGGCATATGTTTGATTTCATGAGGGCAGCCATCTTTTTGGCTGAAAGGAGGTGACAGGGTGCATGAGACACAGTTCCAACTGTCCTGTGTGCTGATCACCCCTCCCAGTTGCTAGGTAACGTGAATAACAACATAGGAAATCCCATCATGCTTTGCACAGCATCAGGGAAAAAAAGCCTGGTCAGTTTTCTTTGATGGGTGGAGCTTAGCTAAAAATGCAGCTAAAAATGATGCTTTGGTAAGAAAAAAAAAGTTCTGATGCTGTGAAACTGTTAAAGAAACACCAAGCCTTTTCAGTTCTGCTGAGTAGATTTTTAGTCCGGAGGTTCACGTTAATGTTGAATATTGCTTGTGGTGCACTCCCCTCCATGTTACCATCACAGCTACACTGCGCAGGTGCAAAGTACGGCCTGCAGAATAACACAGAGCCACTTGTGTGTTCCTCTATGTAAGAGCAGCTCAGTGCTGCTGCTTAGGCACAAACTCTACTGACACGGTACAATGTTACCGGGCTCATATACAGAGGGGAGTGCGGCCGCAAAGAACAGGGTCCTGGGCAGCAGCGGAGGGGTTGTGGATGATCAAGGAAGCCTCTGAAGCATTCACATGCTTTCCCCAACTGTGATAGCTAACTTTTTTTATTGTGGCTTCAGGTTTGCTTTATTGCAAAGTATGGGGTTGATTTACTATAACAAATAGCGTGCCTTATCAGAGTTAACATACCTTATCAGAGTAGCATAGCGAGTGCTACGAACTTATGCCTGCTAATTGGCAATGACGAGAGCTCCACTCGTCCTGCCCTGAGCCCCTGTGGGTCCAATCACTTTAAAGGACATTATCCCCGCACTTTGATTGGCCCAGTAGGCTGCCTGTCAATTGACAGGAAACTTGACAGGCAGCCTATTGGCCAATCAAAGTGCGGGGATAATGTCCTTTAAAGTGATTGGACCCACAGGGGCTCAGGGCAGGATGAGTGGAGCTCTCGTCATTGCCAATTAGCAGGCATAAGTTCATAGCGCTCGCTATGCTACTCTGATAAGGCACATCAACTCTGATAAGGCATGTTAATTCTGACAAGGAACATTAACTCTGATAAGGGACGGGATTTGTTATAATGAATCAACCCCTATATGCAGCCTGGAACTGGTCCAATCAAAGTTGTCAGGAAGTGCCTTTCATTCGCCCTATTCAAAGCTGCATACAATTTGCATTAAATTTAAATGCAACATTGAATAATTTTCATGTTACTGACCTCCGTCCGTTACATGGGCATGCTCTATCAAATTCATTCAAATGGCCCTTCAGTGAGAGTAGTTA
Organism: Hyperolius riggenbachi; assembly: GCF_040937935.1. Classification (NCBI taxonomy): domain Eukaryota; kingdom Metazoa; phylum Chordata; class Amphibia; order Anura; family Hyperoliidae; genus Hyperolius; species Hyperolius riggenbachi. Next base: position 308,582,486 of record NC_090651.1, read on the forward strand.
GAACTCTTCCACCAACAATAACCGAAGCTTGCACTCAGAAACTTTATGCGTTTGCTTTAAAGGGACTCCGAGCAGTGCCTGTGGGTATGCCTTTAAGCATACCCACAACTAATTAATTATATCCTCACACCTACCAGCATGATGTTTGTTATCATATCCCCCTGGGTTCCTTGTATTTCATTGCATTGCACTGAATGGAGCTGCTGACACTGGGGAAAGTGTTGTCCTGCATAATACAATGCTGAATAAGGAATCCAAGATGGCGGCCGCGATTTCGATCGTGAAAATAACGAAAACTAAAAGGCGTAGGGTGGCACTTTATATATCATTGGAAAGAGGAGAAAGAGAGCTTCAAAATGGTATGCATCTTTCCATAGTAACTGCACTACTCGGAGTCCCTTTAATGTAATCCTGCAATTAAATATCAAAGAACAATCTGGGGGCTCAACGTGGCATAGTCATTTTCTGAAGGTCTAAAATTCTCGGATGGGACTTCCCATTGTTTCAGACAAATTCAAATTAGTCCTGCATGGAATTCTGAACTCATAGTTCTCTGTGTACCGTCTCCACATCACAGGCCAAGCAGAATGCAGTATGTCATCCTTAAGGTGGCCACACACTATACAAGGTTTTAAAGTGTACCTGAAGCTTCTAAGGTACTATACTTACCTGGGGCTTCCTTAAGCCTCTTCAAGGCGCTCGTCCTTCTACTTCTCCTCGGGTGGCTCTGGTCCTCCGTAATCCAGCCCAAAAGCCTGGCCAAGTCGCGGTTTGTCGCCCAGGCACTGCCCGCTGCGCTTCTTCCCACCCCTCCAGTACTACAGAAACGCAGAGCGCTCCCAGGGACGGGAGCACGATGGGGAAGCTCTGGCTTTCAGGCTGAATTACAGGGGATCAGAGCCACCCAGGGAGACAGCGAGGGATGAGTGGCCTTAAAGGGGCTTAAGGAAGCACCAGGTAAGTATGGCTTTTTGTCTCAGGTTTCCTTTAAATATGTTTTCAATTCAAGAATTGCAATCATTTTTTCTGACAGATTGTAAAAAAATCTAACCGATGTACCACACATATGTTATATTTTTACACAATTATGAAAAAGATGATTGGAAACTCTGAAAACAAATCACTTGGGTCTGCAAATCAAGAAATTGACAATTTACACTACACCATTGAATTTTCATAAAAATTAATTCGAAAAATGAAATACTCCCAATATTTTATCGAAGAAAAAATTCAATCAGATTTCTTGAACAAAATGAAAAAAAAGCTTTCAATTCTTCTGTACAACCGATCGATTTTTTTATCAAAATGCTGTAAAATTGGATCATTTTATTGCATCGTGTGTGGCTACCATTAGGCTTAGTAAATTGGGCCTACCTTTATTGCAGGCACTGTCTAGCACTCACATCAGTATATAAAGTCTCATCTCAGGTAAACGTCATTTTTAATAAGGCCGGGGAACATTATACGGATTTTTTGGGAATGGGAAAGGAAACCGTTTAAAACAACAGGAACTAGGTTTATAGGGTGACAAACATGAGTTGCAATTATTGTGCTGCAAGAAAACCCACTGAGGCCTAGTGCACACCGGAACGTTTCCGCTGCGGTTTGCGATCTGCTTGCGGGTGCGGATCTGCTTGGGTAATGTATTTCAATGGGCTGGAGCACACCAGAGCGGGAGGCGTTTTGCAGAAACGCATACTCCCGGGCTGCTGCAGATTTTGGATTGCGGATGCGTTTCTGCCTCAATGTTAAGTATAGGAAAACCGCAAACCGCTCTGAAAAACGGCACTTCAGAGCGGTTTGCCAGGCGTTTTTTGTTACAGTAGCTGTTCAGTAACAGCTTTACTTTAACAATACATGAAATCTACTACACCAAAACCGCTAGACAAAACCGCAAAACGCTAGCTGAAACGCTGCAGAAAAAGAAGAAAAAGCGTTTCAAAATCTGCTAGCATTTTGCGGATCTGCTAGCGGGTTTTGGTGTGCACCAGGCCTGACTGCTTGTGCCAAATATAAAAAGTGCTGAACTTTATATTGATGTGTATAATGGAGTTAAAATTCCCACAAATATTGAAAACTAATCATAAGCTGACCCACTAGAAAATACCTGTTCTGTTTATTAGCTATTCATTCTCTGCATTTCTCTTTAACAGGTAAACCCATTTCTCCATATAGCAACTACACTGGACTTTATCCTACTTTGCCAATACATCCCGCAGTAAGTATTGCCTGAAAAGGACATTGCGTTCTACTTATTAAATCATCAAGCTGTACTATTAAAGTTTTCTTAAATAATTGTGAATGAAGCTACCGTGATGCATAAATACATTAGACAACATTACTGCTTTCCACACTGCAAGTTGCAGGGTGTTAAAAAATAATGCATGCAGCACATAACCAAGTGTGAGGTTGGCAGAAAGTAACAGAGCACTGCCCCCTGAAGGAAACATCATGTAAAGCAAGGCTCATCAACAAAACGTGTGATCTCTCCCCACACATATTATATAGTGGCCATCTAATAAACAGTTATCAGCATTTGTACATTTTTGCTGTGCCTACAGTAAAGTGGCACCCATGCATATGGCAATTATTCAGGTAATTTTTTACAATTTTTCAATTATGCCAACTGAAAGCGATCCAATTGACACGAAATGTAACCGCATGCAAATGTGTCAATCCAATTAAAACATTTTCATCCTTTCTGATTCTTTTTATTTTAACTAAAGATGGAATTAACCAGTAGACTAAACAAACCTAATAAAATGAGTACATTTTTTGTCACTTGCTAAAATGATAGAGCTAACTAGACAATGATCCACCATTATGCCCTTGAGCTGAATCGTGGTCCTGGTCAGCCAAGCTTTTTAATAAAGAGGAACTGTAGTGCAAATAACATATTGAATACATTTCTTTACACTATTGATTTTAAATTATTTAGTCAGTGTTTGCCCATTGTAAAATCTTTCCTCTCTCGGAGGGCTCAAACCCACTTGCAGCCTTTTCTAATTGCTTGTGATTTAAAAATCTCTTGCTAATGTAATGATATGGGTGATTTTTTTTTTATACAGTCACATCCCTCTAGTGGGATGACACCCATAGCATTACATTACCAAGAGCTTTTCAAATCACAAGTGCTTAGAAATGGCTTAGAAACATACTGCTAGTGGGTTCCAGGCCTAAGTGATCTACAATGTTTAAATCTAACCACAGCTTCCCTGACATACAGTGGGTTGCAAAAGTATTCGGCCCCCTTGAAGTTTTCCACATTTTGTCACATTACTGCCACAAACATGAATCAATTTTATTGGAATTCCATGTGAAAGACCAATACAAAGTGGTGTACATGTGAGAAGTGAAGCGAAAATCATACATGATTCCAAACATTTTTTTTACAAATAAATAACTGCAAAGTGGGGGGTGCGTAATTATTCAGCCCCCTGAGTCAACACTTTGTAGAACCACCTTTTGCTGCAATTACAGCTGCCAGTCTTTTAGGGTATGTCTCTACCAGCTTTGCACATCTAGAGACTGAAATCCTTGCCCATTCTTCTTTGCAAAACAGCTCCAGCTCAGTCAGATTAGATGGACAGCGTTTGTGAACAGCAGTTTTCAGATCTTGCCACAGATTCTCGATTGGATTTAGATCTGGACTTTGACTGGGCCATTCTAACACATAGATATGTTTTGTTTTAAACCATTCCATTGTTGCCCTGGCTTTATGTTTAGGGTCAGTGTCCTGCTGGAAGATGAACCTCCGCCGCAGTTTCAAGTCTTTTGCAGTCTCCAAGAGGTTTTCTTCCAAGGTTGCCCTGTATTTGGCTCCATCCATCTTCCCATCAACTCTGACCAGCTTTCCTGTCCCTGCTGAAGAGATGTACCCCCCGAGCATGATGCTGCCACCACCATATTTGACAGTGGGGAAGGTGTGTTCAGAGTGATGTGCAATGTTAGTTTTCCGCCACACATAGCGTTTTGCATTTTGGCCAAAAAGTTCCATTTTGGTCTCATCTGACCAGAGCACCTTCTTCCACATGTTTGCTGTGTCCCCCACATGGCTTGTGGCAAACTGCAAACGGGACTTCTTATGCTTTCTGTTAACAATGCCTTTCTTCTTGCCACTCTTCCATAAAGGCCAACTTTGTACAGTGCATGACTAATAGTTGTCCTATGGACAGAGTCTCCCACCTGAGCTGTAGATCTCTGCAGCTTGTCCCGAGTCACCATGGGCCTCTTGACTGCATTTCTGATGAGCGCTCTCCTTGTCCGGCCTGTGAGTTTAGGTAGACGGCCTTGTCTTGGTAGGGTTACAGTTGTGCCATACTACTTCCATTTCTGAATGATTGCTTGAACAGTGCTCCGTGGGATGTTCAAGGCTTTGGAAATCTTTATGTAGCCTAAGCCTGCTTTAAATTTCTCAATAACTTGATCCCTGACCTGTCTTGTGTGTTCTTTGGACTTCGCGGTGTTGTTGCTCCCAATATTCTCTTAGACAACCTCTGAGGCCCTCACAGAGAAGCTGTATTTGTACTGACATTAGATTACACACAGATGCAGTCTATTTAGTCATTAGCACTCATCAGGCAATGTCTGTAGGCAACTGACTGCACTCAGATCAAAGGGGGCCGAATAATTATGCACACCCCACTTTGCAGTTATTTATTTGTAAAAAATGTTTGGAATCATGTATGATTTTCGTTCCACTTCTCATGTGTACACCACTTTGTGTTGGTCTTTCATGTGGAATTACAATAAAATTGATTCATGTTTGTGGCAGTAATATGACAAAATGTGGAAAACTTCAAGGGGGTCGAATACTTTTGCAACCCACTGTATCTGGCTGGTCACAGCTCCCCCCAGATTGATACTAGTTGGTGTCTGAACCACAATCTGCATGAGCCCTGCAATGACAAATAGAAGTTGGATGGGGAGGAGCCCACATACTCACTGCCAAAAATGCTAGCAATGCAATGCTGAACTAGCCATGCTGTGCGTCTTTAACCACTTGCCGACCGCACGCTTATACCGTGCGTCGGCAAAGTGGCAGCTGCAGGACCAGCGACGCAGTACTGCGTCGCCAGCTGCAGGCTAATTAATCAGGAAGCAGCCGCTCGCGCGAGCGGCTGCTTCCTGTCAATTCACGGCGGGGGGCTCCGTGAATAGCCTGCGGGCCGCCGATGGCGGCTCGCAGGCTAAATGTAAACACAAGCGGAAATAATCCGCTTTGTTTACATTTGTACGGCGCTGCTGCGCAGCAGCGCCGTAAGGCAGATCGGCGATCCCCGGCCAATCAGCGGCCGGGATCGCCTCCATGTGACAGGGGACGTCCTGTCACTGGCTGCACAGGACGGATAGCGTCCTGTGCAGCCTCGATCGCCGGGGGGGCAGCAGGTAGGAGAGGGAGGGGGGAATTTCGCCGCGGAGGGGGGCTTTGAGGTGCCCCCCCCCCCCCCCCCGCATCACCCAGCAGGCAGAAGAAATCAGACCCCCCCAGCACATCATCCCCATAGGGGGGAAAAAAGGGGGGCAATCTGATCTCTCTGCCTGCTACCTGATCTGTGCTGGGGGCTGCAGAGCCCACCCAGCACAGATCAGTAAAAACAGCGCTGGTCCTTAAGGGGGGGTAAAGGGTGGGTCATCAAGTGGTTAAAGAGAACCCGAGGTGGCTTGTACGAATCCTATTAGCACACAGAGGCTGGGTCTGCATATAATGCCCAGCCTCTGTTGCTATACTGTTTCTCCCCAAGCCCCCCTGCGGTCTGCTGTGCCCCATAAATCACACAGAAGGCTGTTTACAGCTGCACTGTCAGTCTTGCTGCTCCCCACCCGCGTCCCTTCCCTCCAATCAGCGGGGAGGGAAGGGACGCGGAGCGGCGACATAGAGGAGGCTGGAGCACGGCAGAGCGCAGGGGAGGCCTGGGGGGAACAGTATAGCAACAGAGGCTGGGCATTATATGCAGACCCAGCCTCTGTGAGCTAATAGGATTCGTACAAGCCACCTCGGGTTCTCTTTAAAGACGCACAGCATGGCTAGTTCAGCATTGCCTTGCTAGCATTTTTGGCAGTGAGTGTGAGACAACTGAAAGGAATAATCAGGCATTTTAAAAAAAAAGCTTTACTTACCTGGGGCTTTCTCCAGCCCCTTGCAGCCGACTGTCCCACGCAGACTGCTCCGCGCCGCGTACAACGTGGGCTTGATTGACAGCGGCGGTTCGCGCAGGCTTAGTAAGAATGTCGGCCTCTGCGGGGAGCCCAAGACGGCAGCGGAGAGTGGAGCTATCAGCGTGGGACAGTCGGCTGCAAGGGGCTGGAGAAAGCCCCAGGTGAATAAAGCTTTTTTTTTTAAAAAAATGCCTGATACCTCCTTTAACCTCCCCAGCGGTACTGACAGATCTATCCATCCATAAAAACATGCTGTGAACAGTATAAACGTGCATACACATCAATACTCTCCTGCACTGTATACTAGACCCTTGCTTGACACATTTTGGCAAGTTACAGGAAAAAAAAAGTTTTAAAAACTCATTTTATCACTTTTTGCACAGAAATCCTGGGGAAATTGAACGCTAGGGAGGTTAAGTGAGAAGAATATGGAGGCTACCATGTTTATTTCCTTTTAAACAATACCAGTTGCCTGGCAGCCCCGCTGATCTATTTGGCTGCAGAAACAAGCATGCAGTTAATCTCGTCAGATCTGATAATGTCAGAAATACCTGATCTGCATATGCTTGTTCAGGGTTTAAAGCTAAGAGGATTGGCAGGCTAGCCAGGCAAAAGGTATTGCTTAAAAGGAAATAAATATGGAGGCCTCCATATCCCTCTCACTTCATTGTCCTTTAAGTTTAGCTTTTAGTTGGGGCTCAATGTCTGGGATGCTGGGAATACGCGGTTCGTTTCTGCCGTGCGTTTCTGCTCTCTCTGCTTTTTGCCGCTCGATTCTGCAGTCGATTCTTTTATCTTCCGCTCGTTTTTCTTATCTTTTTTCATTCATGTCTATCAGCAATCGAGCAGCAAAAGAATCGAAAGGGAGATCGGACATGTCGGAAATTATCTATCGAACCATCTAATCAGCTAAATAACGAACCGTGTACACCAGTGTTGATTGAGGCTATGCGGTGTGATCTTCCTGCGGCAGGACGATGGCACCGCAACATGTCCATATTACCCTGCGACAGAGTAATATGCATAGCTCCACCCCCTGCTTGGCGACGTACTCCCTGCTGGACAGGAAGAACGTCAATGGATTACCCGTCGCTCTGTTCACGCGCCCCGCTATTGCGATCAGTCATGGCGGGGGGGGGGGGGGGGGGGGGGGTTTACAGGGGCAGAGTTTAACAATAATTCCCATTTACCAGTGACCGTTCAAGTCACATTCAGAAACTATAAGGATGCCATTACTTATAAGTAAAAATACACTGGAGGTCGTCACCTTGCTGTTCAGACTGTAAATGGACAGGGCACAGACAACACAACTCAAATATTGCAGCCTGTCTGTATGGAGATCTGTTGTGTTCCAAGTGGCTGGTATGGAGGCTCCTGCCCTGGTAAAGTGATTCATGTCTGATATCATCTGATTAACATCCTTATACCTAGAAAAGTCCATGCCTCCCAACTTTTTGAGATGAGAAAGAGGGACACTTTGAGACATGCCCATGCCACACCTCTAACCACACCCCTAGCCACGCATACCACTAAATATTCATAAGCAAAAGATGTCATTTTAGAATTCAAACCACACTAGTCCTTTCTATAACCACTAGTTTTTCTTCATATCAACATTTGAAATCAAGAAATATATCCATTTCAAGGATGGGAATAAAGTTTGGAGTCAAACACGTTTCAGTAGAGAAATACACATATTTATATAGATCTGTCCCTCTGTCCTAAAAGAGGGACAAATGAAAAAAAAAAGAGGGACTGTACCTCTGAAAAAGGGACAGTTGGGATCTATGCAAGTCCTGCCCCTGAATGCCTGCATGAAAATAAGGCTTTAAAGCAGCAAGGACAGCCATCCTATCCCAGCAAAAAACAAAAACACATATATAAGTAGATAACTACTTGTTCTAGTTACATAACATATGTATTTGTACTGTCCACGTTTTGATTTCAGTGAATTTCTATAGTAAATAAAGAGAATTCTGTTTCTGGCATTTGACTTTCTCTGACTGAAGCCAATCTTGATGTCATTTCTTCCCTTACTTTTTTTCTACTGGAAACTGCACTGTCATAGCCAGCTTGCTTTATAAACACATGTGAGCACAGCTTAGATCAGATATCAGGAGCTCACTGCCAATCAGTTAGGAGCAGGAATGTGGGCGTTGTGATGACAAGCTACCTTCTAGTTAGCAATAGCAAAAACAGAGCCAGGCTGACTGTGATAAGATTTATTATAGCAGAAACATTTCTGATTATATTGGAATGCTTGCAATGTAAGGTAAGGTTGCAGGCTGCATATTAAACACAGAGCAGTTGGAAAATGGAATTTGATTTTGTAGCCGACAATCCCTTTAAGAAAATATTTGCATTTTCCATTAAAATTTTTTGTATATTCATCACCTGTTTTCTCCTAATGGTGCAACATTCTTCTTCTTTCTGATTTTAGGACATGGAAACAGTGAACCACATCCCTGTGCATCTGCCGCGCATTTCTATGGAACCTTGGAGGTACCACCTGTGACCCCTGGACCCGCTGACAGTACGCACACCTCCGGACTGACGAGGGAGACCTGCCATGTAATTTAGCGGTGGAGACTTCAGGAGAGAGACTCGCGGGTGTCGAGGGGATTGATTAAATCCTCAGGGAAGCAGACAACCAAAATTTTTCTCAAGTTCTGCAACCAATTCTTATTCAGCGCAATGAATATTTGATAAGACCACATTACATTTTAATCATTCTTGGTCTGATTTACTGTGTTTTGCCAGACAGCTCCCCAGAGCCTTCATTAACCAACCTGTTAACAATTCAGCAGGACTAATGTTTACTCAGCGCACTAAGCAGCCGACATCCACTCTGTTTCGATCACTAAATTCTGACAGCTAAGGGAAGTGTCGGGGCATTTGTGTTAAAGTGCAAAGAAATTAAAAAGGCAAACTGGCACTCTGCCCAAACAACAGATTTTATTGTGTAAAATATTGAATATTGAATGCTCACCTAGCACAGATCTGTCTTATTTAGGGTTCATTCACAGTTCAGAGTATTCCCGAATGCAGAAAGAATGTTCAAAACCATAGCTTGCATCTGGGAATGGTGCTGTTTAAACTTCAACTGAACCTGTCAGGGTTTGCAACACTTGTAAACAGAAATTGCTGATTAAAGGACACCTTAAAGGGAATCTGAAGTGAAAATAAACGTATGATGTAATGAATTGTATGTGTAGTCCAGCTAAGAAAAAAGAAGATTAGTAGCACAGATATGCGTCTTACATTGTTTTCAGTACAGGAAGAGTTAATAAACTTCACTTGTTTTCTATGCAAAAGAGCTTCTCTGAGCTAATTTAGTCAGAGAGCAATGCTATTTTCTGAAGCACTTTATACATCAAAGAATCAATGAAAGACAACTTCAGATAAGAGTTCACTGCAGGGAAGTTCAAAGGTTCATTAGCGCTGCTAGCTTAAAATGCAGAGTGAAGTTTGTAAACTGCAAATATTAGAGAATGTAGAGAATGATGCAATGTTATATATATATATATATATATACTATATAACTGAAAGTAAAAATACAAGACTTTTCTTTGCTACTAATGTTCTAAGAATTTTCCGTACTACACATACAACACGATTGCATGCAAAATTGTACTGTGATCGTGCTTCCATTTATTTTCACTACTTGTGATTGCACTGCTATCCCAGGGGTGCGAGTGCAAACACACCACTAGTCGTACAGGCAGGCGATTGCAATTTGGAAAAAAAAAAACAAATCCCAGTAGTGGAAAAACAGCACTACAATTTACATGTTGATCACAGTACAGGCGCGATGCCATTTTCAGATTGGATCGTGCCTAGTGGAAGAGGGCCCTAGGGGAGAGAGATGTGAAAACCAGCTGTTGTCCTGATCCTTTGACTCTAAGGGTGCACATGCACAATGGTTTTCAACCAAAGGGATCAAGACTCCCTTGGGTGACAAGTTGGGTGCTGAGTGCTGTACAGATACCTCGCTCTGTAGCAGAGAGAAGCTTCTGTTGCTATGGGGAAGGGAGGAGGGACAACAGAGCAGCTTTCAGCGGGAGGGGTAAGGAGGAGAACAATGCACTCTGGGGTCATTCTTGTTTAAAGATCTGTAATTCCAGATCTTCATTTGGGCACCTGATAGTTCTGTTATGCTGATAGGCAAGCGTCCACAGGTCTGGGGTTTTATGAAGATCAGGGTTGAAGGGGGTACTAGGATCTGGTTAGGGATCACAAAAGATCAAGAGTAGAGACAGCCAATTAGATGCGAATGATTTCAAACTGAAGACATTTTTATGATAAAATTATGCAAATTAAGCAGCTTGGAATTGGACCAATGAAATGCACAAGCAGACGATTGTGATTAGGCCAATTCTAAAATGCATGCATTTGTAACAATTGAATATAAATTTTGCATCGATTCAAAATTATGAACATCTTATTGGCCATCTATAGTCAGATAAGAGGTCAGGGATCATTTAAAGGCTGGAGGTAATGGTTTAACAGAGGTAAGAGGTCAGGGTCATGGAGATGGAAGGGTGTGCTAAGTAATGCTGGATACACACGGTGCGTTCCAGCACTCAATGCGCCACCTGATTATTTCCGAGCATTTCCGAGCGCATTTTGATGATTGTTAGGTCGATTCACATGCAAAGTATGCCAAATCAACCTAACAATCCATCGAAACGTGAATCAGACATGTCAGAAATAATCGAGTCGACGCAAATCGACGGGAATCGTGCGGCGCATCGAGTGCGGGAACACACCGTGTGTATCCAGCCTAAGGAAGGATGAAGTGCGCACTGGTCGGATGGGTAGGATTATGCTCTACTGTGCACTCTGCAATACCCTCATCCCTCACAGGCAATTCCATGCATACCTTTTGTTTCCACAGCTTGAAAGAAAGAAAGGGGGAGAACCGAGAGCCCGATATGGTGTAGTATGTTAATAAGGTGATGTCTGATGCAAACATACACAATGATTATACTCTCAAGGACGGGTCGCCTCCAAGGCAACCACTGGATAAGCAGGCGGGGAGAATTGTAACCTGACCCCGCTCAGGGTTAAGAAGTCGCTTTCTGTAGATAGAAGGAAATGGGGATACACCCCTCCACCAAGGGTGGACTAAACAATTATGTGGTATAACAGAGGCGCCAAGTAGAGTAAAATTAGTTAAAATTGTTAAAAAGGGGGAAGTGGGTGGACTCACCTCCCTTCTGAAAAAATGGCCAGACAACAGGCAGGTTACATCAAGTTTAAAGTAACATTTATTATGAGCTCCAAAAGTGCAACGCGTTTCACGGGTAACAGTCCCGCTTCTTCAGGCAAACAATTTTTGGAGGGAGAAAAGTCGGGTCAAGAGCCAAAGGCGCTATATCTGGCTCTTGACCCGACTTTGCTCCCTCCAAAAATTGTTTGCCTGAAGAAGCGGGACTGTTACCCGTGAAACGCGTTGCACTTTTGGAGCTCATAATAAATGTTACTTTAAACTTGAAGTAACCTGCCTGTTGTGTGGCCATTTTTTCAGAAGGGAGGTGAGTCCACCCACTTCCCCCTTTTTAACAATTTTAACTAATTTTACTCTACTTGGCGCCTCTGTTATACCACTTTTGTTTCCACAACTCATCCTGTGATAAAGAGCTGTGAAAGTTGACATCCAGTGCAAATTGTAAATCGGAATTGCAATTTGCAGTGTAAAAGAAGCCTCAGGTATGTAGAACATAGCAGGGATGTAACCAAGAGGAGGAAAGTTTATTCACATTTGCTTGAAGAATCAATATCAGTTTTACAAAGACTTGAGTAGTTTAACTTTAGCACTCGCTAGTTCAGGAGGTGATCCCAATGAAGAAGGTGGTTTCTGCCCCCTGCACCAGACACATAGCTCCTGAGTTGGCCGCCGCTACAGCAGAAATGCTATAGTGCACAGTCCTCACACAGCTAATTCGGGGTTCTAGCAATCGCCGGACCGCGAATTACTCCTTTCTCCGAGTTGCTACGACTCTGACAGGGAATAGTATTTAAAGAAACCAGTATTGCTAAAAAAGGGCCCCTGGGGGGTACTTACCACTAGATCTTATTGAGGCTTCCATTGTCGACCTTCATCCCACAATTGTCTCGATGGGCCCCTCCGAATGGCGGCCATGTAAATATTTATCTTCCCCGGCTCCAGCGCAGGCGCAGTAGCGGCTCTTGACTTGGGATCAAGCAGAAATAGCTGATCCCAGTCGGATCCGTTCTACTGCACAGGCGCAAGTCCCCTGCCCAGTAGAGCAGACCCGTCTGGGATCGGCTAATTCCACCTGATCCGAGCCAAGAGCTGCTACTGCGCCTGCACTAGAGCCGGCGTAAATATTAGGTAAATAGTGGCTTCAGAGGGGCCCAGTGAGACCACCGTGGGATGGTGGAGGACTGGGAAGCCTCAATCGGATCCAGAGGCTTCCTCCTCCTAAGTTAAGTACCCCCAGGGGCCCTTTTTTCAGATACAGAGTCTCTTTAACGCACCCTGGAATTTGAGCAGCAGCAAGGCTAGCCTTCATTTGGCTCACCCTGTGCTCAGCTCAACGGCATCGTACATATACGTATGTGATCCCAAACATTGCATGACGCAACTTGGGAGCACTCTGTAAGTTGTACAGCAATGAGCAGTCTGAAAGATGTTCTAATCACCACACCAAACTGCACTTGGAAACCGATAGATAACAGTGTGAAGTGCTGCTTCCTATATACAATAGTGGGAAGCAGGAAACCTCATAATGCTCTACTAATAATCAGTTCTCAGGTTATTACTAGTAAACAGATGAACTTGAACCACTGATTCTCCAATGCTCATAGGTTGGGTTTCATAGTTCTACCCCTTTCCTGTGACTTGGATATCCATTCCTATACATTTTTTTTAAATAGAATTTGAAACATACTTTTCTTCTCTCAGTTTTCGATACAGTGGGGTTAAGGTTATAAAACCAAAATTTAAATTCATGTATTTCCATTGTAAATATTTTTTTTTTGTCATGCCAAAAATGTCGGAGAACCTCTCCCATAGTTATGCATTTATAAATACAGCAATAAAAACCTGACAAAGGGTTAAAAGTGATCTTGAAGTGGAATATAGCATGATGAGATAATCTGTTCCAATAGTACTCTTACTTATTAAAGATACAATCTCCCGAACAGTCGACTGTACGACCAATCGGATCAGGCAACATTAATGGTTCCAATCGACAACAAACCTTTAAATTCAAATTTTGATCTGAATTTCAGAACAAACTATTTCAGTCTAATCGGAACGCTTTTTATTTTGCCCTCTGTTGGTGGCCCGAACGGGCGGTCGATTGTTCTGGAAGTTGGATCGTTAATGGCCACTCTAACACTAAATTAGGATTTTCCTGGAATCCCAAAGTCTTGTTTCCTTTTTATGGTTTAAAAAGTTGGCAGATTAGTCTCTTTCACTGCCTCCTGGTCTTTGTATTTGATGAGTTCTAATCAGGAGTAATCACCTATTGAACGTTTCTCATAGCTCCCACTCTGCTATCAGAAGTGCTTCCCATAATCACATAGAGGTTTTATGACTTATTATAAAGTATGGAGAATAGTAAGAGTAGCTGCTGAAGTGGATTCAGTCTTACTGGAGACATACTGGGATTTAAAGTACCAGGTATAGTACTAGGTAACACTTACAACCGAAGGGGGGAAAAAATATGGAAAGTTATAGGTCTAAGTGGGATGCAGTGGTGTAACAATAGCCCCCCCTATAGGCTATAGGGGCTCGCTCCTCATCCTACTTGTACATTCCTCCGACCTCTAGTTCAGAGTAGCACATGAAGCACTGTTATATTTACTGAATCCATACTGTCTCTGGATTTCTCTTCTTGCTGGGAGCCCTGCACTCTATGCTGACAATCCCCTGCTCCTAATGCATGACATGATCAGGAGCAGCAAGATGTCATCGTAGAGTGCAGGGCTCCCAGTAGGAAGAGGAACCCAGAGACAGCATGGACTTTGTAAAAATAACAGCCCTCCCTGTGCCACTCTGCATGGGTGGGGGGCAGGCGGAAATGGACTGTGGGGGTTTGTGTGCAGTGACAATCATCCTTAATCATCTTGATTAGGGGCCCGGGGCACTGATGTTAAGCCCCTGATGGGCTGCTTAGTATATATATTTTATTGTGCAACACATCACTTAGAGTCACTTTAACATTTGCCCCGCTCAACTAATAAAAAATATTTTACTGCTGCCTCTGTTTGCGAGATGACCACTTCCTGTTGCTGGTGACATGGCAGGAAGTGAGCTGGAAACTCAACAGAATTCAAGATAAATATGAAAGAAGTAAATAAACGTCAGAATTTCAAAACCTTCCCTGTGCTATCCAAGATCCAAAATGTATTGTCTGGACTTCCACTTAAGCCTCAGTGTATGCCAGCATTTAAAGCAACTATATGGACGTTTATATTGTTCATTTTAGACATTAAAATGTATTTTGTGAACTCTGTTTATGAGCCTATTTTTTCCATAGACTCCATTGATGCTGGTCTAGAATTTAACTTGGCTGTATTTGCAGCAAGCATTACAAAGTGTATGTGATGGGCAGGCCACAGAGGTACTGTTTTATTTTCCTATTTTACAGCCACAAAGGGTAGTGTAGCTGTGATATTAACCTACACGTTGCCCTGGCCAGTATGATATCTATCTATCTATCTATCTATCTATCTATCTATCTATCTATCTATATATGTGTGTGTGTGTGTATGTGTGTATGTGTGTGTAGCTCATCTGTTTTACCCTGAGGAAATATTGCTTTAAAAATGTACTTGTACTCTGGATATCTTTTTTTTTTCTCTCTTAAATATAAGATATGTTTATGTTCTGCTCTTATTGATGATAAAAAAAATGTACATGCTGGGTACATGGAAAAAAGGTGCCGTGGTACTTTGGGTGCTGTGGATAGCTGCTAATAGAATAATTGGAAAATATACCCATATTCTACTTATTGTATTTGTTGGACTATAAGACTCATTTTTCTCCCCCAAAAGTGGGGGGGAAAAGTCACTGCGTCTTATAGTCCAAATGCAGGGAGTTCCTGACTTGTGAACGCCTGACAATACGAGCCTTCAACTCGCTGCAATGTCAGGGAATCCCTGTACTGTGCCCATTGCAGAGGAGGACACAGGGAGACACAATGGAGCATAGAGGAGGACACAGAGACAAACAGAGTACACAAAGGGGAATAGAGGAGGACACAAGCAATACAGAGGCTGACACATGGGGGACACAAGGGGGACAGAGGAGGACACAGGGAGACACAAGAGGTACAAGGGGGGCATAATCCACAAGATGCCCCTTCACCATGGCTGCGCCAGGTTTAGTATATATATTTTTTCCATTGGTTTTTTGTCCTCTAAACCTAGGTGCGTCTTATGGTCAGGAGCGTCTTATAGTCTAAAAATTCAGTATTTCCGTAAACTAACAGTAATTTTTAGTGATATTTTACTATCATCTAAATTAATCCTCCCGCTACCAATGCTAACACTAAACTACCCCTTACGCCACAAGCACCACCATTATCAGCGTCGCCTTAGCTGCTTAAATTACCCTCAGCCGATATCTGTGCCGCATAATTAACCACTTCCGGATACCGGGTGGTTTTGCTGATCGGTGCTGCGTGGGCTCTCCAGCCCGCAGCACCGATCAGCTAGCAGCCAGACCCATCAGACTTCCCCCCTTTTTCCCCACTAGGGGGATGTCCTGCTGGGGGGGTCTGATCGCCGCCGGCTGCTTGCGCTTGCGGGGGGGGGGGGGCTCTCTTCAAAGCCCCCCTCCGCAGCGCTTCCTGTCCGCCTTCCCCTTCCCTCCCTCTACCTCCCCCTGTGAGCGGCGCAGGACGGAATTCCGTCCTGCGCCGGATAGGATAGGCTTCAGCCTATCAGGTGCCGGCGGTCCCCGGCCAATCAGAGGCCGGGGATCGCCGATCTCCGCCACGGCGCTGCTGCGCAGCAGCGCCGTATACATGTAAACACCGGGGAAGATCTTCCCCGTGTGTTTACATTTACCCTGCGAGCCACGATCGGAGGCTCGCAGGGTGTTCACGGAGACACCCTCCGTGAACTGACATGGAACGGCCGCTCATACGAGCGGCCGTTTCCATGCAATCCACTTCAGGATTCAGGGGCGTAGTTAAGCGTACGCCGAATCCTGAAGTGGTTAAGATATTTATTGGTCACCGCTAGAGCCACAATAAACATTGCAGTTTATGTGACGGGCGCCCAGATTATCTGTCTTAGTATATGCCTGCTGATGATTCAATAGATTTGTACCTGAAAAATAGGCTAAAATCTGCGTGGTTGGCTTAATCACAGGTCAAATCTGAAGTTCCGATTCTGTGCAGGGTTCCCCAGTCCCTATGCAGAGCTTACACAGGAAGTATGTGTGGATTCATGGGATGTGTTGTAGCAGGTCTGTTAATTATAGCTTCCTCTCTGACCACCAGCAGCTGTCCTTGTCGTTTCTGTCTCCCCACTCTAGCACTGGGACCTCAACTGTGGTCACATGACAGGGAGCCCCAGAGATCCCATAGGGAAGCAGAGGTTGAAAGGAAAATGTCAGGGCTGCTGCCGGACACACTTCCAATGTGCCCTACACATACTTCCAAGCCATGTCCTGCACAGAGGGCTGGACCCTAGGACATTGGGTAGTTGACTTATTGGTGAATCATAAGGCTTTGCTATTTTTATTGGTTACAGTAAATCTGGAGGGTTGGCTTGTCCAGGGTTTGGAATATCTGTTAGTACATACCTTTATTTTGTCTTTGAAGTCCCATTCTTCTGATATCAACACTGCCTGCAGTTCTGTATGTTTACAAGAAGGAAGTGGGAATATCTGAAAAATGGACATCACAGAGACCTGTCTCATGCATGTCTCCAAGGGAGTGGCCATCTTGTCTGGACGGCCGACATATTTTCCATCAGACTGGTGGAACTTATACCTAAAAGCAGAAGAGTACATATAATTCTTATTCATATGTGACGTACAACTGTCTACTACATTATTGTGATTTATAAGGTTACTTTTTAAACCTGCCTCCAATTAAAATTCATCCCTGACTGCAACCCACTATAACAGGGACATATACCATTGTATAACAGTTAATTTCAACATCAGAATAAACCTCCTTTTGACACACCACAAGACAACTCAAAGTTTGGCTACTTCGAGATCTGAAAAGTGGCCGACTGATGGGGTCAATACACAAAGAACTACTCAGCCAGCTGATGGTAAGAGAGGCATGGTAAGTGGAGAGGCATGGCAGTTGATGTTGAGAAGAGTAAGCCCCAAAATAGCAGTTGCAACCAGACGGAAACTCAGGACACAGAGCAGATGGGATAGGTGAGCGTATACTGGAGAGAAACTCAGGACACGGAGAGAAACTCAGGACACAGAACAGATGGGATAGGTGAGCGGATACCGGAGAAAAACTCAGGACACAGAGCAGATGGGATAGGTGAGCGGATACCGGAAAGAAACTCAGGACACAGAGCAGATGGGATAGGTGAGCGGATACCAGAGAGAAACTCGGGACACAGAGCAGATGGGATAGGTGAGCGGATACCGGAAAGAAACTCAGGACACAGAGCAGATGGGACAGGTGAGCGGATACCAGAGAGAAACTCAGGACACAGAGCAGATGGGATAGGTGAGCAGATACCGGAGAGAAACTCAGAACACAGAGCAGATGGGATAGGTGAGCGGTCACTGGAGAGAAACTCAGGACACAGAGCAGATGGGATAGGTGAGCGGATACTGGAGAGAAACTCAGGACACAGAGCAGATAGGATTGGTGAGCGGATACTGGAGAGAAACTCAGGACACAGAGCAGATGGGATAGGTGAGCGGATACCTAAGAGAAACTCAGCACACAGAGCAGATGGGATAGGTGAGCGGTCACTGGAGAGAAACTCAGGACACAGAGCAGATGGGATAGGTGAGCGGATACCAGAGAGAAACTCAGGACACAGAGCAGATGGGATGGGTGAGCGGATACCTAAGAGAAACTCAGGACACAGAGCAGATGGGATAGGTGAGCGGTCACTGGAGAGAAACTCAGGACACAGAGCAGATGGGATAGGTGAGCGAATACTGGAGAGAAACTCAGGACACAGAGCAGATGGGATGGGTGAGCGGATACTGGAGAGAAACTCAGGACACAGAGCAGATGGGATAGGTGAGTGGATTCTGAAGGGAAACTCAGGATACAGAGCAGATGGGATAGGTGAGCGGATACCATCAAGAGTTCATATACTGGGAACCAATGCAGTGTAAAAGTAGATGGGAAGAGAAGTGCGTTCTTCAAGCAGGGTCGAGGAGTCAGGCAGGGCTGCAGTCTGAGCCCAACACTCTTTAACATATACATTAACCAACTGGCTGTAGCACTGGAATCCTCCCCAGCTCCAGGCCTCCTCCTGCATGACCGTGAGGTGAAGTTCCTGCTGTATGCAGATGACCTTGTGCTGCTCTTCCCAACAGAGAAAGGACTACAGGACAGCCTGTCAGTATTGGAGAGTTTCTGTACCACATGGGCACTGCCCATCAACCCAAAGAAGACAAAAGTGATGGTGTCCCAGAGGAAGAATGGAAATAAAACCCCCACCTCCTCATTTATATTAAATGGCTCCCCACTGGTGTCCACTAACAGCTACACCTACCTGGGGCTGGAGATCAACCAATCAGGAAGCTTTAAACCAGCAGTACAGGCCCTGAAAGACAAAGCCTGCAGAACATTTTATGCCATCAGAAGACAGCTTTACCACCTAAAACCACCAGTGAGAGTGTGGGCAAAGATATTCGACAGCATCATCACCCCAATCCTGCTCTATAGCAGTGAGGTATGGGGCCCGGTCACCTACCCTGACCAATCAAAATGGGACTCCAGCCCAACAGAAATCTTCCATCTAGAGTTCTGCAAGTATCTCCTCCAAGTCCATCGAAGCACTTCAAACTCAGCTTGCCGGGCAGAGCTAGGCAGGTTCCCACTATGGCTTACTATCCAGCAGAGGGCACTCTCATACTGGGCGCATATACAGAGCAGCAACCCCAGCACTTACCACCATAATGCCTCACTGAGCCAGGGGGGCGAGGCCATACCACGCGCTCTCAAGCAAAGCATCAGCAGCCAGCCCAGCCAAGGCCACCAACACAGGCTGACAAAAGCCCAAATAAAACAGACTATAGAAAGCTGCAAGGAACGATACATAGAGGAATGGAGAAGTGACAAAAAGAATTCCAATAAACTCGCTGTCTATCAATCACTACAGAGGGAGTACACAATGGCTCCATATCTGGGGACGCTACATCACCACAAAGACAGACAGGTCTTGAGTTTGTACCGTCTGAGTGCCCACAGCCTGGAGATAGAGACAGGGCGGCACAGACAGACATGGAAGCCCCGGGAGGAGAGACTGTGCAGACAATGCGACCAGGAGGTCTTGGAGGATGAGGCCCACTTCCTGCTACACTGCAGCAAATATGCACCTGTGAGGACCGCCCACTTCCAGACTCTCCGCCCACATCCAGGATTTTACCTCCACAGATGAGGAGAGGAAACTCTACATCCTACTGGGGGAGGAGGAAACAACCGTGCAAATAGCTGCCCGATATGTCACAGCCTTCCACCAACTGAGAGGAACATGATACCACATGGACTGTATTCCCCCCAATACCCCCCTATGGACTGTATATCCCAGTCCCCCATGCTGTCCCTTACATTCTCCACACACCTATGGACTATATACCCCAACCCCCTTTATCCTTCCCTTATTCCCACAATCCCCTCCCCCCCCCCATGTTAATGTTTTGTTTTGTTTTGCTTTGGCAATGCTAAATGTATTTGGTCCTGCCAATAAAGCTTTTTTGGATTTAGATTGGATTTGGAGAAACTCAGGACACAGAGCAGATGGGACAGGTGAGCAGATACCGGAGGGGAAACTCAGGACACAGAGCAGATGGGACAGGTGAGCAGATACCGGAGGGGAAACTCAGGACACAGAGCAGATGGGACAGGTGAGCAGATACCGGAGGGGAAACTCAGGACACAGAGCAGATGGGACAGGTGAGCAGATACCGGAGGGGAAACTCAGGACACAGAGCAGATGTAATAGGTTAGCGGATATTGAAGGGAAACTCAGGACATGAAGCATAGGGGACAGGTGAACGGATACCGGAGGGAAACAAAGATAGGTCCCACTCTGATCAAGGTTTTGTATGCAAACAGGGTAGAAGATGATCATTTGAATTTACAAAAACCTAGAAATTCAAGTTGAATTAGTCCATGGGAAAGGTGTCATAGCTGGGGTTGCAAGATCAAGAAGGACACACTAAGGGTGTGTGTGTGTGGGGAGGGGGGGAGGGGTACGCTGCCAAAGGCTTACAATCTAAAGGGTGGGATAGGGACAGACAAGGTAGGTACACTTTAAAATGCATCTTGAAAAAAAAACTGAAAAAACAAACAAACAACACATAGTGTTTTCTTCATGGAGAAAGATTTCTATTTCAGGGATATAAACCTCTACCTGGGTTATATCTTTCAGCATAGTTCTCTTCCACTGATACAATCAACACTGCTTTGTATGGGAACATTTGTCACAACAATCTTTTTGCAAAGATGTGCCACATACCATTCATTTATTCTTTAAAAGACGCCTGTCAGAGAAGCACAAAATAGATGCCGATCGAGCAGTGATGCTTGCTGTTAAATCCATTACAATTCAAATTCATTTTGCCGTTTCTATGGATATAAATGCACTTTGTCTGATAATAGATATCGCAAACTATCTCAGACTCTGTGCCAAAGCTACAGTCACTGTATTTCCTAGACAGCTGGCAACAGAAATGTTTATGCTATCTTGCACAAAGATGAGAAAATAGTTAAGAATCTAATTAAAGCTTTATCAAACATCAAAAACAAATTCCTCAGAATAAAATAATGAAAACGGGTTTTGCAAGTGCAATGATTCCGCAGTAATACCACCGTCATTTGTACTGTAATTGTAAACAGCGACAAGTAAAAAAGGCAGCCCTGATGGTGTCATCACAAGCCATATGTAGAGGTTTCTAGTTACAGCTCAGTTCCAGGAAATAACCAAGATGCTACCATGTAACCCCTCCCCCCTCCAATATTATCAAACTGTCAATGTGCTATACACAGATCTGTTTATTTTGACTGACACTTCATATACACGTCAGATGAAACTTGGCAGTGGCAGTTGTAGGCCAATAACAAAAGCCTCTGCTAAGACTCTAGCGAGTGTACGGCAGCCCCTGACCCCTATAGACTGATTGGCCAGCGTTCTGACCTGGCGGCTCACTTTGGTTGAGAGCATAGTTCTACCCAATTACCCCGCTGCCTCTGCCCCCCCCCCCCCCCCCACACACACACACACACACACACAACAGTACATGCTATTTGAGTGAGGCCTCTCATAGGCCTCATTTTCTTTCATGAAGAACTGAGCCATCACTGCTGAACCTTCACCTCCCCCGCCCCGCCTTCGATGTCTCCTAAAGGTGGCCACTAAATCTGATCGGATTGGTTAGGGGATTTGTGTCCATTAGTGGTCCCAAACGATCATTTATCATCGTTCATAAGAAGAATTGTTCGTAATCAATCGTTAGACAAATTGAATCATTAGCGGCCACCTTTAGAGATAACAGATGATTGGTGGCACCGTAGTATGGCAGCCTCCGCTCTTGGCTTTCGGACATTTTCCCCCTTATGGTGGCCATACACGATACAATTTTTTCATCCAATCTTACCAATTCTATGCAGTATAAGGGAACTGTGAGGAAACGCGGAAAGCCGCCGCGTGTGCCAAGAGCTAGGCGGCTGACTCCGCGTCCTACGCGGCGGTTTGCACGCGTCTGGTTGTGTGGTGGAACGCGGAAAGCCGCCGCATGTCCTGACAGCAAAGCGGCTGTTTGCATGCTGCAGCGTGTGCTTGGTGTGGCTGGGTCTGTTAGTGCACTTAGGCAGATGGAGAGCTATGCACGCGCGGGCCTGAATCCAGGACCTTTTTACTAGCAGGGGAAGTGTCAGCTGATCAGGAAGGTCAGCTGATTCCTGCAGGACTCATGATTGGCTGAATGGTTCGGGCGGGGCGGCAGTGTCCAGCAACTATATATTCTGCTGCTTGGTCAGTTGCTGGTTGCCTGTCGTTGCGATCACAATGTGGGAGCACGCAGACCCTTAGTCAGATCCTTAAGTGTGCCGGGACCAGCTGGAGCTGTAATCCTACACTTAGCTAGATTCTGTTGATAGCTTAAAGTACTAGTTTGATTGTGATTATCTGTTATGACTTTCTGCCTGTCTGACTACTCTCCTGATATCTGATCCTGTGCTTTGTTTGTCTGTGAGTTCTCGACCCTGAGAACTATCTCTATCGATAGGAGATAGTTCATGCCTTGTATGTGCTGGGCACCTGCTCCACAGGGCCAGCTCTGTATGTGCTGGGCACCTGCTCCACAGGGCCAGCTCTGTATTTGCTGGGCACCTGCTCTCCAGGGCCAGCACTGTATTTGCTGGGCACCTGCTCTCCAGGGCCAGCACTGTATTTGCTGGGCACCTGCTCCCCAGGGCCAGCGCTGTATTTGCTGGGCACCTGCTCCCCAGGGCCAGCGCTGTATTTGCTGGGCACCTGCTTCCCAGGGCCAGCGCTGTATTTGCTGGGCACCTGCTCCACAGGGCCAGCTCTGTATTTGCTGGGCACCTGCTCTCCAGGGCCAGCGTTGTATTTGCTGGGCACCTGCTTCCCAGGGCCAGCGCTGTATTTGCTGGGCACCTGCTCCCCAGGGCCAGCACTGTATTTGCTGGGTACCTGCTCCACAGGGCCAGCTCTGTATTTGCTGGGCACCTGCTCCCCAGGTTCTCCAAGCTTGTTACTATTCTTCTGTATTCTGATCTTGTACCCTGTCATTCTGATACCCTGTTGCCGAACCTCGGCTCGCTCTTAGACTCTGCATCTGACTCCTGATTCTGTACCCTGATATTTCTGATACCGTTGCCGTACCCTGCCTGTTTATTAGACTCCGCCTCTGCTTTCTGAATCTGTACTGTATCTGTCCGTGTGTTACGACCTGGCTTGCCCGACTTCGAGAACTGACCTTGCTGTTAGAGGCAGTTCCCAGATCTGTTAGTGACGCCCTCTCCTAGGTGTCACTCACGTTCTGTCCTTCCTACGCTCCGCCTGACTCCTCCCCCAGGAGAGTCCAGGCCTTCGGAAGGAATCTGTATTGCTGCAGTACTTCATACAGTACGGCACTTGTTTCTGAGGCTTAGTCCTCACGGTATTACTGTTGCACCAAGCACTCACACTACTCAGGTGTTCAGAGGTTAGCGTTATATCGGATTATCGGTGATACTGCAGATCATCAATAATCGGATATATACAGTATCTGTATTCCCAGTGATACTGCAGATCACTGAGAATCAGACCCTCTCTGCTACACCGATCGTGACAGGAACTGCCTAAATTATCCTTTCAGTATATTCACTTAATTTACCTTTATACTACATAGAAATGGTAAGATTGTATGAAAAAATTGTACCATGTATGGCCACCATTACTCTCATCTTCCAAACCGCGCGAGCTCACACATGTGCAGCAGCAAGGAGCCCTCGGCTCCGTGCTGCTGCGCGGGCTCAGTCGGCCATTGCACGCACTGAAACCAGCAAGAGGAGCTGCACGGCCACTAAGTGATTAGTGACGGAGCTGCACGGCCATGCTCAGCGATGTAGGACCACAGTGTAGCGAGGGTCCCCCTATTCCCCAATGTTTAGCTATTATATTTTGGATTCCTCTGTACTGTGTGCTATACCCAGTTATAAAGGCCAAGTCATACTCACCTCTATTCACCTCTGGTTCCCTGTTCACCAGGAGTTGCCCTCTTTCCCTATCTCTTACACTTTGCATCTCTTCCTCCAAGAACTTAGGGTCATATCCTTTTTCAATAAACGATTCCTGCAATAAACAATATCCCTAAGGATTCCTGCTTGTTGGTCGTAATCCCTAACATCACTGCAATTCCTCCTAATTCTCAAAAATTGGCCCTTGGGGATTCCTTTTATCCATATAGGGTAATGACAGCTAAGCACTGATATGTACCCATTTCTGTCAGTGTCTTTAAAAAAAGGTAGTTGTGTGAACCCTCTCATCATTTTTCATAATTTCCAAATCCAGGAAATGTATGTTTTTTACACTACTTTCCACAGTAAGTGAAATTCCAAGGCTGTTGCTGTTCAATTCCTTCACAAAGTCCCCTATGTCCCCCCCCCCCCCCCAAATAAAGAACAGGTCAATAAATCGACTCCATAGTCTACTATTACTATTAGTACCCACAATAGACTCCTCCCATTTACCCATAAATAGGTTCGCTAGACTTGGAGCATAGCTAGCTCCCATAGCGCAACCCTTATGCTGCTTGTAAAAGTTCCCATCATGCCAGAAGTAATTTCTTTCCAATGCGAACCTCAACAGCCTTAGAATGTATTGCTTTTGATCCTCTTTCAATGTGTCATCCTTGTACATGTAGTACCCCACTGCTACCCAGATCATGACTTATATTAGTGTATAGCGAGGCTACGTCCGCCGTAACCATAAGTTCACCCCTGCCAATCGCCTGACCTTCTAACTTTTGTAGCATATGTTTAGTATCTTTTAAAAATTTGGATGTTTTTCCACTAGTGGCTGCAAGAACTCATCCAAATACTGGCCCAGCCTGTGTGACCCTATTCCACTGATTATAGGCCTCCCTGGGGGATTGTCCTTATCCTTATGGATTTTAGGGACCTGATATATGATGGTAATTTGTGGGGTATCAGGTACTATATATTTGAATTCCTCATCAGTAATAAGGCCCCTATCCAAACCTTCTTTCAGGATCTCTCTCAGCTGTTTCATATACTCACCTGTTGGATCACCTCTCAGAGGCGTATAGGCCTCCCTGTCAGCTACCAATCTATCCAATTCCGTTTTATACTGTTCTTTACTGAGGACCACCACCCCTCCCCCATGTGTTTTTAAAACTTTTATTAAAGAGACGGTATCACACTATTTGAAGGTTTTTTTATTGAGGTACTGACACCTAGGGAGACCCAAGAACAGTCAAGCATCTTGGATGCTCTTACAATACAGTCAAGCCTGTTGGATATAGCCAGAGAGGTGGGGGACGACCCAGGAACTGTCCCAAGGCTTCATTAGACCTACCAGCAGGTCTTAATATCTGGTGAGTGTATCTCACTGGGATGTGGTGAAGGCTGTGTCTATCCAAAGACTATACCATTGTGAAAGAGATTAAGATCAGCCTTCAGGGGCATAACTAAAAGTCCCCGGGCCCCCCTGCAAGAATTTGAGCGGGCCCCCCCACCCTGGGGCCCGCTCATGGGCATTTTGGGGGGGCAGGAGGGGTCGCAGTATGAGCGGAGAGCTTTGCACATCAGCAAGGAGGGGGGACAGTCCCCCCCCCCCCGCCTCACCTCGGGCTCTCCCCTCTGCGCTCCTCCTCCTGCATCTAAGTGTCAGCAGCAGCTATAACTACCTCCATTCAGTGTTGCCAACTCGTCAGTAAGGAAAGTAGCTATTGGCTGTCGTAGAAGTCGCTAGATGACGTCATCACGTAATTTGCATAATGCACGCTGCTCATGCAAGTCATTTGCAAATTCTGAACCCGAAAGTAAGAGACAATTCTGTCATATGGCTTTCAGAAAGTTACGTGACACTTATTTGAAGCTTGAAATATGGTAAGAATGTGTATTTGTATCTGACAAACCCATTTGTAAGATTTCGACTTTTATTTAATAACATTGAGTTTATTCTTGTAGATTTACATATTTTTTATTTTTAACGTGGCACTAAAGCTCCGTCGTAGTTTTTATACATAGATATATAAATATATATTACTATATATATCATATTTAGCAGATGTTTTTATCCAAAGGGACTTATAAATGAGGACATTTAGGCTACTTTCCCACCAAGATGTTGCGTTTTAAGGGACGTTATGGTCGCATAACGTGCCCCTAACGCAACGCATGGTGGTGTTGCAGGTGGACATCAGATTGAGCTGCATTATGCAGCTCTCAAAGCAGCCGCTCCAGGATAGTGATAGGAAGTCCGGATCTTTTTAAGGATTCGGATCATTGAAAAGATCCGGATCTTTGAACCGAATCATTAGAATCATTTTACTAGGGAAGCAGACTGGGGGTGAAATGACTAGCAGGACAGGACTTTCCCTGCAGTAGTGTGTGTTGCTCCTGACTTCCAGGAGGGGTCTCTTCAAGCTGCTTTTCAAGCTGATTTTGGAGCCTTCTTTCTGGGCACTGTTGGACCTGAAGTCCCTGCTCCGGGCCTTGCCGGGCAGGGGCTTTCCTGCTCTAACTGGCCGCTCCAGGCATGGAGCGGCCAGCTTATACCCCCCCTATTTCCACACCTTACCAGGAGGATAACAGCCCTCCATCCGAGGGGTCCTTAGCAGACAATGTAATCCTGTGGCTGCGTGAAGTCAAAGACTGCACCGAGACCCTGCAAGAGCTGAAAAGAAATGTCAAACTTATCAAGCATAGGTTTGGCATAAGCTGGAGGCCGGAGTTTGTGCGGACAAATGAAGAGCTGGTTGCCCTAAGGGGTGAAATCTGGGTCCAGAAGACCAGACTTGCTGGCCTGGAAAGAATAGGGGGCCCTCTCGCAGAGCAGCCGGGCCACAAAAGGCGTTTTGCACGCATGTTGCGACCTGGCATAGACTCTGACTCGGAGGATGAGGAGTGTACCATCGTGGAGGAGCAGAGCACCCCCAGGGGAATCCCTACCTGGGTCAAGGATGAGGACGACGATACCTCCCCAGCACCATCGCAGCCGATAACACCAGGGCAAGGTGAGGTGTTTGGGAGTGATGGAGGAAGAGGGAGTGAGGGTCTGATGGCCCTGAAGGATGATGGAGTGGCTGTGAGGGGAGTACCTGACTCTGCGGTGGGTGCCCGGGAAAGTGCAGGTGGTGCCTGTGCTGCTGTCCTTGCTGCTGGGGGTCTGGGTAGCATTCCTGCTGCCGGGGCCTCTGGTGAGGAAGTGGATGGCGGTGTGGGTACTGCTGGTGCTGAGGCCTTGCTGGCCGTGCCCCCCTCTATAGCACCTAAAGGTGGGGTTGATGGGGCTGTGATGGCTTCCCCGGGTGCCCGCACTGACCTCCCCCCGGATGGAGCTTTGTATCCTGCTATGGTGCCCTTGTCTGGGTCCCTGGTGGGGTCTGGGGCAAAGTCGGGGGGTAAAAAGTGCACCCAGAGGTCTGGGGAAAGCCTACCTGATGCTGTGGATGTCTCCCAAGATGGCGCCGGGTCTGCTGAGAACGCCAGGACCACGCTGAAGCCACTTCCGGTTTGCCGACAGGAAGTGATGTCATTGCCGCCGCCGCGACCGGAAGTGACGTTATTAGCGGCCCCGAAACTGGAAGTTGCCGCTAATGCGGCCAGGGAGGCGAAAGGAATGCAAATGGAGGAGGTGGTGGCTACAGAAGGTGGGCAGGAAGCCCTAGGACCTGCTGCTGAGGCTGGAGAGCCAAAGAAAGCTGGAGAGGAAGGTCAAGAGGCCTAGGAACTGTGCCCAGACAGCGAGCAGGATCTGTTTGCTAAGGGTGGCCAGCCGTCTGAAAGGGAAGACGAACATGGACCTAACCAAAGGGTGAAGATGGGTGAGACCAAACCTAATTTACCTAAACTTAAAGGGGAACTTCAGCCTAAACAAACATACTATCATTAAGTTACATTAGTTATGTTAATTAGAATAGATAGGTAATATAATTTTTTACCCACCCTGTTTTAAAAGAACAGGCAAATGTTTGTGATTCATGGGGGCTGCCATCTTTGTCATGGGGGCAGCCATCTTTTTGGTTGAAAGGAGGTGACAGGGAGCATAAGACACAGTTCCAACTGTCCTGTGTCCTGATAACCCCTCCCAGCTGCACACACTAGGCTTCAAATGTCAAATTCAAAATGTAAAAAAGAAAAAAATTGCACCAAAACAGCAGAACGAGAGCAACACCATCAGAAATCCCATCATGCTTTGCACAGCATCAGGGGAAAAAAGCCCGGGCAGTTTTCTTCTGTGCAGCTAAAAATGAGGCTTGGATAAGAGAAACAAAGTTCTGACGCTGTGAAACTGTTAAAGAAACACCAAGCCTTTTCAGTACTGCTGAGTCGATTTTTAGTCCGGAAGTTCACTTTAAGAAACTTAAGAAAAAGGAAAAGAATAAATCTAGCAAAGTTACTAAGGTTGTGGTGGGAGGGTTTGTGAGAAAGGGTAAGACAAGCAAGGGGAAGAAAAACCTTCCTATCTCTCAAGTGGAAGAGACTGAACTTTCCTCAATGGAGGAGGATGGGAGGGAGGAAAATTTAAATATGGGCGGTGGCCAAGATGTGACATGTTTGTCTGGTACAAAGATTGTGGAAACATTGCCTGCAGAGAAGTGTGGTAATGAAGCTGGTGAGAAGGAGGATCTGTCTGGGGGCGGAGCAGAGAATGCAGATCTAATTCCCTCCAGTCTTCCTAGTAGAAAGGTCGCACAAGATGGTGTGGGAGGGAAGGAAAGTGTGTCTTCTCCACAGGGTGGTGTGGGAGGGAAGGAAAGTGTGTCTTCTTTGAATGAGGAGGGGAGGGTTAAAGAATCTTTCTCCCTCCATCAGGCGGAGGATGGTGCGATAGTGATGGTTGAGAAACAGAAAGAGGAAGAGATTTCAAAGAGGTCTAGGAAGAGTGCTCTAGACCTTATGTTTGAAAGGAACCTTTACTCAGACTTTGAGTCTGATGATGAAAGTAAAAAGAAAAAAAAGAAAAAGAAACATCTGGAGCCTCCTCCAGTAGTGAAGGAGGATATAATTACTGAATTCAAGACAGCAAATCTCACCTATAGGTTGGAAAAAACTAGATTGCTTATTATCGATGATCATACTAACGAAACTCTTATTCGTATGGTGGAGCCGGGGGGTAATTTTGATGGCCTTCATCTGGTGGGCATGGGTGACCCAAATTGTGGCCCAAGATGGAATTCCGGGCTGATGGTAGAAAAATCGTGGTGGAAAACGAATTAATTAAAACGTTTTCCTTCGAAGGGAAGCAAACCTTTATGGAGACCATCTTTGGGCTGGGCCCAAACGCCCCCAGGTACAAGGCTCCCAGGTCCCCTGCTCCACCAGCGGATATTGTTGTTGAAGCCAGTGAGATTCCTGCGGTGGAGGTTGCCAGTGGGGGTGCTACCGAGCCGGAAGTGCCAGAGCTGGTGAGCGTAGTGAGGGTGGGCTTTCCCGCCCTGGGTCCAGCTTCCAACCCAGGGGCCCTTGCTCAACTGGCAGGTTCAGCTCGGGGTGCACCTCAGGCGCAGCCCATGTCTTATTCTAGGGCAGCTCGGGCCTCTAACCCTGGGAGGAGAGTCCTAGCTCCTCTGGAGACAGAATCGGAGGCTTACACCCCAGGTCGGCGGAACGTGGTTCGTCTCAAGTGGGAACATAGCTCCACAATACCCACTAAAAGGGAGTTTGTAAAATATCTGCTCGACCTGGGGTTCACGCCTTGTGATCTTTTTGCGATCCTGGCTCCAGGGGACCCTCCGCAGTACTACGATGTGAGCTTTCTCTCACAGCATGGGATGGAGAGTTTCCTGGAGGAGAGGCTGAAAGACTCAGTGAATAATTTGTGGCGCGGGTTCACAGTCCTCCCTCTTTCCAGACAGTCTGTCGAGAAGAGAGCTCACATCGTAGTGCAAAATGAGAGCATCCCGGTTCGTGATTTGATGGCCTGGGTCCAGCACTACGCAGATGTGATGTCCCCGCCGCACCGGGTTCTGGACGACCTGGGTATCTGGTGGGGGGAGTATGAGGTGGCGATCAAGCTCCACACTAAGGAGGGGGTCGTCACCCATATTCCCCGGTCCGCCCTGATAGGACGTGATAAGATCATCGTCTACTACCCAGGTCAGCCCAGAACATGCAACCGGTGCGGCAAGAGGGGACATCTGGCTAGTAATTGCCCCAATCCCAGATGTGGTAGGTGCCAGGAGTTCGGGCATTCCTCAGGGAGTTGCAGAAAGATCAAATGTAATTTTTGTTTTGAATTTGGCCACCCCTACACGGAGTGCCCGACCTCCTGGAACGCCATGCCTGTGGACCTCAGGAAGGCCATGCTAATTCGTATGGACGAGGAGAACCAGTCTGTCCCATTGTCAGCCCCCAGTGTTCCCGTCCAGTCTGTTCCAGCTCCTAATGTATCCAAGTCTGTTGTTAACCTGTCCTCTGTAGCCCCTTCCTCTGGTTCTCCTCAAGCCAGCATGGCCCCTGTGGGGCAGCCTGGGCCCAGGTCATCGGCTTTTCTCCGGGATGCTGCGCATGGTGGTGGTGACTCTCCCCTCGGGGAGCAGCAACCTAGGCCTGAAAGGAATAGGAGGGGTGGGGGTCTGAGACCTCTCCCCCCTGTTCTTGTAACAAACCCCCCTGCCCCTCAACCTGCGCCCAGGAGGAGCAAACCTCCTGTGTCCGTCTCCCCTGCCACTATCCCTCCCCCTCCTGCTCCTGTTTTGCCACCTCCCGCCCCTGGCCCTCCTGATTTAGTTTTACCCGCTCCCACTTCTGCTCCTGCCTTGTCCCCCCCCACCCCTGGCCCTCCTGCTCCTGTTTTGCCCCCTCCCGCCCCTCCTGACCCTCCTTCCCCCCCCCCTCCCTCTGGCAGTGGGACTGCCACTCCTGCTGTTAGCCCGGTTCCTGTGGCCTTTGCCTTTTTAGCCCCCAGCTCAACGGGGGCTGCTCTTTTCCCGTGGAAGCGGGAGCATCTGTCAGCAGAGGAATTGGAATACCTCGAGCAGCGCTCTAAAATAAAGAAGAAAAGGGGTAGTAGCGCTAAGTCCCTGTCCAGGGCCTCCCCTGAGGAAAAGAGGGAGGCCAAAAGATTGACCATCACACAGAGGAGGCAAAAGGACAAAGTGGACCTTAGCCTGTCCAACAGGTTCGAAGTCCTGACTACCTCTCCCCTCGCTTCAGAGGAGGAGGAGATGGCGGTTGGGAGTTCTGATGCAGGTGGGGGGGGCATTGTAGCTTCGTGTTTATGTTTTTTTCCTTTATTGCATATGTAGAATATGGTTTGTACTTATAGCACTGTTTGCTGCATTGTAATTTGGAACAGATTTGTTCCTTGGTTATTTTTGTCCCTTGTTGTGTTGCATACTTCTTAATTTTATTTATCACATCGTATGCTGTATGGTATTATCTCTGATTTATGAGCATACTTTTTACCTTATTTATTTCCTGTATGCCTTAAGTTTTTGATTAAAAAAAAAAAATTCCCTGCACTGTACATTCTGTATGTTCCTGTTTCTTCCAGACAGACATCCACTGCGAACCGAACATTGTGATGATCCGGATGATTCGACTCAGAAAAAAGATCCGGATCAAATGAACGATTCGTTCATGATCTGGACAACACTACAGTCTCACCAGGAGTCACCACAGTGCAGTGAATATTAATTAGCCAAGTGGCTGCCTGGGGGGGGGGGGGGGGGAGGGGAGACCTCCTCCTCCAACATTACTGAGCATGTGCAAGCAGTCTAACGCTGCTTAGCCCAGTATGACGTACAGCATGCAGCACTTTGTTTAAACGTGCTGCGTTACAATGTAACCTAACGTGTGCACTGTGAACAGCACAATTGATTTTACAGTGCAGTGAGTTAGGCTGCGTTACTGGCTGCTGTAACGTGGGACTTTAACGTCCCACTGTGAAACCAGCCTTAAAGGAATTAAAATCAACAAAAGAGCAAAGACATGCAAATGCTATGCCATGTCTCAGTTAGCTTATACACAGTGCATTTAGCAAATGCTGATGATGAAAGAATAATACATGCTTATGGTAGGCCTCTGTTTTTATTTTTTTAATATATAATAGCCTAAATAAAATAAAAAAGCTAGGGCGGGATCACTTAACGGCATGTTTTAACAGGAAGTAATGTGAAGCCCTTGCAGATCGGAGACCTCTGTGGTGAATGGAGGTAATTATAGCTGCTGCCATTGCCATTTAGGTAGATGCAGGAGGGGAGCGCAGAGGGGAGAGCCAGAGGTGAAAGGGCGTACCCCCTCCCCGCTGATGTGCAAAGCTCTCCGCTCATGCTGCGACCCCTCCTGCCCTCCCAAAATGGCCATGAACGGGCCCCAGGGTGGGAGTGCCCGCTCAAATTCTTGCAGGGGGGCCCGGGGACTTTTAGTTACGCCCCTGAAGGCTGATCTTAATCTCTTTCACAATGGTATAGTCTTTGGATAGACACAGCCTTCCCCTATTGTTACGCCAGTGTCAGCTTTGCATTCAGAGGATCTGTTTGGGACTTTTATTTGCCAAATTAGGCCGAAATTGGGACTGGGACTGCATCTCCCAACAGTGAATTGTGTTTTATACTGGGACTGGTTGCTAATAGTGGACTGTGTGTTCAGATTGCTTAGGAATAGATTGAGTGATTAAGTGTATCCATGGGGGGGGGAACCCCACACTGCCAGATTGTATTTGTGATCACGTTTGACATTGGTATATATCTGAACAGTGGATGTGATTGCCCATATTGGGTGTGTGTAGGGGTTTAAAAACCCACTGTGAGCGCCATCCTCTGTCCTGAGAGTACTGAATGCAATTGCCCCAAAAATGCACACTTTGTACAGAATGGTGGAGTGCGATTATTCCTCAATCGCGCTGCATCATTTATATAAAGTTGCCCCAGCAGCGCATTTTGAGAGCGATCCCAACAGTGGCTACTGCAGCCAAATCGCAATCACTCCAGCAATTGCAGCACTTCGCGATTTACCAAATTGTGGGTGCTTTGTAGTTGCTGAAAAGCACCCATAGTGGGTCCCAGCCCACTTGCATCAACCCCCTGGGCGGTAAAGAGCTCGCTTGGTTGATATGATCGCCCAGCAAGTTCTTAACACGCTATCCAATAGTTCTGTTCATGCCTTCGGGAAGCCATGCTTCCTGGCAGACATGAGCATTAGCTTACATCAGCAAAGAGCAGGTCTAAACACACTAACGCACCGCTGCATCTGGGGGTCTGCTTTAATACGGAGACGCCCCAAGCTTCCTGTCAGGCCATCGCCCCCCCATAGCTGCACCAGGCACCCCTAGCAATTCACATACCGCTGCAAGTTTTCAGTCATGTAATTACAGTGTATGAGTCACTGCAATTACTGTGCATCAGAGCCCAGGGAAAGCATCTTTGAAGCTCCCACCAGGGCTCCCCATTTGTCCACTGTCTAAGCCAATGAAATGCATCTGCAAGCTACTTATCAGAATATAGCCCTGTGACCATCACACTAGTAAAGGGTCGTTCGCGACGAGCCGGCTCTTTGCTGCGAACGACAAGAGCCGGTTCTCAGTTTTGAAAGAGCCGATGCCTCAGCCGCCCCACACAGCTCTGATTTGAGAAGCAGTCTGGAGTTGTCATGGAGACGGGGGCAGGACTTTTACTCCGATTCCGAGTGGTGTCTAGTGATATTTAATGAAGAGCCGATTCAGAGCCGTAAGAGCCGGCTCTTTAATGGGAGCCGATTCAGAAGAGCCGATTCTCCGAGAAGAGCCGGAATTCCCATCACTACATCACACACAGCATAGTGCTTTCTGGAGAGTATCTCATACCACCCAACTTTTTGAGATGAAAATGAGACGCTTAAGCCACACCCCTGATCACGCCCATGTCACACCCCTAGTCGCGCATACAATAAAGATTTCATAAGAAAAATATTTTGTTTTATAATTCAAACCACACCGGTCCTTTTTCCTTCATCTTAACATTTTAAAATTAGTAATATATAAAAAAAAGGATGGGAATAAAGTTTTGATTCAACACATTTTCATTTTTTAGTAGAGAAATATATATATTTACATAGAAAGAGGGAAAAATGAGGAGGAAAGAGGGACAGGGCTCCCAAAGAGGGACTGTCCATCCGAAAGAGGGACAGTTGGGAGTTATGGTATATTTCCACTACAAGCATGCAAATTTGCTAGCCATTTACCAGATGTGTAATCGCAAGCAAATTTGCATGCAAATTCACAAAAGTAAGGCTGCATTTCCACTTGTGCGGTGGGAATCGTCGCGGGAAAATTTTTCATGCGAATTTGCATGGATGACGATGTATGCGAATTTAACTGTGGCAGTGCTGGTGTGATTTTCCATTGTTTCTATGTGAATTCGCATGAAAATTTGCATACCCAAACCGCATGCAAATTTCCTATTAAATACATTGTATGCGATTTGCATAGCAGTATGCGAATTCTGATGGCTCTGCCGTGCGAATTTTTTCTGCACAGAGAAACGCAAAGGAATCCTGACAAGTGGAAACAGTCCCATTCACTTGTATTGCTATGCGAATTTGCATGCGAATTTGCGATAGTGGAAATGGGCCCTAATCGCTATTTTTGCAGTCCAGATTTTTTTCTGCTTACGAATTCTGGATACAGTGGAAACAGACCCTGGAACCTAATACCTATTCTCTGTTCCACAAAGAGCCCCTCACTTTTGCGAATGCTTTGTTGAACGTAGATTATTCCATTTGCTGCAGACGATAATTGTTGCAACTGGCATTGCTACTGAACAACATTAGTCTGCCTGTGTAACGTGTATTCCAACATTTCATCACTTTGTGCTGCTGTATGCATATTGTAAGTCGAGCAATACAATGACGTGCAAAGGATTCCAGAGACAGCGCTGTACCACTCTGTGTAGTCCACGGAGACTAATCCCACGCAGTAATAGTGTTGTCCGGATCATGAACGATTCGGATCTTTGATCCGAATCTATTTTATGAGTCGATCATCCGAATCATCAAAATGAACGATTCGGATCGCAAAAGGGGCGGGGCCAGGAGCGACACGCCCCCTCTCAGCGGGCAGCGGGGTCCTGGAAGCAGAGCTGAGATGGATCGCTCTGTTGGATGGGAGCCAGCCTTGCAGGGAGACAGGTAGATGAGAGAGAGGGGACATGGGTGCCACTGCCAGATATGTGTAGAGCACACATACTGGCTGCAATGTGCTGCCCATTATAGGCTGGCTGTTCCGTAGTGCTGCACAGTCAACACATTGGAAGCTTTTGGCTCAGCACAGCTCAGTAACTTTGCAGACAGTGTGATTGAAAGGCAATATAATCCTCCTGCACTCGGCACTAAACAGCTGCACTTATCTTCTGGGAATGCTTTCTTTCACTGTGCGACCTTTTCTTTCAAAGTGTACAGATAAGCATATAGGTGAAATATATGTAAAGCATATGACTTCAGCATGTGGGTATTACGTGAAAACATTTCTGCTCTCTGCTCGTCCCTCCTCCCTTCTCTGTCCACTCCCTGCCCTCTGTCCATCTTCTCCCCTTCTCTGTGTGTCCACTCCCTCCCCTTCTCCTGTCCACAGACCTGTCCTGCTGTTCATTTCACCCCCGAATGCTTCCTGTAGTAAAATGATCCGAGATTCGGATCAAAGATCCGGATCTCTTCAATGATCCGATTCGAATCATCCGGATCATTGAAAAGATCCGAACTTCCCATCTCTACGCAGTAACTATATATTACCTAGACAGTGACACAGCACACACGCGTATATACGTCAGGACAGCCTAGTCACGTGACCCGCCCCCTTCCCTCCTCCTTCCCTCCTCCTTCTCCCCCGTCCATTGCGTCCCCGTACAGGGAGGGAGGAGGGGTTGCACCATGCGTGACGCCTCTTAGCATGTGCAGATTAGAAGCGCCAGCCACGCCCCCTCTTCGGCCATGCAGCATTGCACTTCCTCCTCCAGTCTGCGGGCGAATAGTGGCGGGGTGACCGGTATAGCCCCGCCCATTCAACACATGGCTTCTGGTAGAGCTATGGAAGACCTAGGTAATGAGACTGTAATCCGTACCTGATGATGCACGTGTACTGTGTGTATGGTGACTGCGTGCAGTATGCATTACTGGCTGCTGGAGGGGTTGGGTGATAGTAATATAAAGCTATCTCTAAGCGTGAGGACTAGTAAAGCTGCTAACTTCCTTTTATTTTTAATAAAGCTGCTTTTGAGCAGAACACGCGGAGAAACGGGATTTGTTTGATCAGCTGATAGGTTTATAAACCTTTGATTTGCTGTGATCTCTCCCTGCTTTCGCACTGGAGCTTGGCTTGCAAATTAGAGCCCAAGGCCCCTTTCCCTCTTGGGCACATTGGGAAAAGTGGCACAGGTTTTTTGGCATTGCGATTCCATTCATCACAATGAATGGAAATCGCAATGCGTTTGCGGTAATTTACAGATAATGCTTGCCAGGGCGCCTGCAAACCGCATATGCCATTTACCTGTTCCAGGCAGCTGGATTAGCATATCTTCTTGATCCACTGGCTATGCTGCACTCCCAGCATCCTCTTCAGAGTTTAGATCACATGATGTGATTGTAATCCAGGGGATGGTGTCAGCAGGGGCGTAGCAATAGGGGTTGCAGAGGTAGCGACCGCATCGGGGCCCTTGGGCCAGAGGGGCCTCGAGGGGCCCTCCCTTAACTACAGTATTAGCTTTCTATTGGTCCTGTGCTCATAATAATCACTTCTATAGATACTTTGAACAGTGGTAATTATTAACACACTGTTCCCCATCCCTTTCTTGCAGCTCTGACACTGTAGTTGTTATTGGCAGGTTTTGGTGCACCGTATCAATTGCTATGTATAGAGTGCTTAGGGGGCCCCATTGTAAAACTTGCATTGGGGCCCACAACTCCTTATCTACGCCACTGGGTGTCAGCATTGCAGCACCGCACCATCCCCTGGATTCTGATCACATAACATAATGGGCTCTATTCTCAAAGACTTCCCGCATGCGGTTACCGATCAAAACACCGCCACATTGAAATTCTCAAAATGTTCCGCATGTTTTTTCCGCATGCGGAAAAAAGTGTGGTAAAAGTGCGGGATTCATGCGGAAAAATTTCCACAAAAGTCGGTATTTTCCGCAATAAAAGATCAATTCTCAAAAATGTTCAGGCGCATCATTTCGTCGTTAATTACCGATTTTTTTTTTTATCACCTACAAGTAGTAGGTGATATATTCCGCATCCCATTGACTTTAATAAGGTCTGGAGGCTTAAGGGCTGTGCTTGCTGGACTTAAATTTTAACACTTTTTCATGCGACCTTTTTACCGCATGATTCCCGCATGAATAATGATTGTTTCCGCATCTTTTTTTCCGCATGCGGCAAACATGCAGAAAATGTTAGAGAATGCTGAAAAAATCCGGAGTTTACCGCTGGCGGAAATATAGCGGTAAAATTTTGCGGAAAAAAGTTTGGTCTTTGAGAATAGAGCCCATTGTGATAGGCAGGGCTGTGGAGTCGGTCCTAAAATCATCCAACTCCTGAGTTTATGAAACCTCCGACTCCGGTTACCTAAAATTCCACAGCCCTGGTGATAGGAAAGCCAAAGAGGATGTCGGCATTGCAGCACCACGGACGCAGGAGAGGAGATGCCGATCCAGCCATCGGGACAGTTAAATATGAACGCTAGGCTGGGGAAGGCTCATTTCCCCATTAGCCCTGCAGCCACATATAGCTTTGTACTATTGGGTTAAAGGTACCTAAAATGAGAAGCAAGACACCACAGATTACCCTATTATAAAAGAAATACTGATCCTCTACTTTAAAGAGAATCTGTATTGTTAAAATCACACAAAAGTAAACATACCAGTGCGTTAGGGGACATCTCCTATTACCCTCTGTCACAATTTCGCCGCTCCCCGCCGCATTAAGAGTGGTTAAAAACAGTTTTAAAAAGTTTGTTTATAAACAAACAAAATGGCCACCAAAACAGGAAGTAGGTTGATGTACAGTATGTCCACACATAGAAAATACATCCATACACAAGCAGGCTGTATACAGCCTTCCTTTTGAATCTCAAGAGATCATTTGTGTGTTTCTTTCCCCCTTCTGCTCTCATACACTGAAGTTTCAGGCTGCTCTTTTCTTCCTGCAAACAGCTTTGCCCTTGTCTGTAATTCTTCAGTATGTGAAAGCCCAGCCAGCTCAGAGGACGATTTATCCAGCTTGTAAAAGATAAGAGAGAAGCTGCTCTAATCTAAATAACACACAGGCAGTGTGCATAAACGGGCCTGGAAGGGGGAGTTCATAGCAGAACCACAACACTGAAGAACTTGGCAGCCTTCCAGACACAGGCCTGACAAGTCTGACAAGAGAGAGATAAGTTGATTTATTACAGAGACTGTGATAGTACAAAGTGCTGCAGTAAGCCAGAACACAGAATAGCTTTTGGAACTTGTAGGATGATAAAAAACAGGATGCAATTTTTGTTACGGAGTCTCTTTAACCACTTCAGGACCACAGTCTTTTCGCCCCTTAAGGACCAGAGCCCTTTTCTCCATTCAGACCACTGCAGCTTTCACGGTTTATTGCTCGGTCATACAACCTACCACCTAAATGAATTTTACCTCCTTTTCTTGTCACTAATACAGCTTTCTTTTGCTGCTATTTGATTGCTGCTGCGAGTTTTAGTTTTTATTATATTCATCAAAAAAGACATGAATTTTGGCAAAAAAATGACTTTTTTAACTTGCTGTGCTGACATTTTTCAAATAAAGTAAAATTTCCTATACATTTGAGCGCGAAAGTTATTCTGCTACATGTCTTTGATAAAAAAAAAAACCATTCAGTGTATATTTATTGGATTGGGTAAAAGTTATAGCGTTTACAAACTATGGT
This sequence comes from Hyperolius riggenbachi, assembly GCF_040937935.1. Classification (NCBI taxonomy): domain Eukaryota; kingdom Metazoa; phylum Chordata; class Amphibia; order Anura; family Hyperoliidae; genus Hyperolius; species Hyperolius riggenbachi. Next base: position 308,621,410 of record NC_090651.1, read on the forward strand.
GCCAAAAGTGAATTTTCCCATTTTCAAGCATCTCTGACTTTTCTGCGCACCTGTCAGGTTTCATGAGGGGCTAAAATTCCAGGATAGTACAAATACCCCCCAAATGACCCCATTTTGGAAAGAAGACATCCCAAAGTATTCAGTGAGAGGCATGGTGAGTTCATAGAAGATTTTATTTTTTGTCACAAGTTAGCGGAAAATGACACTTTCTGACAAAAAAAAGAAAAAAAAAAAGTTTCCATTTCTTCTAACTTGCGACAAAAAAAAATGAAATCTGCCACGGACTCACTATGCTCCTCTCTGAATACCTTGAAGTGTCTACTTTCCAAAATGGGGTCATTTGTGGGGTGTGTTCACTGTCCTGGCATTTTGGAGGGTGCCTAATTGTAAGCACCCCTGTAAAGCCTAAAGATGCTCATTGGACTTTTGGCCCCTTAGCGCAGTTAGGCTGCAAAAAAGTGCCACACATGTGGTATTGCCGTACTCAGGAGAAGTAGTATAATGTGTTTTGGGGTGTATTTTTACACATACCCATGCTGGGTGGGAGAAATATCTCCGTAAATGACAATTGTTTTATTTTTTTTACACACAATTGTCTATTTATAGAGATATTTCTCCCACTCAGCATGGGTATGTGGAAAAATACACCCCAAAACACATTATACTACTTCTCCTGAGTACGGCGATACCACATGTGTGGCACTTTTTTGCACCCTAACTGCGCTAAGGGGCCCAAAGTTCAATGAGTACCTTTAGGATTTCACAGGTCATTTTGAGAAATTTCGTTTCAAGACTACTCCTCACGCTTTAGGGCCCCTAAAATGCCAGGACAGTATAGGAACCCCACAAATTACCCCATTTTAGAAAGAAGACACCCCAAGGTATTCCGTTAGGAGGATGGTGAGTTCATAGAAGATTTTTTTTTTTTTTTGTCACAAGTTAGCGGAAAATGATTTTAATTGTTTTTTTTTCACAAAGTGTCATTTTCCGCTAACTTGTGACAAAAAATAAAATCTTCTGCCAGGACAGTATAGGAACCCCACAAATTACCCCATTTTAGAAAGAAGACACCCCAAGGTATTCCGTTAGGAGGATGGTGAGTTCATAGAAGATTTTTTTTTTGTCACAAGTTAGCGGAAAATGACACTTTGTGAAAAAAAAACCCAATACATATCAATTTCCGCTAACTTGTGACAAAAAATAAAATCTTCTATGAACTCATCATACACCTAACAGAATACCTTGGGGTGTCTTCTTTCTAAAATGGGGTCACTTGTGGGGTTCCTATACTGCCCTGGCATTTTACGGGCCCAAAACTGTGAGTAGTCTGGAAACCAAATTTCTCAAAATGACTGATCAGGGGTATAAGCATCTGCAAATTTTGATGACAGGTGGTCTATGAGGGGGCAAATTTTGTGGAACCGGTCATAAGCAGGGTGGCCTCTTAGATGACAGGATGTTTTGGGCCTGATCTGATGGATAGGAGTGCTAGGGGGGTGACAGGAGGTGATTGATGGGTGTCTCAGGGGGCGGTTAGAGGGGAAAATAGATGCAATCAATGCACTGGGGAGGTGATCGGAAGGGGGTCTGAGGGTTTGGCCGAGTGATCAGGAGCCCACACGGGGCAAATTAGGGCCTGATCTGATGGGTAGGTGTGCTAGGGGGTGACAGGAGGTGATTGATGGGTGTCTCAAGGTGTGATTAGAGGGGGAAAATAGATGCAAGCAATGCACTAGCGAGGTGATCAGGGCTGGGGTCTGAGGACGTTCTGAGGTGTGGGCGGGTGATTGGGTGCCCGCAAGGGGCAGATTAGGGTCTAATCTGATGGGTAACCGTGACAGGTGGTGATAGGGGGTGATTGATGGGTAATTAGTGGGTGTTTAGAGGAGAGAAGAGATGTAAACACTGCACTTGGGAGGTGATCTGATGTCGGATCTGCGGGCGATCTATTGGTGTGGGTGGGTGATCAGATTGCCCGCAAGGGGCAAGTTAGGGGCTGATTGATGGGTGGCAGTGACAGGGGGTGATTGATGGGTGGCAGTGACAGGGGGTGATTGACAGGTGATCAGTGGGTTATTACAGGGAATAACAGATGTAAATATTGCACTGGCGAATTGATAAAGGGGGGTCTGAGGGCAATCTGAGCGTGTGGGCGGGTGATTGGGTGCCCGCAAGGGGCAGATTAGGGTCTAATCTGATGGGTAACAGTGACAGGTGGTGATAGGGGGTGATTGATGGGTAATTAGTGGGTGTTTAGAGGAGAGAAGAGATGTAAACACTGCACTTGGGAGGTGATCTGATGTCGGATCTGCGGGCGATCTATTGGTGTGGGTGGGTGATCAGATTGCCCGCAAGGGGCAGGTTAGGGGCTGATTGATGGGTGGCAGTGACAGGGGGTGATTGATGGGTGGCAGTGACAGGGGGTGATTGTTAGGTGATCGACAGGTGATCAGTGGGTTATTACAGGGAATAACAGATGTAAATATTGCACTGGCGAATTGATAAAGGGGGGTCTGAGGGCAATCTGAGCGTGTGGGCGGGTGATTGGGTGCCCGCAAGGGGTAGATTAGGGTCTAATCTGATGGGTAACAGTGACAGGTGGTGATAGGGGGTGATTGATGGGTGATTGATGGGTAATTAGTGGGTGTTTAGAGGAGAGAAGAGATGTAAACACTGCACTTGGGAGGTGATCTGATGTCGGATCTGCGGGCGATCTATTGGTGTGGGTGGGTGATCAGATTGCCCGCAAGGGGCAGGTTAGGGGCTGATTGATGGGTAGCAGTGACGGGGTGATTGACGGGTGATTGACAGGTGATCAGGGGGATAGATGCATACAGTACACGGGGGGGGGGGGTCTGGGGAGAATCTGAGGGGTGGGGGGGTGATCAGGAGGGGGCAGTGGGCAGGGGGGGGGATAAAAAAAAAAATAGCGTTGACAGATAGTGACAGGGAGTGATTGATGGGTGATTAGGGGGGTGACTGGGTGCAAACGGTGGGCAGGGGGAGGTCTGAGGGGTGCTGTGGGCGATCAGGGGGCAGGGGGGGGGAAATCAGTGTGCTTTGGTGCAGACTAGGGTGGCTGCAGCCTGCCCTGGTGGTCCCTCGGACACTGGGACCACCAGGGCAGGAGGCAGCCAGTATAATAGGCTTTGTATACATTACAAAGCCTATTATACTATGTACATGCGGCGATCCGGGTGCTAGTAACCCGCCGGCGCTTCCGAACGGCCGGCGGGTTACTACGAGCGGTGGGCGGAGCCAGTCCCCGGCGGCTGATCGCGTCACGAATGACGCGATCGCCGCATAGCCACTCCCGCAGCCGCCCCCGCCGATGGGCGTATTGCGGTCCTTTGGGCCCAGTCTTTGCCGCCGCCCATCGGCTGGGGGCGGTCCTCAAGTGGTTAAAGTACAAATGAATGTTTGTTTGTTTTTGAAATGTATTTAAAATAGTGCATACTTACTATCATTATTCTAGATTTTATGTTCTTTGTTCTTCCCCTGTCTACCTTATCTAAAAACATTCTCCTGGACCACCTGACCAACCCCTTCTTCCTTCCCGGGGCTGTGGAGTCTGTACAAAAATCATCCGACTTCAACTCCTCAGTTTATGAAACCTCCGAATCCAGGTACCCAAAATTGCTCCCACTCCTTAGTCTTAGTCCTTTAGTCTAATTTTTTACAAAGGCTATGGATTTGGTACTAAAATCATCCGACTCCAACTCCTCAGTTTATTGAAACCACTGACTGACTTCAGGTACTCAAAATTGCTCTGACTCCACAGCCCTGCTTCTACCATGTGACCATGTCTCCAGTCAATGCATTGGTGCAGAGACTTAACAGACAGTTGTAAGCTATCATCTTGTGTGCCGCATGTGCCAAAAAGATATATTCACGAAAGTCCGGTAAATTTGCACGGTAGGCACTATTTATGCCACTAACGTAGTGTGCAAGTAGTGCTACTCGTGTTACCCAGGTAACGTGGGTGAGTGTTGGTAGTACAACTACTACTTGTGTAATCCTTGTTATCTAGGTAACATAAGTTGCACTACATGAGCACTGGTATAAATACAAACCGTTTTCCTGAGTGGTGAAAAGTGGATAAACGTCTTTATTATTTGTAGTATCCTTTTAAGCATGTCCGTTTTGAAGGTATCCATTATCTCAGCTGTGGAAACAATGCAGAGTCCAGGGCTGAGGCAGAGGCGAGAGAGGCTCCAGCCTCAGGGTGCAGTGTAGGATGGGGCGCACAAATCACTCAGCTATCATTCCCTTATTGTGTTTGAAGCAGAGAGAAATAAGAATAGGGGATACATGGCAATGTTTGCAAGCCAGATTACTAGAGATTAAGGTGTTGGGGGCCCTGGGGCGCCTCTTAGTTTAATAGCAATCAGTATGTGACAGCTGGGGTGGGAGGGATGGAGGGGCACACTTAGGTGTCTTAGCCTTGGGTACTGGAGGACTTTTTCCTGACTCTGGCAAAGTCCCATCTTGCATGACTTTTCCAGGCTTGTATACGTTATACTGTATATGCCAACAGACACAGTAAATGTCTGCAGAACTGGACATCACAAAAATATAAATAAATCCACCCCCGATCCCACCTTCCCTCAATCAGGTCTTCCTTGCTGTCCGTTGTCAAAACACATGGTATAACAGGCACCAATGGATACAAAATAGTACAGTATATCGATGGACACAGTGGACCTGTTAAAAACGTATATTGTATTCACCACGATTGCCCTGGTTGCCGATCTGGAGCATCCAGAGGCCTCCCTCTGCTTTAGTTTTTTCCCATGGACATTACGGGTTTTCTGAATTGAGAGTGATATGGAGGCTGCCATATTTATTTTTTTAAACAATACCAGTTGCCTGGCAGCCCTGCTGATCTTTCATGCATCGGTAGTGTCTGAATCACAGACCTGATACAAGCATGCAGCTAACATCTGTCCTGCGTGCTTGGTCAGGGTGTATGGCTAAAAGTTTTGGACAGTCAGACCATTTGCATTGTTAAAAAGGAAATAAATGTGGCAGCTTCCGTATTCCTCTCACCTCAGGTGTCCTTTAAGCCTTGAAGGCATTACCCTCTGCTCCAAAGCTACACTAACCCTATACCAGACATAATTCTGTACTGCAAGCAGACATCTTTTGCAATATGTAAAACAGAATTGCCGGGAACTAGTCTAAAATTGTTTTTCTTTCGGTAATTTGACAGTTGGATGCAAGATGATGAACTAGCGAACAATTGAGGCATTCCTCACCAGTGGGTGCTAAAAGGTATTACAGTCCTTTTGGCCATTTCACATTACTGCTTCCTCCGAAGGCTATATGCAGAAGAAGCAGTAATTTGAAACCCAGAACATTTATATCGCGCTTTTCTCTTGACGGACTCAAAGCACCAGAGCTGCAGCCACTAGGGTGCGCTTTATAGGCAGTAGCAGTGTTAGGGAGACTTGCCCAAGGTCTCCTACTAAATAGGTGAAGGCTTACTGAACAGGCAGAGCTGAGATTTGAACCTTGGTCTCATGTGTCAGAGGCAGAGCCCTTAACCCAGTACACTATCCAGCTTTAGAGCATAATTTATAGGTGCAGCACACTGATCATGGAGCTGTTTAATAGAGTAATTTGAAACCGCTGTAAGGCCTGTCAAATCTTCAGCACCAACTGGTGAGCTATATTACAAATGACTGCTTCCTGTTTATCAAACACCTGCCAAATTAATAAAAGAAAAACAACTTTAGAGCAGTGCCCAGTAATTCTGTCTCACCTGCTTATATTCAGTAGGTAAGCTGCTTTTTGTACCTGTCACAAGCTTTTCGAGTTTTAGTATGCAAAATGTTTCTTTAAACATACTTGCAAAAGGTTTATATCAGGGGTGCCCACACTTTTTCAGCTCACAAGCTACTTTAAAATTTGCCGAGGCCAGGAGATCTACCAACGTCTAAGCACGCCCCCCCCCCCCCCCCGCGTAGATTAGCCAGGTATATGTGCCTGCAGCATAGGTTACGTGCCCTCAGTATAGGTTAGCCAGGTATATGGGCCCCCAGTGTAGGTTAGCCAGGTATATGGGCCCTCAGTGTAGGTTAGCCAGGTATATGGGCTCTCAGTGTAGGTTAGCCAGGCATATGGGCCCTCAATGTAGGTTAGCCAGGTATATGGGCCCTCAGTGTAGGTTAGCCAGGTATATAGGCCCCCAGTGTAGGTTAGCCAGGCATATGGGCTCTCAGTGTAGGTTAGCCAGGTATATGGGCTCTCAGTGTAGGTTAGCCAGGCATATGGGCCCCCAGTGTAGGTTAGCCAGGCATATGGGCCCCCAGTGTAGGTTAGCCAGGCATATGGGCCCTCAGTGTAGGTTAGCCAGGCATATGGGCCCTCAGTGTAGGTTAGCCAGGTATATGGGCCCCCAGTGTAGGTTAGCCAGGCATATGGGCCCTCAGTGTAGGTTAGCCAGGCATATGGGCCCTCAGTGTAGGTTAGCCAGGCATATGGGCCCTCAGTGTAGGTTAGCCAGGCATATGGGCCCCCAGTGTAGGTTAGCCAGGTATATGGGCCCCCAGTGTAGGTTAGCCAGGTATATGGGCCCCCAGTGTAGGTTAGCCAGGTATATGGGCCCCCAGTGTAGGTTAGCCAGGTATATGGGCCCCCAGTGTAGGTTAGCCAGGTATATGGGCCCCCAGTGTAGGTTAGCCAGGTATATGGGCCCTCAGGGTAGGTTAGCCAGGTATATGGGCCCCCAGTGTAGGTTAGCCGGGTATATGGGCCCCCAGTGTAGGTTAGCCGGGTGTATGGGCCCCCAGTGTAGGTTAGCCGGGTGTATGGGCCCCCAGTGTAGGTTAGCCGGGTGTATGGGCCCTCAGTGTAGTTAGCCGGGTGTATGGGCCCTCAGTGTAGTTAGCCGGGTGTATGGGCCCTCAGTGTAGTTAGCCGGGTGTATGGGCCCTCAGTGTAGTTAGCCGGGTGTATGGGCCCTCAGTGTAGTTAGCCGGGTGTATGGGCCCTCAGTGTAGTTAGCCGGGTGTATGGGCCCTCAGTGTAGTTAGCCGGGTGTATGGGCCTTCAGTGTAGTTAGCCGGGTGTATGGGCCCTCAGTGTAGTTAGCCGGGTGTATGGGCCCCCAGTGTAGGCTAGCCAGGTATATGTACCTGCAGGCAGTCAGAGGAAAAGAGGCGGCGAGGAGAGACTCTGGCAGGCCAATGGGATGCAGGGGAGAAGCAGCGGCGAAGAGAGAGGCGGCGCGGCCGCTACGTCATGGCTGGGGGCGGCGCCGGGTACGTTACAAGCACACACGTTGCATGCTGCCCGTCGCCGCCCCCAGCCATGACGTAGCGGCCGCGCCGCCTCTCTCCTCCCTCTCTCCTTGCATGCATCCTTATTGGCCAGCAGCTAAACACGAGCTGCTGGCCGCAACAAATTTTACGAGACTCGGCCGCGATCTACCAAGAAGGTGGTCGCGATCTACCGGTAGATCGCGATCGACCTATTGGGCAGCCCTGGTTTATATGAATGTGGATGCGATCCGATTTGCCGTAACTGTGTAATTTTAGCCCAATCACAGATCTCAGAAGCATTGTACCAATCAGAGAATGCTAATTTTTTTTTTTTTTCTCAAAAATCGGATCACTGCGATAAATTTAGACCACTCACAAGATTTTCTGTTTTTCTGATTTCCGTTTTTATGATATTTTTTTTTTCTTTTCATTTTTTGCATTCTCTGTTGCAAAAATATGACTAATAAAATACTCCCTGAAAATAAAAAATGGAAATTGGCCATGGCAGAAATCGGAATTTCTGCAAAATCGGAAATGGGCATTTCTGACCATTCCTATTGGATATATTCCAGAGGTCCATGCACAGCAACAGTGGGGCGAGAACGCCTCTGGTATGATTCCAGTCACATCTAATGCTGGGAATACACGGGACGTTTTCGCAGCTCGATTCTGCCGCCCGATTGATTCCTCACTCGATACTCTTATCTTCTGCTCATTTTCCTTATCTTTTTCCATTGTCCCCCATGCGGTATCGAGCGGGGAATCGATCGGGCGGGAGATCGGACATGTCGGAAATGATCAATCGAGCCATCTTAATGGCTCAGAAACGTACCGTGTATTTCTAGCATTAAAGAGAATCTGTACTCTAAAATTCTTACAATAAAAAGCATACCATTCTATTCATTATGTTCTCCTGGGCCCCTCTGTGCTGTTTCTGCCACTCCCTGCTGCAATCCTGACTTTTAATTGCCATTTTTAGGCAGTGTTTACAAACAAAAGACATGGCTTCTAACTAGAGTGTGACAGGCTTGAGTAGCTCAGTCTCTGACTCATACAGAGCTTGGAGAGGGTGTGTATAGCTTCTGCCAGTGACAAGCAGTGCAGCACATTCCACACATTCCAGCCTCAGCCGACAGAAGAGAGAAGATTAGATCATATAACAGAGATAATACAGCCACTGTGCAACTGGAAAAGGCTGCAGTAACACAGACCACATTAGAACAGGTATAGGAACTTATAGGATAGAAGAAATAAGGCTGAACATTTTGTTACAGAGTCTCTTTAAAGAGAAGATCTACAATATGGCTCTCTCCTCTCCTTTTCTTCTTAATCATTGTGTTTATATTGAAAGAGGGTCCCAAGATCACGATTCACCTTGTGGAAGGGAAAGGCTTTGTGTGGGATGTGGAAGCTGTCCGCAGGATCCGTGAGAAGCATGGCATAGTGGGAAATCTCGTGGGAGCTTTGGTGAGGAAACCCAGACAAAACATGAGGCTCGGCCTACCACTACAACTTATGCCTGAGGAGACCCGGCTTCTGGTAGACACAGAGGCAGCAAGTCTGGTACACAGCTGTGTGGAGGAGGACAAGTGTGGAGATACCAGTGAAGGGCCTACGGTATGTATTCCCATTGGTGATTAATTACCAGACACACTACAGGACCGCATGAAGCAAATACACAGAGCTGTACAGATGTCCAAAACAAGCTCATCATAAGCTTCATTAAAAGGGAACCTGAAGTGAGAGGAATAGGAAAACTGAGGAAGGTTGGAAAGCTCAAAACATCATGCCTGTATACCTCCATCTTCTGCTAAAAATACATGAAGTAGTGCATGATATCAATTTTGCTGGTTGAATCCTGGTTTACTGTCTACCATTGGATTGTTTGGGGAGTGGTGGTCTACTTCTTCAGTGGCTCCCTATATATATCATTGAAGGCCAGCAGGACCCACTGCATCATTGGGAATATGGAAGCTGCCATCTTCACTCATTTATAAACAATGCCAGTTGCTTGAGTTAAAACATCTGATCTGCTTCCTCAATCTGGTCAAATGGCAGCCTCTATATTCCTTACACTTCAGGTTCCCTTAAAGGGAACCTTAACTGAACGGGGGGTATAGAGTTTTACTTACCTGGGGCTATTGCCAGCCCCCTGCAGCAGTCCTGTGCCCTCGGCGCCGCTCTGGAATCCTCTGGTCCCCCGCTGTCACTTAGTTTCGTTTTTGACGACTCACCAGTCGCCGGCCGCCATGCGTATTATTGGACGCATTCACCAATGCAATTAGCGCTATTGCGGACCGCAACGCGTACAAAAATACGCGTTGCCGCATTCCGCACGCGTAGATATGCGGCAACGTATTTTTGTACGCGTTGCGGTCCGCAATAGCGCTAATTGCATTGGTGAATGCGTCCAATAATACTCATGGCGGCCGGCGACTGGTGAGTCGTCAAAAACGAAACTAAGTGACAGTGGGGGACCAGAGGATTCCAGAGCGGCGCCGAGGGCACAGGACTGCTGCAGGGGGCTGGTAATAGCCCCAGGTAAGTAAAACTCTATACCCCCGTTCAGTTAAGGTTCCCTTTAAAGGACACCCAAGGCAAAAATAAACTAATGAAATAAATGATTGTATCTATCTTCCTTCTCCTAAAAATGACTTTTTAAGATATTCTACAGCTTTATTTTTATGTTTAAATCTACTTTTTTAAATTTTGTGTTTTATTGTTTTTGCTCAATGACACATTCATTGAAGTATGCCAGAGCTAAAATCTATGAAATATTGACTCTTTTTATCTCTTTCCTGCTCTCAGAAGCCATTTTTTGCTAGGAGAGTGTTTTATAGTTGGAATTCCTTATCAGTGAGGGTCACACTGTAATCACTTCCTGTCTGAGTCAGGACTGAGTCAGCCACTTACATACCTGATATTTAACTCTTCCAGGCAGAGAAAGAAAAAAAAGGAGCACAGCATAGTTATGTGTGCTTGGCACTGTACATACCCATGTCTATCTCATGTCACATATCACCTCGGGTATCCTTTAAAGACTTCTTTGTAAACGACAGCCATGCCATTCTGATGTAAAATCTGTTTAATTCAGCTGTAGAGCAAATAAACGGAAGTAATAAACTTTGCAAAAATTTTATTAGTAGACATGGCTCAAACACGAACACGGGCTGGTCACCTTTTGCATATAATGCAAATTTTTTTTGTAAAAATTTAGCATTTGCATTTTTTTACATTAAAGTCACTGGCCGGCAACTTTAGCGGTTAATAGCAAAGCCCCCGTACATGCTACCGTAGAAACACCAAATGTGCTGGTATGTGGAGGAGGACAGTGGGTACAAGAGTACATTTTTTTTTTTTTTTTCAAAATACCTTATAGTTTTTGAGAAAATCCATTTTAAAGTTCTTGTTCTGAGTGTGGGAAATGTTTCAACAGCTGACACTTAAGCTGTTAATAGAAAAGCCCCTGTATGTGCTAGAAACACTGGATTTGCAGGGGATGTGAATAGGGACAGTAGGCACAAGAGGAAAAAAAATTCAAAAAGACCTTCTAGTTTTTGAGAAAATTGGTTTTAAATTTCTCATTCTAAGTGTGGGAAATGTTTCAATGGCTGCCAACATTACCGGTTAATAGCAAAGCCACCTTACGTGATAGAAACGCCCAATAGTTTTTTAGAAACTCGGTGTTAAAGTTAGACGAAAAAAGTAGCAAAGTTACTGCGGTAAAATTACAGATAATGTATTACCATGTATGTAAATGTATTTATTTGTAGATATCTTGAGTGTGTGGGATCCCCCTCCCAAGCCTCTTTAACCCCTTGTTCCCCATGCAGGCCTGGATAGCCAGAAAGCGGAGCCCTGGCCACGTGGGGTTTCGCACTCTGTGCTACACCAGCCTGCATGTTCCATGGTATGGGGGGCTCCGGGGGGAGGGAGGGGCGGCCAAGCTTTCCGCCACCTCCCCCCCCCGGAGTCCAATCCATGGAGGAGGTGGGGCCGCCAACGTCCTTGGGGAGATTCATGGTGGCATCTGGGAGTCCCCTTTAAGAAAGGGATCCCAAGATGCTAACTCCCTACCCAGGAGAATTGTGTATAGCAGTACATAGAACCCCTTACCTAATTCCACAAACAGTTAAATATAATAAAAACACAATCATGTAAAAAGTCCTTTATTGTACCCAGAAATACTTACCTATACCTTTAAAAAAAAAAAACGTTACCACACCAATATCCTCTAACTTGCCAGCTTGATTGAAGATTTCCGAAGCTTACCCGTCACATGCCGCTGCTACTGCCGAGGCTCTAGCTATAAGTATAGCTAGAGCCCAAAGCATCTTTGAATTTGGCTCCAAGGTTCCCCATTGGCTATAGTTAGTATAGCTAGAGCCGCTCTGTCATCCCTCCTGCACGGGTTTCGCTTTTCTCCCGTCCACCTATACCACCAGCGCCGTCACACTGGAGCACCCATAGCATTCGCGTTCGCAAGTAAAAAAATGAGAACACAAATTTTTAACAAAAATGTTTTTACATTAAATGCGAATGGCGAATAGCCCATGTTCGCCAGGAACGTTCCAGGCCATCTCTACTGATAACCTTTTGGAAAAGTTCATTACTTTTCTTTATTTGCTCTACAACTGAATTAAGCATATTTTACATCAGAATGTCATTTATGGCTGTTGTTTAGAATTAAGTCCTTAAGGAAACCTGAAATGAGAAGCATATGGAGGCTGACCAGAATGAGCAAGCAGATCAGATGTTTTAACTTTGGCAACTGGCATTGTTTATAAAGGAGTGAAGATGGCAGCTTCCATATTGGGTTAATAGGAGGAAATGGGAAGATGATAGGCGGGGACATCACACCAAGCCTACCTCTTCCTTGTTTGACTTAAGCCAAAAATCATATTTTTCAAAGAGTGATTATGGGGACCGGGCGGGGGGAGGAACATACACTGTATTTAGCATGAACCTACCTCTGCTTAGCTTAGGTAGCTTTTCCTTGGGTAAGGTCTCCTTTAAAGTGGTCCTGAACTCAGAACTTCCTCTTTGCTCTAAAATATAAGCAACAGCATAATAACCTTTAAAGAAAAAAAATTTGTTACAGCCTACAGAAGTCCTGAAAAAAAATCGCAGTGGGTCTATTTCCTGCTTTCATGGAAGCAGACAAAGGGTTACCATCCTGTGTTTACAAATTAGTCGAGGATGCCAAGGCTGCTGAGATTCCTGTGCTGACGCAAATGAGTTTACATAACAATTGTGATTACTTGCAAATGAGGGGGAATTAAACAGGCACTTCACTCTAAAACACGTGTCGAACTCCAGGCCTGGAGGGCCAGATCCATGCCAGTGTTTAGATGGACTGAGAAAGAAAGGAATGTGTTCTACCTGATGGACCACACTTTTCCTGATTCAAACCCATCAATTCATTTGAGCTGTGTCAAAAATGTGTGAGGATCTCGGCCCTCGTAGGACCGGTTTGACGTACCTGCTCTAAACACAGAGTGGATTAATCTGTGTTTTCCTTGTGTTCTGTGCAGGAGTTCAGGTCCACTTTAGGATTCTTTTTCCCTGTACAGAAGTAAAATTTAGAAGTGTCGTTAACATTATTTAATATTTTTAGATTTAAGCTGGATGTTTTAGATTTGGCATTACTAAGCTTTTATGTTGCTAATTATTTATTAACAGACCAGCACAAATCTTTCCTCTGCTGTAGATGAAGAGGAATCTTCAAAGGCAGCAGCTGGAGCCTACCAGCAGTTTCTACAGAAGAGCTATGAAGAGCAGCGGCAGATGGCCCTGGAGGAGAGACGGCGCACCCTAGAAAACTTATCCGAGCGTATTGTGGAAGGTAGAGCAAAGAGGAAGAGGAAGAAGCCACGTAGGGAAGAACAAGGTGTGTGCTAAGGGTCGTTGCACAGAGCCAGTAACAAAGAGCAATAATTGCCTTAAAGCGGATCCAAGATAAAAAACTGACTATAACAAGTAACTTGTCTATATATCTTATCTAAAGTTTAGTTTACACAGCAAATCTAGCTGCAAACAGCTTAAATAGAATGATTATTTCTTCCTGTGATACAATGACAGCAGCCATGTTGTTTGTAAACATTACACAGAGGCAGGCTTATCTGCATCTTGAGCAAAAAAAACCCTAATCCCCTCCCCTCCTCCTCTGAAATCTCTGGCTAGTAATACCTCCCCCTCCTCCTGCCCAGACTGAGCTCCCATGAGCCCTTGCTACTGTCTGAAAGTGCCTTGGCTCTCTGAAAACCTGTGGGCGTGGCTTGCTTAGTTTATAGGGAATTAAGGTGGCCATACACTGGTCGATGTGCCATTAGATCGACCAGCTGACAGATCCCTATCTGATCGAATCTGATCAGAAAGGGATCGTGTGGCTGCCTTTACTGCAAACAGATTGTGAATCGATTTCAGCCTGAAACCGATTCACCATCTGCTGAGCTGCTCCTGCCGCCAAAAAAATCTGGTAGTAGAAATCCGCTATGGGGATGAATATCAGTGGAAACATTATGGTAAGCTTGTCTATTACTTTAAGATGCTGATTATCTAATTTTTTGAAGTATATATAAGGTTTATGGTCATCTTTGCTTTAAAGGGGGACTATGGCATAAAACTATAAAATGTAAAATGACTTCTCGTAACATAAGACGTATGTTTGTCCCAGAGTAAATGCACTATAATTTTTTTTTTTTACTTCCTGTGCAGCTGTCATTTACAGTAGGTATTCTAATCTACCAACTCTGAACCTCTTACCGTTGGTTTTGGACTAGACCATCTGCTCATGGGGATTATAAGGAATGCTTTTGTTTTCAAAAGCACTACTTGAATGACACTGGCATAGTCCATGTGCCAGAATAGTGTACAATGAATAGGCAGGCTGGCTAGCATATTTGTATATGTTACGGCCAGAACCCGAAGTTTGGCCACTTCTAGTTCTGGCCGGCCACTTCGGGTTCTGGCCGGCCAATGCGCGAAGTGGCCGCTGCGCTGCGGCCAATGTTAGAAATGGATTGATTCCTCTCAGGTTAATGTATCTTCTGACCGCAGCGCAGCGGCCAAACGTATCACAACTTAGTGAATTTATTGCAATTCAGCCGGCGGCAATGTAACAATTCAAGCCGCCGGCTTTTTCTCTGCGCCTCTCTCTCCTTCCCCCCCCCCCCCCCCCTCGCTCCTCTTCTATGGGCAGCCGGCGGGGACATTCGTGTCCCCGAGAGTCGTTCGTGGCGCCAGGGCAGCAGAGCGGGGAGGCTGCAGACATTGCTTCTGCCAGCACCCGCTCTGCAAGAACGGCAGGATTCCCCTGCCGCGACGAACGACTCCGGCTGCCACTCGTGTCCCCGCCGGCTGCCCATAGAAGAGGAGCGAGAGGGGGGGGGGGGGGGGGAAGGAGAGAGAGGCGCAGAGAAAAAGCCGGCGGCTTGAATTGTTACATTGCCGCCGGCTGAATTGCAATAAATTCACTAAGTTGTGATACGTTTGGCCGCTGCGCTGCGGTCAGAAGATACATTAACCTGAGAGGAATCAATCCATTTCTAACATTGGCCGCAGCGCAGCGGCCACTTCGCGCATTGGCCGGCCAGAACCCGAAGTGGCCGGCCAGAACTAGAAGTGGCCAAACTTCGGGTTCTGGCCGTAACATATATATTCTTTCCAGGGAGTGCTTGTAAAATAATTTAAAAAAGAAAATTCCACATGAGGAGATGGACTAGTCCAAAGAGGTTTAGAGTTACTACATAATACCTACTGTAAGTCAGAGCAACATAATAACTAAAATGACAGTGCCATTACTATGGGACAGATGTGTATGTTCTATGTATGTGCATATTTGTTTTTGTAATAGTTTTTTTACCTTAGTGCCCCTTTTAACTTTGTCACAGTTGCAATAGTTTGTATGGAAGACAATAGGTTTTTTTTCTTTCTTGAATTTACACAGAAGAACCCATGGAATCCTCCCCTCAAGGACCCGTTAAAGAGCTTCAGAACCTGGAAGAGACTTTCCACTTCCCTAGAGAAGCCATGTTGGTGCAGATTCCGACAGCCCGAGTCACAGCAGGCAATGTGGAAGAGGTGGACTTGTCCCAGGCCTCTGTGCACTGGCCATACGCTGGGCAGAAGAGGCATGAACTGCGCTACAAGGTCTTCAGGGATCTCTGGGAGAAGGGATATTACCTCACCAGTGGCAGCAAGTTTGGAGGAGATTTTCTCGTTTACCCAGGTACAGGTTCATTATGATTCAGCTACTTTAGGCCCCATTCACACTTACAAAACGCTAGTGCTTTTGCTAGCATTTTGGTCTAGCGTTTTTGGCGATTAACGCCATTCACGCTTGGGGCGATTTCCCAGCGATCGCGATTAGCGCTTCTATAGCACTAAACACGATCGCCGGGAAATCGCCTGAAAATGGTGCAGGATACATTTTTTTTTTTTTTAGCGATTTGTGTTAATCGTCAGCGATTAATGCAAATCGCCTAAGTGAAAACAGGCCCATAGGTTATTGCACTAGCGCTTTAAAAAGCGATAGCACGTGAGCGTTTTACCGAAATCGCCGGCAAAACGCTCTAGTGTGAATGCCCTATTCACACTAGAGCGTTTTGCCGGCGATTTCGGGAAGAAAAGGGAATCTAAACTAAGGATATGGATTTTTCATTTTAAAATAATACCAGTTGCCTGACTCTCCTGCTGATCCTGTGTCTCTAATACTTTTAGCCACAGCCCCACAAGAAGCATGCAGATCAGGTTCTCTGACTTAAAGTGGACCCAAATTAAAAATACAAGATTTCAGAAATAAAATCTATTTTCTAAATTATAATAAATGGCAGCCTTGTTTCAGCTGCATGATGACAAATATAAAATATGTTTTATATTTATTGGAGGAATCCCTCCCTTCCTTTCAAATTGCCGGGACAAAATCCGGCAAACTGGTGAAGTAGGAGGTGTCCGGCAATGGAGGAATTGCTAATGGCTGCCCCCAGTATATTCCTAGTTATAAAAAGAGGAGGGTAAAAAGCATGCACTGAAATGCTCATAGGCTTGAAGGAGTGTTTATTTATCTTTGTATGTGTCAGAGTTGTGCAACTAAATATTTTTAATTAAAAAAAAAATGTTTGGTTTGGGTCCGCTTAAAGTCAGACTGGATTAGCTGCATGCTTGTTTCAGGTGTGATTCGGCTGCTACTGCAGCCAAAGAGACCAACAGGACTGTTAAAGAGAACCCGAGGTGTGTTTAAAGAATGTTATCTGCAAACAGAGGCTGGATCTGCCTATACAGCCCAGCCTCTGTTACTATCCCAAACCCCACTAAGATCCCCCTGCATTCTGCAATCCCTCATAAATCACAGCCGTGCTGTGAGGCTGTGTTTACATCTGTAGTGTCAGTCTCAGCTGCTCCTCCGCCTCCTGCATAGCTCCGGTCCCTGCCCCCGTCCCTTCCCTCCAATTAAGCAGGGAGGTAAGGGATGCAGGCGGGGACTGGAGTTCTGCAGGAGGCGGGGAGAGCAGCAGACTGACACTATATAGAGATAAACACAGCCAGCTCTGACAAGCTGTTTGTCAGCAGCGTGGCTGTGATTTATGAGGGATTGCAGAGTGCAGGGGGACCTTAGGGGGGTTTGGGATAGCAACAGAGGCTGGGCTGTATAGGCAGATCCAGCCTCTGTATGCAGATAATATTCTTCAAACCCAACTCGGGTTCTCTTTAAGCAACTGGCATTGTTTAAAGGGAAACATTCATATCTCTCTCAGTAAAGGTTCCCTTTAATTTAAAACTGCATTTTATCGGCACAATGTGCTGTGGGTGTAGCAAATTTCATTATCTAGTATCATTTGACATAATGATCTGTAGATAAATACATAGGATAGTTCATCATGAAAATGAGCTTTTCTAATCCTGTCACCCAGAGTTGCATTTTCTAGCACAAAACATTGCATGTAGTTTACAAACATGAATCACTTTGTAATGGAGAGAGTAGATGCACTATTGGTACAGCTTCAAGGAAAGGATTTTTTGTCATTATGTAAAACTATGCTTCTCTAGTGTGTGATGCTGCTTTCCCACTTCAGGCATTGTAACATGATGAAGTGGGTTTGTCCACAAAATTAGATTTGAACCAATTGAATGTTTGACCAATACTATCTGTTCTCAATCAGGATGCAATTGCTGTATTTGTCATTACCTAGATACTTATTTGGCCAAAATTCTAATTGATTGAAAACAGGGTCTTCTCTCTTTTCACCTCTTCAATATCCCCCCCCCATATATGGAGCTGTGTATTAACTTCAAGTCCAACTGTAATAAGAGGGATATGGAGGCTTCCATATGTATTTAACTTTAAACAATACCAGTTGCCTGGCTATGCTGCCGATCCTCTGCCTCTAATACTTTCAGCCATAGACCCTGAACAAGCATGCAGCAGTTCAGGTGTTTGACATTGTCAGATCTGAAAAGATTAGCTTCATGCCTGCTTCCAGTGTAATTCAGACACTACTGTAGCCAATTAGATCAGCAGGGCTGGCAGGCAACTGGTAGTGCTTAAAAAAAAAAACCAGCAGCCTCCATATTCTTCTTACTTCAGTTGTCCTTTAAAGGAGTTATCAGGGCATATACAGTAAACTGAATGGTACTTACCGGGGGCTTCCTCCAGCCCCAAGCTCCCAGGACTTCCCTCGCAGCAGCTCTGCCTTCAGCCGTTTGCTGGAGCTCCGACCCAGTCCCTGGCGATGACGTCAGAGCAACCTGGAAGTCGCTCTGTACTGCGTCTGCGCGATCGGCGCTGTCAATCACTGCCACGTGGGCCGGAGCGGACCTCCAGGTCGCTCTGACGTCATCACCAGGGACCGAAGCTCCGGCGAACGACTGAAGGCAGAGCTGCTGCGAGGGAGGTCCTGGGAGCTTGGGGCTGGAGGAAGCCCCCGGTAAGTACCACTCAGTTTACTTTATATGCCCTAATAACTCCTTTAAAGTGTAACCGAGTTTTATACATACCTGTATAAAACCTCTGCACTGATCACTCCCATGCTGTCATCCTCCGCCTCCTTGTTTGCCCGATAGAAGCCTTGTTAGCTTGGCCAGTCAGGGCATGTGTAGCCGGACTCAGAAGTTCCCAGCCACGGGCGAATTGCAACAGCGCAAACTGGCATCGCTAACGGGGCGGAGGAAGACTGCGTGGGAGCAATCTGTGCAGCGGGGGTTGGAGGAAGCCCTAGGTATGTATAAAACTTTTATATCTTTACATCTCAGTTACACTTTGACAATGGCACTTTAGCCTTGGAACACTTAATCTTCACTGGTATGATTTTTACTTTCCCCTTTAACACAGGAGATCCAATGCGCTTCCATGCACATTATATTGTCATCTGCTTTCCAGAAGAGGAAGAAATCCCATTGAGTGACATCATCACCGCAGGCAGACTGGGCACCAATGTGAAGAAGACAGTGCTGCTATGTTCATCCAATAAAGAGGGACTGGTGTCTTACACATCTTTACAGTGGTCTGGGATGTCTTAACATAAAACTTCAATATAAACTCTACAGATCACCTGATATACACAGGGGAGGGATTTTCAAACTGTATTGTGGATTCTTACCAATATAGGAAAAGTCCAAATAAAGTGAACAGGTAACTGAAAATGTTACTGCAGGAAGGATCCTTCCAACACCTTGTTCTCACCTGCATTCACCATAAATACTTGATGCAGCTTGAAGTCAAACCAATCAAATCCTTCTGGAGGTAAAATTATTTTTTCTTTCTATTTTCAAGTTGCATAAATTTGCACAATTCTGCATCAACTCAAAATGTGCATCTCATTGACCATCCCTAAACAGAATGATGTATTTTAGGATCAATTACAGTGTAGGAAGCAAAGGGTATCCATTCTCATCAACAGCTCCTCAGTATACCGGAGATAGAAAGGACAAGAGTTTTTTTTTTTTGTAACTTACTTGAGGCTTTTCTTGCAGTCCCCCTGTGGTGTCCTCCCAGTCTGATCCATTGTGCCGCTGTCAGGCCTGGTGAACTGCACAACACTACACAGCCATGTGCCGCCTCGATCGTGCTAAGTTTATACAGACTTGTTACTACACATGCACAGAAAGCATCTGATCACGGGGATGCGATCGAGACCAGAACCGCACAGTAGCCCCTGGATTGCGAACTTAAAGTGAACTTTAAGTAAGTGACATGGAGGTAGCCATATTTATTCCTTTTAAAGTGGACACAAATTAAAAAATACAAGGTTTGATAAATAAAATCTATTTTCTAACATTATAATAAATAGCAGCCTTTTTTCAGCGGCATGATGACAAATATAAAATTTTACATTTATTGGAGGAACTCAGAATCAGTTTTATTTCGCCAAGTACAGCAAGAGCCATAATCGGAATTATTTGTGGTACACATGGCATAGACAGAGTAAAGACATACAACACATACAGTTTGAAATGCAGTAATCAGATATACAGTGATGCCAGTAAACGGTAGTAGAAGGCCCCCGTTTCTGGATAAGAACCAAAGTGGCAGCGTCGGGGACCAGCTGACCGACCCGTCAATTACGAGTGCAGGCCAGACCGGGGAAGGGCAGAGTTCAGTGACCGAACGGCTTGGGGGAAGAAGGTGTTCTTCCGCCTGGTGGTTTTGGATGCTATTAGTCCTAAAACGGCGGCCCAATGGGAGGAGCTTGAAGTAGTGGCTGCCAGGGTGAGAGGAGTCACGGGAGATCATGGTGGCACTCTTCCTCAATCTAGCGGAGTGGAGGAGATCAAGAGGTGGAAGAGGGGACCCGATGATTCTCTCTGCATCAGCTATGACCCTCTGCAGTTTATCATTGGCCGTTGCGCCCGCGTACTAAACAATAACTGAGGAGCAGAGGATGGATTCTATGGTGGCAGTATAGAAGCTGAACAGCAGCTCCCGTGGCATGCCAAATCTCTTCAGTTGGCGCAGGAAAAACAACCTCTGCTGGGATTCCTTTCATATTGCCGGGACAGAATCTGGCAAACTGGTGGGGTCTGGAGAAGGAGGAATTGCTAATGGCTGCCACCTGTTTAACTCTAGTTATAAAAAGAGAAGGGTGAAAAGCATGCACTGAAATGCTCATAGGCTTGAAGGAGTGTTTATTTATCTTTGTATGTGTCAGAGTGGTGCAACTAAATATTTTGAATTAAAAACATTTTTGGTTTGGGTCCGCTTTAAGCAATACCAGTTGCCTGGCTGTCCTGTTGATACTCTACCTCTAATACTTTTAGCCATAGCCCCTGAACAAGCATACAGCAGGTTAGGGGTTCCTGACATTGTCAGATTTGACAAGATTAGCTGCATGCTTTTTTTTTTCTGATGTTGTTATTTAGACACTACGGCAGCCAAATAGACCAGCAGGGATACCAGGCAATTGGTATTGTTTAAAAAAATAAAATATGGCAGCCTCCATATCACTCTCACCTTAGTTTCACTTTAAAATTCGCTGCAGCATCCCAACAGATCAGCGCAAGAGAACACAAAGAGGTGGAAGATGCCCCGGGTAAGTAAAAATTCTCATCACGGTTTACTTTAAACCTCCATTTAAAATTTCATATAAATTTCCTGTAACGCAACAACACAACAAAAAACAAAAGCAATAAGACTTGGAGTTTTTATTTTCTGAAATGTAAATGAGGATTTGCTGATACTTGTAAGAAAATATAATTTATAAAAATGTCCGGTTGTACATAGTTTATGTATAGTTAACATGGCTTATAAATAAATATCTTAAAACTTCTTGCATTGCTTCTGGGTATTTGAGTCGTGCAAACCAGCTCCCATATCTTTGTTACAAAGCCTAACTACCGCTAGATTATTTCACACTTAGAAAATAGAGATTACTCTAAACCTTTTAAGAACACCGACATGAATATGGATCTGTCTCCACACCATGTAGATGAAGCTTTCCACCACAGAATAGGATACACAGTTATGAGTACTCTGACTCATAGTAGCACACAACAGGTTTGCTGTGTCATTTGCAACCTTACAAGCCTGGGAATTTTTTTTTTTTTTGCATCTCATTGACCAGCCTTTTCAATAAAGGGAACCAAATAAACAGCAAGTTCCCTTTTACCAGCCTTTTCAAATACTAAAGCTTGCTATACATAACTCGATGTAAGGCCAGACCAACCATTAAATCCCTTTCTAATCAAATCGGATGAGGGATCTATTGCCTGCTCACACACTGCTTAGCAATTTCTAACAGGTTAAAGCATGTGCTCTGTATTTTAAAGTTTTACCTCTCCACCGGCGTAACTAGTGTCTGCCACCAGCACCTGTACCACGTGGCACATGTTGTATAATGACATCACACTGGCGACAGACACTGGAGAAGGCTGGAGTTGTGCTGGTGGAGAAAAAAAATGCCTTCAGAAGATATTTGCAATAAACTTACTGCAAATACCTTCGGTTGTAAGAAGGCAAATTACACTGTGTTGCATTTTAGTACGAGGACTTTTTGGTCTTTTAGCACTTTACACATTCCTAGTGACAAGGCTGTGGAGTTAGAGCAATTTTGGGTACCTGGAGTAGGAGTCAATAGTTTCATAAAATGAGTGATGATTTTTTTTTATACCCACTCCACAGCCCTGCCTAGTGCTTCTGGATCACCATGAGCTATCTGGATACTCTAGTTCTGGTGGAGAAGTCAGTCTTATAATATCAACCAGTTACTGCCACACACCAGATTGAGCCTTTGCAACCTAGATATTTCTCCTCATCAACCATTTGACCAAATCAGACACAAATCGATGAAACTGTCAATAAGGCAGCCATGTTGCAGCAGATTCTCATCCTA
The DNA here is from genome assembly GCF_040937935.1 of Hyperolius riggenbachi. Classification (NCBI taxonomy): domain Eukaryota; kingdom Metazoa; phylum Chordata; class Amphibia; order Anura; family Hyperoliidae; genus Hyperolius; species Hyperolius riggenbachi. The sequence continues at coordinate 308,643,500 of NC_090651.1, forward strand.
TTAAATAAAAGGTCGATTGGGCTGCAATATAGAGTGATGTATAGTGACCTTAAAAGTGTTGGTGTCAACTAATGGAGGGCACAACTTTCTGGGAGCTGCTGGGTGTTACTGAAGCAATAGGCAGCTGTAGAGCACATTTCTGCAGTAATACCGGAAACACCCAGCTTATTTAAGCGAACTAAATTTCTCAATTCGTGTCTTACAGGTTTTCAATATAGTGTTCACTGAAAATTCAAATTTACAACCACTACATAGACAAAGTTTCTTAAACCTGCTTTAAAAAAATGTTTCAACCTAACATTAGTAGCTGCTTGTTTCTTAACCTCTTGACGACCAGCTAACGCCGATTGGCGTAAACTGGTCGTCTGCGGGTTTCCATGGAATTTTCCATGTCGGTTCATGGAGGGTGTCTCCGTAAACAGCCGGAGAGCCGCCGATCCCCTGGTCGGCAAGTGGTTAAAGAAAACCTGAACTGAAAGTAAACAGTTAAAATAACCATACACAGGTCATACTTACCTCCCATGTAGTATACTCAATCTTTCTCCTTTCCTGCATCCCACTTGTCCACTGATCAATGAAATTCTCCATCCTCCATTTTAAAAATGGCCATTGCCCCCATAACAGCTTCCTGGTCAGCACACTGTTAAACTGTACCATCACCCACTTGAGCCATAGGGAAACATGGACATTACCTTGAACATTCAGTTGTAACTGATAGCTGCTGATATTTAACTGACAGAAACTGGTATATTTCAGTTCTGACAAAATATTGTCAGAACTGGAAGGGATCACTGTAAGAAGAAAATAGCGAGCTTCAGAGAGGAACAGACGGTGAGGTTAGTATGTAATATTCATTTGCAGCTACGTCATGTGTTTATTTTAAATTATTTTACTTACTTCAGGTTCCCTTTAAGTAAAAAGAACATTAATTTTGCTCTGCACTTAAGTTGCATAATGTTGGACGATTCTCATGGGTGACTAAAGCTCCATAGTTAGCCCTATTAGCATGGACAGCTCATTTCAGAAATGTTTTTGTCATCTTCCAGGATGAGCTCTTAAAGGAAATGTTCGAGCTATTTAAAAACATTTACTTACCCAGGGCTTCCTCCAGCCCCTTGCAGCCAATATGTCCCTTGACGCAGTTCTGCTCTCAGCCTCCAGCCCGGGGTTCCCGCCGGTGCAGAGGACGACTCCCTGCACCACTGTCAATCAAGTCCACTGTGCAAAACACTCCGGACAACCTGGACGTTGACAGCGCCGCAGGCGCAGTGAATGATGACCTCTGCACTGGCGTGGGCCGGCCGTATGAGAGTGGAGCTGCGGCGTGGGACGTCGGCTGCAATGGGATAGAGGAACCCCAGGTAAGCAGATTTTTTTTTAAATAGCTTGAAAATTTCCTTTAAGAAGAGTTAAATAACTTTTGTGGAGTAAAAAAAAACGACATGATACTAGTGGCTTGATGTCACTGACTGAAGTCAGAGCTGTGCTGATGAGCACTCCCAGTTCATCCATAGGTTTCGATGTTGTCACACACAGATGGTACGATTGAAGCCAGACACAGCTGTGCTGATGAGCACTCCCAGTTCATCCATAGGTCTCGATGTCACACACTGATGGTACGGAAGACATTGAAGCCAGACAGAGCTGTGCTGATGATTAGTCCCGGGCACTGCGGGTGCCAGTGCAACTCCTTTATGTCCTTTTCTCCCTGGTGAACAAACAGCAGTTGTGGAGGAATAGAGACCAGGGAAGGATCCTCGGTCTCTGCTTCTTGATCCTGATCTCTTTCCACTGCAAGATCCCACTGAGTTATCTGATCATCAGCGCCAGCAGCAGCAAACACACCACTGTCAGCAGGATGCCACTCCACGGAGGTGATGGGGGCCGTGTGCTGCTTAAACTTTGCCACGCTAACTCCTTTCTGCAGAGAGGGGGAAACAGGAGCACTCATCAGCTGTGTGTGTAATCACATTCAAGACAAACATTTACATCTTCTAACAACAAGGTATAACAATGAGCAACTATTGAACCCCTAAGGGTGCATACACACATCAGACCATAGTCTTTGGAAAAGGAAAAATCACAGACCAATTTTACCCCCTTCCATGTAGTATGAGAGCCATATACCTACACAGTCTATTCTATTGAGCTGAACTCCCCATCAGACAGAAATCTTTGCAAGATGCTGCGCACACAGATGCTGTACACATTCAAAAGATCAGTATCTGCAAAAGATCCGTTCCTGCAAAATGCATTCATAGTCTATGATCTCTGCAGATCCTCATACAGACATTCATCTGCAGATCAGATCCACAAGGATGGATCTTCAGATGATTGTCTGATCTGCAGATGAATGTCTGTTAAACAAGGTGTGTATGATGATCTGCAGATATCAGACTATGAATGTATTTTGGAGGAAAGGATCTTTTGTAGATACTGATCTTTTGAATGTGTGCAGCATCTTGCAAAGATCTCTATCTGATGGGGAGTTCTGCTCACTAGAATAGACTGTGAAGGAGACTCATACTACATGGAAGGAGGTAAAACCAGTGTTAGTTACCTGGTAACATCCTTTTTAGTAACCTCCAGGACAGGTCCACCATGAGACGACCTAGGCTCCTCCCAGGAACAGGAAACGTACCAATTGAGCACTCTATAAATTTTCAACTGACCCCTCTAACCTCAGTCAACCACAAGAACTGTTTTCCATCAAAGAGGGTCATAATATCATCATACTACATATCTATACACATCTAAATCAATCTGTAAACATATATATGTATATATTTTTTTCCCGTTATCCGGGTGGGTTACGGACCTGTCCTGGAGGTTACTAAAAAGGATGTTACCAGGTAACTAACACTGGTTTTTCCAGTAACCTCCAGGACAGGTCCACCATGAGAAGATGAGCAAGAAGATCTTACCAATTCTAGGGTGGGCCGACTGCCTGCAGAACTTTTTCTCCAAAGGATTGCTGTCTTGCAGTCATCAAATTCACCCTGTAATGTCTCGAGAAGGTGCCCATACTTGACCACGTAGCGGCTCTACAAATTTCTTCTGGCGTAGCACCCGCTCTGTAGGCCCATGATGTGGCAGCTGCCCTAGTTGAATGAGCCTTTACTGTACCTAGCAGTGTGGACCCTGCTAATCTATATGCCTCTTCTATACATAGTTTTATCCATTTAGCTATAGTTCTTTTAGACATCTTTCTTCCTTTTGTAGCGCCTGTGCTATTGATGAATAGGGCTCTTGATTCTCTGAAGTCTGCTACTCTAAGTAAGCTATAAGAGACCTTTTGACATCTAAAGATGGTTCTTCTTTGAATGATGGTAGTACAATTTCCTGCGATCTATGGAATCTAGTAGCTACCTTAGGAAGAAATTCTTCACATGTTTTTAATATCACCTTGTCGTTAAACACTAGACAAAAGGGTTCATCACAGCATAATGCTTCCAGCTCGCTCACTCTTCTGGCTGAAGTAATAGCTACTAAAAAGATAACCTTCATTGTTAATTGTCTTAACGGAATCTCCGTAATAGGTTCAAACTGATCTCCCTTTAGAACTCTTAATACCAGGGATAAATCCCAGGGAGGAACTCTTCTATTTATAATGGGTTTCTTTCTTTCTATAGATCTAAAGAACTGAATGATAAGGGGATCGTTTGCTAATTTTCTGTCCATATAAGTGGATATTGCTGTCACCTGTACCTTTAATGTACTGAGAGCTATGTTCTTTTCTACTCCGTCCTGCAGAAACTCTAACACTGTGGGTATCAGTTCGCCAGAGAATCCTGTCTGCTCCTTCCACATGTTAAAAGTCTTCCAATATTTCAAATATATTTTTCTAGTTATCTTCTTTCTACAATCCAGAAGTGTACTGATCACTCTTTCGGAAACACCTCTCTTCCTTAGAGGAGACCTCTCAGAAGCCAGGCAGACAGGTTTAGATTTGGTATGCAATTTACACTTCCCTTCTGCACTTGTGCTAGCACTGTTCCGTGAGGGAGTCTCACGGGTCCTTCCAGCCTCATCTTTAGAAGGATCGGATACCAGCTTCTCCCTGGCCAGTCTGGAGCTATCAGGATTAATGTTGCTCTGGACTGTCTTAACTTCTGCAAAACTCGAGGTATCAATTGTATTGGTGGAAACGCGTATGCCTTCTCGAAGGTCCAAGTCTGGCTGAGCGCATCGACTGCCTCCGCCCCTTCTCCTGGATTTAAGGAATAAAACCTCTTGCACTTCGTGTTCCCTCTGTTCGCGAAGATATCTAATTGGGGCCGACCCCATCTCTTGACCAATGTTCTGAAGACCCTCCTGGATATCTCCATCTCTGAATTCGAGAGTCTGTGTCGACTTAGAAAATCTGCCATATTGTTCAATGAACCCTTCAGGTGGACTGCAGACAGGGATAGGAAGTTTTCCTCTGCCATTGTTAGGATCTCTATTGCTAGGTCTAGAAGTTTCTTTGACCTTGTACCCCCCTGGCGGTTTATGTATGCTACTGTTGTCGTGTTGTCCGTTCTGATCTGTACGTGCTGTCCTCTCAAAAGCTGTACTGTTCGTATCAATGTCTCTTTTACTGCTCTTAGTTCTCTGTAATTTGATGATTGGTGTCTTATTACTCTTGTCCAGAGACCCTGGAACATCCTTCCGTTTAGATGAGCCCCCCATCCTAGAAGACTTGCATCTGTGGTAACGTAACTTTGTGCTGGAATTGTCCATAATCTTCCTTCGGTTAGGATTTTCTCTGACATCCACCATTCTAATGATCTTAGTACTGTCTCTGGACATGTTACCTCTCTTTCCAGATCGTCCTGTCTCTTGCTCCAGATTTCCATCAACCAACTTTGAAGTTGTCTTGTGTGTAATAACGCCCACTGGATTGCCGGAGATGTGGACGTCAGAAAACCCAGTATTCGCATGACCTCCCTTATCGTCAGTCTTGGATTTGTCATACAATCCTGTATTATCCTCCTTAACTTTATTATCTTCTCTTCTGTTAAGTACAGTCTTTCTTTTCCTGAGTCTATGACTGTCCCTAAAAACTGTATCCTTGATGTTGGTTTCAGTACTGATTTCTCCCAATTGATCAACCATCCGAGAGCTTGAAGTTGATCCAGTACCTTTTCCGTGTCCTCTCTTGCTTGTTGATGAGAGTCTGCCACTATTAGTAAGTCGTCTAGATAGGGAATTATTAGTATTCCCTTTTCGTGAAGATTCTTTACCACTTCCCCTATTACTTTGGTGAATATGCGGGGTGCCGATGAAATGCCGAAAGGCAGGACCTTGAATTGGAGATGCTGGATTGATTTGTTTTGTCTTACCGCAAATCTGAGAAATCTCTGTGATGATTCTCCTATCGGAATATGCCAATAGGCGTCTCTTAGATCTATATTTGTCATGAAACAGTTGGGGGTTAGCAAGTTTCTCACAGAGAAGATCGATTCCATCCTGAATCTTTGATAAGTCACAAACGGGTTTAAAGGTTTTAGGTTTAGAATTAACCTGAATTTCCCCGACGGTTTCTTTACAAGAAATATCGTAGAGTAAAATCCCTTGCGATGTTGATCGCAAGGAACTGGAACCACCACCTCCTCCTCTACCATATCCTTTATGATGCCTTGTAAGGCCTGACGTCTTTGTTTGTCCCTTGGCAGAGGAGTGGAAACAAACCTGTTTCTTGGAGGTGACTGAAACTGAATCTTGTACCCTTGATTTACCAGACTGAGGATGAAATCGTTTCTGCTTATTTTCGTCCATTGTGAATAAAATTTTGTTAGACGACCCCCAACCTTTTCTTTGGCGTCACTTCTTTTCTTGAGCATCTGGGTTCCGAAAGGAAGAATTCCTTTTCGTTACCTCTCTATTGAAGGCCCAGGGCTTTCTCCTCTGCTGAGGTTTATCCCTGATCTCCTGCCTATTCCTTCTAAAGAACCTCTTATTCTGTATAAATTTCTTTTTCTTTGGGAATCCCTTCTTTCTATCTCCTGTTCTCTCCAGTATTTCGTCCAGTTGGGCCCCAAATAACAGGTCTCCATCAAAGGGTATGTTACACACCCTTGTCTTTGAGGCCTGACTGCCTTCCCAATTCTTGATCCATAAATTACGTCTTGCGGAATTAATTAAGGCAGAAGTTCTAGCATTCACCCTTATGTTCTCGGCTGCCGCGTCCGTTATATAATCTGTAGCTTTTGATACTCCCTCCAAAGATTCTAGTATTTCTTCTTTAGATGCTCCTCTCTCTACCTTGTCTTCAACGTCTTTCACCCATAAGGCTAATACCCTGGACACACATGTCGTAGCGGCTGCAGGTCTAAAATTTGCTCCCGCTGAAGTCCATGCCTTCTTAAGGGCAAACTCCACCTTTTTATCCTGTGGGTCCTTAAGATATCCTAGATCCTCAAAGGCTAATTCGTTATCTTTATTGACTTGAGAGAAAGCTGCATCAAGTCTAGGACATCGGTCCCAAACCTTGGCGTCCGTCTCAGTAAATGGAAATCTCTTCATAAATCCCTTGGACATAAATAATTTCCTATCTGGGAATTTCCACTGACTCAGAATAGTGTTCTTTGTTGATCTATGTACTGGAAATGTGAGTGGCTCATCTGGTTCCATTCCCTGGTACAGTCTATCATGTAACGATATCTCTTCCGATTTCTTTGGTTCAATTTTTAAAGTTTTATTGATTGCTAATATCAGCTGATCAGTCTCATCTGCCGGGAATCTGAATCTAGATATTTTCTTTATGTCTGATATACTTTCCATACTTTTGGTTGAAGATATATCAGAACCATTATCATCCTCATCTTCCCTCTCCTCTACCTCTTCATCCTCAGAGGAGGAAATGATAGGTCTCTTAGATGAGGTTCTACTTTTAGTTCTACACTTTGCTGGTTGTTCAGCCACTGCGTCCCCAGTATCAGGTACGGAAGCTGCTAGAACAGCCGTACTAGTGCTAGCATTAGATCTGTCTGTAGGTGGGACCATAGCCGAAGAAAACACCTCCTTCAAAGACTTAATAGTATCTGACATTTCCTGCTTAACAGCTGTCATAATCTCATCTTTTAGGCCCCCCGATTGCTCCTGAATTATTTTAACAAGACAGGGTTGGCAAAACTGTTTACTGTATGTATTGGCAAGTTTTGTGTCACAGAGCGGGCAACGCCTCCTAGGCCTTGATGGGTCAGCAGATTCTGTGCCCTATAATGAAACACACAAAAAAACCTAATGTCAATCCCTTGCCTCTAATTGCCGCTTATAAGGACACCCAGGTGTATGATTTCAGAGCGTGATTTTTATAATGTCTCCAACACCAGAACAGAAAAAGGTACAAGTATAACAATAGCAGTACATAAAACCTTTACTGAGGCTCCCTGAGAAATTTCAGAAAGAACAGGGTTTATCAAATACATAAACTGAGGTATGTGATAGCAACTAAGTAACACTAAATGTCACACAACATGCCCATATACACAACCTCTATGTATTCAAACCTCAGACAGACGTAATATATATATACATATGGATATACTCTGTTACAAATAGAGACCTCAGATCAGACGCTAAGCAGTATAATATGGCTTGCCTTAATTTCTATTATCAGATAAGACCTCAGCATAGACGCGGCATAGGGCTCCTCGGCTCATACCATAAAGGTCACCAAGCCTTCCGCCCATCTTACCTTTCCTGGCTCCTGCTTAGCGTCCATCCTGCTCTGCTCGCACAACGAAATGCCGAGCTCTGCAGGCATCCGGCGTCTCTTCACTCGCGCCTTCCGGAAATGACGTCATGTATGGGCGGAAGTACGCACTCCGATCGCCGCCATTGAGGGCAACTCCACTGCCAGTCCCTCCGGACGCCCAGGTTTGCCCCACGTCACTTCCGGCGCGCCACAGCCTCCGCCACGAGTGAATCATGGACGCCGCTCGCGTCCTCGGAACCACCACCACCCGGGCAGCCATAACGCGTAGAAGAAGGTAAACCAGCACGCCTCAGACAGCTCTCCTCTCCGGGCCGGTCCACCATGCATCGCCAACCAAAGGTCCCCAGCACACCTGGCTAGACGGACCGGCGAGCGACCTAGAGTACTCTTTCCTGGAACAGGAAACGTCAACTGAGGTTAGAGGGGTCAGTTGAAAATTTATAGAGTGCTCAATTGGTACGTTTCCTGTTCCTGGGAGGAGCCTAGGTCGTCTCATGGTGGACCTGTCCTGGAGGTTACTGGAAAAATTGGTCTGTGATCTTTCATTTTCCAAAGCCTATGGTCTGATGTGTGTATGCACCTCAAGTGCTCAGGCCATAGTAGATATACTTACTAAATGAAGGGGCTAAAGTGACATTCCATTTAAAATATACTTTAACAATTTATGCCGTGTGGATGTGAACCTCACAGCCGCTACAGCCGCAGAGATGCGCTAATCACATCTGTGCAGTTTGCTGTGCGGGCAAATGCCCGCGTTCGCACTGTTTTCGGGAGCGGGGGGAGGGGGGGGGAATTGGCTGCAGGGGACAAAAGTCCCCTGTGCCAATCATGTCCACCGTGAATAAACACTGTTTTTGTTCAAAAACAGTGTTTATTCTTAAATAAAGCTGCCGCACTTCCTCCAGCCCACAATTTCCACTGCTGAGCGTTATGAATGGGAATTTAGTTCCCATTCATTAATCTCCCCGAAACTCACCCATGATGCAGGCTTTAATGGAAGCTTGTCACTTCCCTAGTAACAGTGTAGCAACACATTGTTTTCTATGTAGCGTACTTGTACACTACATAGGGACATCTTGTGGCCAAATAGTAAAATTACATCTACTGACTATAGGGAATGATTAAAAAAAAATATGTATGTCAAGAGGGCAATATTATAAATTTAAGGGCTAAAATTAGCGATGGATGTAAAACTGTAAAAGTACCTTTATTTCCAAATAAAATATTGTCACCATACATTATACTAGGGATACAATTTTAACGTTGCAATAACCGGGACAAATTGGCAAATAAAATGTGTGGATTTTAATTATGGTAGCATGTGGTATTTAAAAACTATAATAGCCGAAAACTGAGAAATGATTTTTTTCAAATTGTTTAAGTTTTTTCGTTAAAATGCATTTAGAATAAAATAATTCTTAATATAATGTACCACCCAAAGAAAGCCTAATGGGTGGCTGAAAAAACAAGATATAGATCATTCTTTGTGATAAGTAGTGGTAGACTTATTGGGGAAGAAGGTGAAAATTACCCGCAGGCTGAAATAGATAAACATGCATCAGGGCTGCAAAAGTGTTTTAACAATTTAATAAAAACAAAATCACCAATTTGAAGGAAATCTAAAGTGAAATGAAAAATTGAGTTCAACTTACCTGGGGCTTCTTCACACCCCATCCGGAGTCATCCTGTGTCCACATCATCCGTCCAAGTCCCTCCAGCCAGCAGTAACAACCCCCCCAAAGCTGGCCAGCCCTGTGCCTTCTCATCGTGCGCATGCAGCCGGGACCATTCTGCACATACGCAGGGGGCTCCCAGCAGCGGAAGCACAATCAGGGTACGCGCAACTCAGAGTCGAACATGCACAGTAGCCACTAAATGGCCAGCTTTGCGAGGACCGCCGCTTAGAGGCATTTGATTAGACAAATTCCAAACTACATGCAATTTGAATTGTATCTGCATGCAAGCCAGAATTACTAGAATCTCATTGATGTAGTGGGTTTAGCGACTGGCTGCTCAAACACTTAAAGAAAGTCTGCAGCCCTATAAAAATCCTATTTTTATTTGACATTTATCTTCTGCAATATCACCAGTGCTAAAACGCACCTTCCCCGTGGCAGAACGCTGTTATTAAACCCCCCTGGGGCAAAATGTGGGGGATTGATGCAAGTAGAGGCAGAGCTATAGTGCTAAGTTCTGCCTCCCCGGGCAGCAAAATCCACAACTTAGAAAGTCGAGGAATTTTGCCCCGGTATTTGGGGGGGGGGGTTAAATACAGTGTTCTGCCGCAGGGATGCAGCGTTTTAGCACTGGTGATATTGAAGAAGAAATGTCAAATAAAGATAGGATTTTATAAGGCTTCAGACTCTCTTTAAGCCTGGTACACAATTTCTATTATGACTGGCCAATAAGTGACCACCTCCACGTAGTATGAGGGTCCATAGATATTGAATATTCTGAGCAGATTGTGCATGCAAACTCTCATAGTACATGGAGGTGGTAAAAATGATCAGTAATTGGCCAATCACAATTTAAAGTATGTACCAGGCTTTAGGCCCTCTTTAACCACTTGCCGACCAGTGGCTTTCTGGCTGATCTGTGCTGCGTAGGCTCTCCAGCCCGCAGCACAGATCAGGTTTTAGCCAGGGCGATCAGACTTACCCCCTTTTTTCCCCACTAGGGGGATGTCCTGCTGGGGGGGTCTGATCGCCGCCGGCTCTCTGCGCTTTGCGGGGGGGGGCTCTTCAAAGCCCCCCTCCGCAGCGTTTTCGGCGCTCGCTGGCTTCCCGTCCCTCCCTCTCCCTCCATGGCCTGCGCAGGACGGTTATCCGTCCTGCGCATTGAAGGATAGGCTTCAGCCTATCATATGCCGGCGATCCCCGGCCAATCAGAGGCCGGGGATCGCCGATCTGGCTTACGGCGCTGCTGCGCAGCAGCGCCGTATGATGTAAACAGCGGGGATTTCTTCCCCGCGTGTTTACATTTTGCCGGAGAGCCGCGATCGGCTGCTCTCCGGCTGTTCACGGAGACAGCCTCCGTGAATGGACATGGAAAGGCCGCTCGAACGAGCGGCCGTTTCCATGGAAACTTGCAGACGACCAGTTTACGCCAATCGGCGTTAGCTGGTCGTCAAGAGGTTAATAAAGCCATGTACGCACATTGAGTTTTGCTGCCTGAAACAATGGTTTGCGAATATTTCTGGTGAATATTTATACAGGTATTTTCTGACTCCAACAGCTTCTCCTTTATTGATTCACCAAAGTCAGATACTACTCAGCTGACCATTACTGTATTTCCTGCTGTAAACGTCCTCATGCTTGTTGCACCCTCTCCCAAGAACAGAGTGGGCTGCCTGGCACAGGCAAAGAAATCCTCCTGCACACCAACTGAGGGATAAACTATCACACAAATCAATCACAGGACATCGGCCATTGTTCCTTTCAAGTGTGCACATAACTGAATGCAATTTACACAAACTGTAATAATAATACCTACATTAAACTGCCGCAGGTCCCAGATTTTGAGGACCCCATCATCTCCTCCGCTGACAATGAATGGCTCGTGGCGGTTCCAGCTGATCACATTGATGTCACTATCATGGGCCTGGATTGCGGTTAGCATACATGCCTTGTTAGGGGCCGCTCGGGTGTCCCAAATGCGAATAGATGCATCTACAGAGCAGGAGGCGAATACCTGTAAAAAAAATAATCATTGCAGTGTTATCCCATCAGTCTTTTTTCCCCAAGTACCTAGTTACCCAATCATACTGCTTTAGCTTCATTGCTTTTAAAAGAACAAGCGACACCCATGCTAACTTAGAAATAATAAAAAAAAAACACCACATGTACAAGTAGATAAATACTAGTTTTACTTACATAACAGATGTATTGCACTGTCCACATAATGATTCCTGTGAATTTTATAAAGGAAAAGCAGAGAATCCTATTCTAGACCGTTTCCATCTTGGTTAACTTTGACCTGACATCATTTCCTCCCTCAGTCTTTTTTTCTCCTATTGCTAATTGTGTATTCGTTACCCGCCCTCCTCCCAGAGTCTTCAGACACTCCCACTGAGGTCTATACTAGGAAGTGCACCATCTTATGTGATTAGAAGGAGGGGGAAATAAAGGGAAGAGGAGGAATATATTATAGATAAAAAAAAACCCAGCATGCAACTGTTTGGCAATTAAAGTGCTGCTAAGGTATGTGATAACTCCAAACCATAACAGCCGAAAAAGTTTTGAAAGTTTTGAATGCAGGATTATCATCTTTATCACTTAATACACTCAGACCAGTTGCTGTTGAAATTAGATTTTTATGGTGACAATCCTGCTTTAAAGAGTAACTGTCAGGCTGCAGAAGCTAATTTAAACCTCTATTCTCCTGTGTTAAACAGTTTAGACAGAAGCCAAAAAGACATTACAAAAGATAAAAATCTCTCTTACATTTGATGTGTTCTTATCAGCAAAGCTAAGCTCCTAAGGAAGACGCAAGCCGCATTCCATACTGCAAAGCATTCTGGGGCCCTCCCCTCGGCTGCTAAGGAGAAGACGGGATCAAGTTTCAGCAGCTTCTAACTCAGTCCAGCCACAGCACAGATAAATCTCCGGGCAGAGTACACTGCAGGAGTCCGCTATTGTTCCTAGCCACATGGCTCATTAATATTCACTGCACACTGTGTTATTCTGTAGGAGCTGTTCTGTGATCAGAAGCAGGCAGGACATGACGACACATTTGGCTTCACAAACATGGAACCTGCCATGGGCTGTCAGGAGCATCATTCTCTGCATATACTATATAAAAATTCTGTGAAATCCAAACGTGGACAGTGAAATGCATATGTAATGTAAGTACAGCCAATCTTTAGCTACTGATATATGTGTTTATTTTCTCTGAGACCTTATACCTAACAGCTCCTCTTTAAGCTAGGCATCGAGCTGGGAAAGCAAGCAGGCGGTGAAGTTCATACTCCCAACAAAGACTCTTGCTCTGGGTCACTCACCAGTACTGATGAGTCAAAACTGCATCAAATTTTGCATTTTTACTTGACTTGGATATTTATACACAAATGTGAATTTTTTTTTTTTTTTTAAATGTGTTTCCTTGTGTCCATTTTCTATAAAATATTTGTCCATTAACTATGCAAATATTCGCGTAAGTGAAGTGAGAGGTATATAAAGGTTGCCATATTTATCTCCTTTTCAACAGTACCAGTTGCCTGGCATCCTGCTGATCATTTTGGCAACAGTAGTGTCTGAATCACACCAGAAACAAGCATGTGGCATATTTTATCACAAACATCTGATCTGCATGCATCTTTAGGGTCAACGGCAAAATGTATTAAGGTGCGTACACACCTGTGATTGAGGTCTCCCGTCGGGAATCAGGACCCAATCCCCTTGGGCGACATCGCTAGGCTGAAGCGCACAGGCGCTTGTAAGCTGTGTAGCTTATGGCGCGCTGTGTTGCTATGTGGGGGAATGGCAGAGGAACAATGGAGCAGCACGTGCGTCACGCCACGCGGTGGACAGGGGAGTGGTGTCACACAGCTGTCCCCAGTACAGGGCTGCCTTAGATCGCATCGCTGTACAATGTTATTAGATGGCGGTTTTGCCGTCTAACAGTCTCTAGCGGCGATCGCCGCTGGGAGACTGATGACGGAGTTCCGATCCGTCATTAAAGCGGGGATGCGCATGCGATCCCCTGCGAAGTCCATTCCCAGCCATTCATGCCAATTGCCGTGCAGTGGTCCTGTGGCTGCCGCGCTGCTCATGCCAATCAGCGTGGAGCAGTCGTTAGGCAGTTAAATCAAGCTACTTTTTAAAGAGACTATGAAGCCTCTTGAAAAATCAGTTTTTATTTATGTTAGGGATCACTGGCAGACCTAAACCGCCGCTATCCCGTGGCCAAACGAGGGTTTTATCACCCTCAAATCCTAGGGCAAAAATCCACGACTTTCTTAGTGATGGGATTTTGCTGCCCAGGGAGGCAGAGCTTAGCGATGTAGCTGTCTCCATTCGCGTCAATCCACTGCGGATCTCCGCCTCTCTCCCGCCAGTGAAAGATGACAGAGGGGCGGGGAGAGGCGGCGATCAGCGGGGATTGATGTGAGGAGAGGCAGAGCTACTGCAGAAAGCTCTGCCTCTACCAGGAAATGCTCCCCCGTTTTTGCCCTGGAGATTTGAGGGCGATAGAACCCTCGTTCGGCAGCGGGATAGCAGCATTTTAGGTCTGCCAGTGATCATTAACATAAATAAGAGGTAAAAACTGTTTTTTTAAAAGAGACTTCAGACTCTTTAACTAATCGCTTATGGCAGTTGCATAACATTCCATTGAGTTTTCTTTGCACCTGTCTTTGTATATCTGGTATAGGGATGTCCCACCTGTGTCTGCTAACAGACAATATTTTGAAATAAATGGAAGCGTCCAGTGACTGCAGTAAACTAAAAGGGTTGTTTTCCATTTACCGTGGCTTCATTAGGAGACCACTGAAGATCCTCCACGGATTTAGTGTGGCCTGTAAAGGGTCTTTGGTCTACATGCCATGTTCCTCCTTCTTTAGGGTTCCACAAATGAATGTTCTTGTTGCAGTCTCCTGTGATCAAACGCCCTGGGGATGGAGAGATACAGGTTACAGTATTTAGTGGGTGGGTGAAATGGACGGTCTGGCCTACAATTCAGCAAGACTTCCCAATATGTCCTTCCATTGTGACGTACGTCACTGGGATTCCCGTCAGTCCGCGCATGCACGTCGTGCTCCCGTAGGATTAATTCCTGTTTCACCCATTGACGCCAATGACTTCCGCCGGAGCGGCGTCACAGAAGTCATACGGTAACATTCTGCAGACTTTGCGTCGGCTTCGCGGTGATTGGGAAGCTTTCAGCGCGATATAGTTCAGTGTGCAAGGCTGCACACACTTGCATTGCCATTGTGTTACTGTGCAATAAAACATGGTAAAGCAAGGTACACTTGCAATGCAAGTATAAAGGGGCCTCAAAGGGAATGGTTATAAAATTCCCATAAATTGATGCTGCACAAGTCTCTTACAATTTAATGTTATTAAAAATGATCTTTCCATTACAGTTTTCAGCCATCTAAAAATGTTAAACACACACTGAAAGCTCCAATTGTGCTTCTTTGCAATAATTGCAACAGTGAAGTATAGACTGCCTAGAAACTCCTTCCTAATGGAGTATTTAAAGGGGAACTGAAGTAAGAGGTATACGTAGGCTCCCCATTTATTTCCTTTTAATCAATACCAGTTGCCTGGCAGCCCTGCTGGTCTATTTCTGTGCAGTAGTATCTGAATAACACCAGAAAAAAGCATGGGGCTAGTCTTGTCAGATCTGACTTTAAAGTCTGAACCACCTGATCTGCTGCATGCTTGTTCAGGGGCTGTGGCTAATAGTATTAGAGGCAGAGGATCAGCAGGGCTGCCAGGCAACTGGTACTGCTTAAAAGGAAATAAACATGGCAGCCTCCATATACCTCTCTCTTCAGTTCCCCTTTAACTGCAGAGCAGCAGGCACAGTTACCCATTCTCACCATCTGAACTAATCCAGTGACTGGCAGCAAACACACTGATACTCACCAGTTTTTGCTAGAAATGGTTAGGTTTTAAATTCATATTAAACAATGTAAACAAACTTAAACTAAAGTGAACAAATTGTGTCGATTTTAAAATGACCAAGAGCTTCTTCTAGCCCCCTGTAGTCATTCTGGTCCCTCACAGTCATTCTGCATTGCTCTGTTCAGTAGCTGTGCCCCTCAGAAACCTGGCTGGTCGCATGCGCAGAATGCACCCGGCCACAAGAGCACAATTGAGCGGTGTGCATGCATCTTTTGGAGGAACACAACTGGAATCGGACTGGAATGAGGGAGAGGGACAGGGACCAGAACGACTGCAAGGAGCAAGAAGATGCAACATACAGGCCATGTCCCATTTATTTGAAGTATACCTTAACCACTTAAAGAGACTCCGTAACAAAAATTGCATCCTGTTTTTTTATCATCCTACAAGTTCCAAAAGCTATTCTAATGTGTTCTGGCTTACTGCAGCACTTTGTACTATCACAGTCTCTGGAATAAATCAATGTATCTTTCCCTTGTCAGACTTGTCAGCCTGTGTCTGGAAGGCTGCCAAGTTCTTCAGTGTTGTGGTTCTGCTATGCACTCCCCCCTCAGGGGGGAAAGAAACACACAAATGATCTCTTGAGATTCAAAAGGAAGGGTGTATACAGCCTGCTTGTGTATGGATGTATTTTCTATGTGTGGACATACTGTACATCAACCTACTTCCTGTTTTGGTGGCCATTTTGTTTGTTTATAAACAAACTTTTTAAAACGGTTTTTAACCACTTTTAATGTGGCGGGGAGCGGCGAAATTGTGACAGAGGGGAATAGATGTCCCCTAACGCACTGGTATGTTTACTTTTGTGCGATTTTAACAATACAGATTCTCTTTAAAGAGAATCTGAAGTGACTTTTTTTTCTTATTTTATCTAAAAAAAATGATGTTAAGGCTATAAATACCTGGTCGCCTACAGTATTCCAGCTTTAAAAACGAGTGCCCCCTGTCCAGATAATAATCTTAATCTCTCCACAACTTTTATGGTCGCAGAATATGCTACCAGGAAGAGAACAGGAAGAAGCAGAGCTGTTCTCAGCAGCTCTGCCTCTCTGGACTTCAGTCTCCGCCCCCTTCTAATTTATGCTGCCCCCCCCCAAGGCTGGCTCCAGAGACTGAGACGTCTCACAGCAGCAGATTCTGTCAGGAACCTGTGTATTCCAAATGTGCATGGAAAGGGGGTCCCCTCGCAGCTTCGGCGGAACTAGTAGGACGGCGTGGGCAGCGCCACTGCAGCTAGCCCTGAGACCTTTCATTGACTGTATTAGGTGAGCCCTGCGCTGCTGCTCTCTCTTTCTTGCTGCTATTGTCTTTTACTTTACACTTATTCACCTACTGTGTGTATATCTTATGCAGCGTTCTTTTACCTTATGCGGCTATTCACTTCTATGGATCTACCTCATTCTCATTTATTCATTCATGTACTACCTCTATATTATATCACTACCTTATGTCTCTATATTATAATGAATTTCACTGGTTGTATATTTGCTGATTTGCACTAGAACCTTATTGTTACAGTAGCTGCAATATTTTGAGAGTGTATATTATTTATATGTGCATGCATGTGACTCTCTAGGGGAATTTTCTCTGCGGCACAGTTCCACTTTATCATTTTATTTTCAGTATTCCATTGTGGCACTGTTTGATACTTTTGTTCGCAGAGACCGCTGGGTGAGCCATATATATGATCATTATCCTTTGCACAGGGTTTTGCATTTAATATTGTACTATTAGGGGCCTATGGCCCAGGTCTGGCTGCCTTGTTTTTAATTGTTCTTAAATTGAAGTTGGCTTTCAATATAGATCTTTTGTATTTTTCTTGACATCCTGAATTTTTGTAGTTTGCTCATCCTAAGTTTTTACTATAACGGGGGGGGGGGGGGGGGGGGGGGATTTCTAGTTTTCTTGCATTGGTTGTAGCATTTTGTTTCAGGTCGGTGACCTTCCCCCCCCTAGCCTACTATGGCAGTTAGAGTAACATTAGTTACCTAGTTATGCTTGCTCGCATGTTTTGGTGTTGAAAATATCCAACTCAGTTTGTCAAACCATGGACTCCAGTTCCTCAAACATTGCTCCAACTCAGACTTAAAGGGAACCTAAACTGAGAAGGAGATGGATTTTTCCTTTTAGAATAATATCAGTTGCCTGACTCTCCTGCTGATCCTGTGTCTCTAATACTTTCAGCCACAGCACCTGAACAAGCATGCAGATCAGCTGCTCTGACTGAAGTCAGACTGCATTAGCTGCATACTTGTTACAGGTGTGTGATTCAGCCACTACTTCAGCCAAAGAGATCAGGACTGCCAGGCAACTGGTATTGTGCAAAAGGAAACATCCATACCTCTCTCTGTTTAGGTTCCCTTTAACAGCCCTGCAAATAACTAGGCTGTATTCCTTTTTTCTTTCTCTGCCTGAAGAGTTAAATATATCAAACACAAGTGACAGTTTCTGTCCAGTTGGCACCTGATGAACTAGAGCATAAACCTCACTGATAAGGAATTACAGCCATAGAACTCTTTCCTGGCAGAAAATGGCTTCTAAAAGCAGGAATGAGATACAAAGGGTCAATAGTTCATAGATATTAGTTCCGGCCTACTTCAATGTGTCCTTGAGTAGAGATATTAAAACAGTAAAAAAAAAAAGTAAGTAGATTTTAACCACTTCATCACTGAGGGGTTTACCCCTTGAGCACCAGAGCAATTTTCACCTTTCAGTGCTCCTTCCATTCATTCGTCTATAACTTTATCATTACTTATCACAATGAAATGAACTAAATCTTGTTCTTTTTTCGCCACCAATTAGGCTTTCTTTAGGTGGGACATTATGCCAAGAATTATTTTATTCTAAAATGTGTTTTAATGGAAAAAAAGGGAAAAATTTGGGAAATTTTTTTATTATTTTTCAGTTTTCGGCCTTTATAGTTTTTAAATAATGCATGCTACTGTTATTAAAACCCATGAAATGTATTTGCCCATTTGTCCCAGTTATAAAACAGTTTAAATTATGTCCCTATCACAATGTTTGGCGCCAATAATTTATTTGGAAATAAAGGTGCATTTTTTTCAGTTTTGTGTCCATCCCTAATTACAAGCCCGTAGTTTATAAAGTAACAGTGTTATACCCTCTTGACATAAATATTTAAAAAGTTCAGTCCCTAAGGTAACTATTTATGTATTTTTTTATTTATTTTTTTTTTAATTAAAAAAAAAAAAATGGGGCGTATGGGAGGTAATTAACAGTGAGTTTTTGTTTATGCGACCTGCAAGCGTCCAGGAAGTATGCTTGCAGGAAGTTCAGGGAGACTGGGCAACTTTTTTTTTCACAATGATCGTGCTGCTTCTCGTAGAAGCAGCTGATCATTGCGAGGGGCTTAGATCAACGAACGGGAAAGGTTTTTCCCGTTTATTGATCTCCAGGCGAGGGCGCGGACGAGCGAGCGGTGAGCGCACGCGAGCGCGGACAGTGGCGTCAGGTACGGATTTCTCCGTCCCTTGGTGGTAACAGGGTAGAAAAAGGGACGGAGAAATCCGTACCGCTGGGGGTAAAGTGGTTAATATAAAATACAACTGTGGGATAGCTAAAAGTCTTTTAGGATAGATTGCTCATCTCATCAGTTTATTTTCACCTTGGTATTCTTTTAAAGGAAAAGGTTTGCTTTGGAGTAGCTGAATGTGTTTGACAGTCTACCTGACATTAAATGCACTCTGATAAGGTTTCCTTTCTCCTACCTGCAGATTTTGTGGACCAATCCATGGCAAAGCCTTCAGTCATGTGACCAGAGAAGGAAAAGACTGGCTTGATTTTGTCTTGATCATCTTTCAGGAAAGCAGCCAGAGTCTGAGAGTCTGATACGGCTTCCAGCTGCTTCCGCAGGTCATAGATTTCCACCTGCCCCTTCTCTGACCACACTGCAGCCACCGGGGTGTCCAGCAGAGTAGAGACCTGTCGACAGAACAGACTGGTTCAAAGCTAGGAAGCAGTGCATAAATGGCAGCATTACAAAGTGGACTAACATGTCTGCAATGCTTCGTTTAATTTACATTTGTTAAGATAATCATAAAAGCAAAGCAAGGTTCCAACATGTATGTGCAGCAACCTGAACTGAGAACTTCCTCTCTGTTCTAAGGGCTTCACACTACAAGAGCTTTTTAAGCGCTACAGATTTTAAAAAGCTCTTGCTAATGCAATGCTATGGTTTTTCTTTTACAAAATCACATCACTCCAGTGTGAACACTCACATAGGATAACATTAGCCAGAGCTTTTAAAATCATAAAGCGCTTAGAAAAGCTCTTGTAGTGTGAAACAAGCCCTAAAAGATAAGCATCAGCATAATGACCTTTAAAGAAAAATGTTTGTTACAGCTGATACAAATCCTGCAATAAAGGGTTACTAAAGTGAGAAGAATATGGAGACTGCCATATTTATTTCCTTTTAAACAATACCAGTTGCCTAGCAGCCCTGTTGATCTATTTGGCTGCAGTAGTGCCTGAATCACACCAGAAACAAGTATGCGGCTAATCTGCCCAGATCTGACAATAACGTCAGAAACACCTGATCTGCTGCATGCTTGTTCAGGGGCTATGGCTAATAGTATTAGAGGCAGAGAATCGACATTACTACCAGGCAACTCATATTGCTAAAAAGGAAATAAATATGGCAGCCTGCATATCCCTCTCACTTCAGTTGTCCTTTAAATCTGCAGTATTTCTACTTCCTGCTTTCATGGAAGCAGACAGAACATCTTGTGTTTACAAATTAGCTGCGTTGCTAAGGCGCCAGCTGACACTGCCAAGAGATCAAATTAAAGTTGTTATTAGTTAAAGATAAGAGGATCAGACAGGCTAAACTCTCTAAATACATACAAGGTGCATTTCTCTCTGTTTTCCTTCTGTCCTGAGCAAGAGTTCAGGTCCACTTTAGGGTGGCCATACATTACTTGATCTGTTACTAGATCGACCATTAGACAGATCTGTCTCTGAATCTGATCAGAGAGCAGGGGTGCAGCTTGGCCCAGGCAAACCAAGCAGGCACTTGGGGGGCCTCCCATACTGCAAGGGCCACTCTGTCTGTCTGACCACCGCTGCCTCCCCGTCACTCACACACAAACCTCAGATCAGCAGCAAGGTGAAAAGAGGGGAGAGCGGCGCAGTGAACACAAAGTACACCTCAGATGCCAATGTGATGTCATGGTTCATTTTCTGCATTCGAAGCGTACCTCTCCTCTCTGGGTCTGCTGACCTGCAGTTCTGTGAGTGATGGGGATGAGGAAGCAACAGGAAGCTACATATTCCCACAGACATCAATGCCTCATAGTGGGCGGGACACACCTATGGCTACCTAAAGTGGGGGTGGCTACCTATACTAGGGACACACTAGGTGCACCATTGTATACTAATACTGGAGGGCCACCTATTTTTTTTTCTGGGTGGACAGACACCTTTGGCCATCTACTGTATTATGGGAAAAAAAGGCCTCTGACTGAGGGGAGGAGGGGTGGGGGTGACAGGCCGCAAATTATGTGCAGTTTGGGGACACAAAAACCTTAGCAGCACTCCTGGGGGAGAGATCTACTGCTTGCCCACCTAGCGCCACCGCTGCTGCCCCCCCAGGTGTGTATCTGTGTTGGCATATTTACAATTACAGACATTCTAGTTAAGGTCAAAACTGATCCTCCTTGGTAAACTTTAGATTTAAAAATTAGAGTGTTTCAGTGTTGGGGCTTAGAGGAGGACTCTGATGTGTCTGCATTACGTACAGCCTGTCATTTTGCTAAGTTCCAAGGCACTAAATTACATTTCTGAAACCCTTTCTAGAGATTTACAAGAAAGTGAATCCCGAGTGTCAGGAGAAATCTGACTGTCACAAAATAAGCCTGGATGTGTCAGAACTCAGGAGTCGCAGGGGATAAAGTATTTAGGTTTTGTTGTGTAATCTTCATGGAATTTATTCATGAGCTGCATCTGAATGGTAAACAGCATTACGCAATTCTACTTGCTTAGCAAACTCACAGAAAACTCTGCTTTTATCACTGTATTTTAGCATTTAAATAACAAGAAAAGTACAGACTAGTAATTGTGTCAGTAAATGCAGCATAACAGCATTAGTGCCAAGAGACAATGGTCTTACTGGAGGTGGCAATTTAATAAAAGTGGCCATACACATCCATTTTTCCTGTTGATATCCAACATATGCGATCACTGCTCAGATCTGCTAGAAATCAATGCCCCAACTGCTGCCCTGATTTACTTTCAGCCGAAATCCATCAAATTGGTCGATCACACTGGATAGACGATATCACGCGATGGGCCGTAGTGTTGCACTGCATCGAACAGTGCTAAGCTGCGAATCGGTAGATTTCTATTAAATTTCACGCCGATTCTCCCTAAATACAGTTACAGTAGTTATCACTATCCTAGTGAATCTATTGAAAATCGACCAAACCGCTGCGTTGCACGGTTTCATAGACCCTAAAACAAGCAAGCATGCATGCAGATGTTTCTGACTGAAGTTTTACTGAATTAGCTGTATGCTTGTTTCAGGCGTGTGATTCAGACACTACTGCAGCCAAAAAGATTAGCAGGATGCAATTGGTATTACTTAAAAGGAAATAAATATGGCAGCCACCACATACCTCTCCCATCGGGTTCACTTTAATGTTACAATAGAATGTTACTAAGACACAATCTTCTATTGCACTAAGCTGCAATGCCTTGAGCCCCCCCCCCCCCCAAAAAAAAATCCTCCCTTGCAACTATGACTATGGTACCCCATATGTCAAAGGGAATTAAACACCCTTTTCTCCTTGGAATTTCTCCTGGTTTCTAATAGCCATGTTTCCCGCTCCCCTTCTAGCTGTTCTTATTAACAGAAGTCACGGATGCTATCTTCACACCTTCCCTCTGGATAAACTCTTTGAAGCTGCCCCCTCTGATGAAAGGTATTGGGTATTGTTTACTTCTTGATAATGCGTGGCATAAAACAATTAGCTGCTTGAAACCTCTACTGGTCCTGCAGGCCCACTGAATTAGGCTAATAAAACCTCTGCTAATGTTTAATGTAAAAAGAAAAAAACGGTAAAAAAAATTTTTTCTCTTAATAATGAGACACTATGGCCTCTATTCATAAAGCATTCCCGCATGCGGTAATGCTCAAATCAGCGCTGCGTAATATGTTGGTGCTTTATAAATACAATAAATAGAAACAGCTGACTTTACCGACCATTTAGCAAAGTGTCAATTCATAAAAGCTGTTTCCGCATGAAAAGCTGACATTACTGAGCAGTGCGGGGAAATTACCGCCTTGTGCGGTGATTATCTCAACACATGTCACTAATGTCAATTCATAAAGATTAGAGCAAGCGGAATTGGGACAGAGAATACCGGCTGTTTAGAAAAGGAGATAAGCCAGCGGATAACAGCCAAGCGGCGCGACGGATCGGCGGCGATCGGAGGTTACACGCAGCTAGCAAAGTGCTAGCTGCGTGTAACAAAAAAAAAATTATGCAAATCGGCCCAGCGGGGCCTGAGCGGTGCCTCCCGGCGGCATAGCCCGACCTCAGCTCGGGCTTACCGCCAGGGAGGTTGAAAAAAAAATGCACATCTAAAGGGAAGTTGGGGCTGCCTTCGTTTATTGTAACTGTCTCTGCACAGAGAAAATGTATCAACTCAGGCAGCACTGCCAGTTTAGTGCGGGAATTCCCCGACCTTTTATCGCAAGTGTAAACATTTTTATGAATTAGCACACAAAAGTCTAAAATACCGTTGCTGTATTTTCCCTCCAATATTTTTTTTACTGCAAAAATGTTATGAAAACAGCCCGTTGTTGGCATGCATTTTAAAGAGACAATGCTATCTGCACACAGAGGCTGGGTCTGCCTATACAGCCCAGCCTCTGTTGCTATACAGTTCCTCCCTAAGTTCCTTCTGTGCTCTGCTGTCCCCCATAAATCACAGCCGCGCTGTCGACACGCAGCGTGTCGCAGCTGGCTGTGTTTACCTGTGTAGTGTCAGTCTGCTGCTCCCCCTGCCTCCTGCATAGCTCTGGTCCCCGCCCGCATCCCTTCCCTCCCCGTTGATTGGAGGGAAGGGACGCGGGCAGGGACCGGAGCTATGCAGGGGTTGGGGGGGGGTTCTGGAAGAGAGCGGCGAGAGTGAAAGCTGCAGATCTAAACACAGCCCGCTGCGTGTCAACAGCGCAGCTGTGATTTATGGGGGCCAGCAGAGCACAGGGGGAACCTAGGGGGAACTGTATAGCAACAGAGGCTGGGCTGTATAGGCAGATCCAGCCTCTGTGTGCAGATAGCATTGTCAGAAGCCCACCTCGGGTTCTCTTTCATGTGCTATTGAGATGCCCTGGGTGCTAAAAATGTTGTTCTTTTCATTTTAAAGGACTTCACAATTTGCCCTCGGCTTGTGCAAGTTGTTTACTGCTTTTAACAGCAGCTCCTGCTAACAGCGGTGACCTAGTGCTGGACCAGGATGCCTGTTCTCTGTATCAAACACAAGCAGATGACTATATAAAGAGGGCTGCTGAGTTATAGAAGAGGGACCTGGAAAAGCACATGACTCAGTTTTAAGACATATATATTTAAAAAAAAAAAGGAAGGAAGATGCCTTGAACCCCTATACAGACCCTTATCTGATCTAATAAAAATGCAGTGGTCTCTTTGCTTGGTAAATGGTATAAAGCACCCAGTGTCAGTAGTCAGTTTTTCATCACTGCAGGTGAACAAAGGAAGCAGAAAAGCTAACTGCAATTTACCCGAACACGGTTAATGCCTCCATAGTGTGGAACCATTGCCAACTCCAACTGAGGTTTCTTCTCCTCTTCATCTTCCTCATCTTCGCTCTCACTGCTCTCCGAATCAGACCCTTCCTTCTTTTCTTTCTTCTCTTTGCTTGTACGATGCAGGTTGTGCATCTTCATTACCAGCAACCTGAAGAACACATTTACCTTCATCAGAATTAAAGCGTACATGAAGTGACACGAGGCAAACATAGGTACATATAGAGCTAGCCCTACTAAGAAAAAGTCTTAAAAAGTGACCCCAAGACGAGCGTTCTTGAAGATTTTTTACTTACCTGGGGCTTCCTCCAGCCCCATAAGCATGGATGCATCCCTCGCCGTCCTCCTGCAGTCCTTCATCAAGCTGCTATCAGCCCCCGGTATTCGGCTCAGTCGGGTCCAGTCTGACTCAGTGTTGTCAGCCGGAAGTCTTCTGTGCTTGCGCAGAAGTCCCCCTGCTGACGTCACTTAGCTGAATACCGGAATTAATTGCCGGTTAACAGAGGACTGCAGGAAGACGGCGAGGGACGCATCTGTGCTTATGGGGCTGGAGGAAGACTCGGGTAAGTAAAAATCTTTAACAACGCTTGTCTCTGGTACAAGTTAAAAAAAAAAAAAAAAAAGTGTTACGTATGCAAAATAGCTTGCTAAACAGCTTATCCAATTAAGGCTCTTTCCAGAAAAGGAAATAGAAGCCGAAATCGTATTGCATTTGTTGGGGAGAAGGCAGGTAAAGTTATTATATTTCTGACACCAAAAGATCTGGCTTATGATGCCCATACATGGTACAATAATTAAAAAAAAAAAAGTGGTTTTCCTGTTTATTCAACCAAAGAATGTTTTTTTTCTATCAAGAAAAAGGAATGATTATACCGTTTTTTTTTTTCAGTAAAAATCCAATCAGACATGTTGGAAAAATCTCCATATTCGAGCTAACGGAATAATTGAATAAAAATATCTAATCGAAAATTGTACCATGTATGGGCACCATTAGATTTGATTGGCCAGTTTTTCACCTTTCATGTAGAATGAAGGCCAACAGATTTTGAATATTATGATAAAACAGATTGTGTAGGTAGTTTTTTTACTACATAAAAGAGATAAAATTGGTCACTCACTGGCCAATAAAAATTGGACGTGTGTACCAGTTTTTAAAACTCGTACACACACTAGATGGAACTCAACCGTTCAAGGTCGTGTCAGCCAAGAATCTAGCATGTGTACAGCAGCCCAGTACACATACTAGATCAGGCATTGGCAAACTTGGCCCTCCAGCTGTTAAGGAACTACAAGTCCCACAATGCATTGCAGGAGTCTTACGGCCACAGTCATGACTCATAAAGGCAAATGCATTGTGGAACTTGTAGTTCCTTAACAGCTGGAGGGCCAAGTTTGCCCATGCCTGTGCTAGATACATCGCCAGAGTGGTGGATCGTCTCAGGGGAACACATTATTCCCCTCCTTACCTCACCCACTCCATCATGCATTGCACTCTCCCTCCTCCCATCTACAGAGACAGTATGAGATGCTCTGGTATACCAGACCAATGCATCTGTACAATGTTCATTCCCCAGTGTTGCCATGCGCTGATCCTGACAGGCAACACTAACTGAAGGCGTTTTACATTCTTTAGTAACTACTACTTACTGGTAATAACTATAGCACAATAAAACTCATTATACAGGTGTTTAATGTTTAAAGTGAAAGTAAAGCAATCATTTCTGTTCAGCTTTACAAATTTCTCAGATGAATACAGCTCCACACTAAAAGAAACATAGTCTGTCAGGACTGGGAGTGTCAGAGCTTCCTGTCAGCCACAAACATTTGTGCAGCATCGATATGTTTATAGCACCCTTTTAACAAATGCATGAGTCTCATGGTACTAATGCAAACCTCTTCTAATTTCAATATAAGGCCACTTTTCTATGGGAGGCTAAACTGCGTGCTTGTCAGGCAGTTTAGACTTCCGGCCACAAGCACCTTTGAGGCTACATTTACATGCAGCTGAATGGCAGTTTGGTAAGACTGCATGTATCATGTCAGACAGGCGGCTGAGTTACCCGGCAGCCGAACACAGTCTCGCATCGCGTCTGAAGAGGGCAACCCCCATGCTCAGATGCAACTTTATTGGGGGGGGGGGGCTGCTTCCTGTTCAGGCGGTGGATGGACTATGGTAGGCATTAGATTGTGAGCTCTTCTGATGGACAGTTAGTGACTTGACTATACACACTGTAAGAGGGCTACAGAAGATGTAAACGCTACATAAATACACATTCTTTATAATACATAATGACATGCCAATGTTATTAAACCAAGAACTATCACAGCACCATATTACCTGTTGGCTTGCGCAGTGTCAGCCTGAGTACCAGCACAAAGGAACATAGTCAGAGGGTAATCTGAACGATTGTCTCCTAAGCTGTCCTGAATGACATCAAAACTTAAACATGGTGCTCCTGAAAACAAAAAAAAAAGTTTGAGGTTACCAGAAAAGAATGACAAAGTACATGTACAAGTACATGACTACACCTGCGCAGGATGCAAGCCAAAATCTACGCGACCAGGGCTGTCAACTTAAGTTGGCGGTGAAGAAACTGAGCCGTGGCGAGGGACCGGAGGATTTTTGAGGACCGGCAGGGGACAAGATGACTTCAGGGGGCTGGATAAGTCCCAGGTAAGTGAATCTATTGTAAAACTTATTTCAGGTTTACTTTAAAGTAAACCAGAGACCTGCAAATGTGAAGATTTTGTTTACTTACCCGGGGCTTCCCTCAGCCCCATAAGCACGGATATGTCCCTCGCCGTCCTCCGTTTAGGAGCAATCATCCCCGGCAACTGGCTCAGTCGCGCCAGTCCGGGTCTACTGCCACGCATGCGCAGAAAACCCAGACTGGACCTGACTGAGCCAGTTTTCAAGGATAATTGCAGATGAACGGAGGATGGTGAGGAACGCATCTGTGCTTATGGGGCTGGAGGAAGCCCCGGGTAAGTAAAACATTTTTACATTTGCAGGTCTCTAGTCTACTTTAGGATACCCAGCAGAGAACTACATAGAGATAATTCAGCTAACATGATTGGGTGGATGACACCATCTCACACTGTTAGGTATCCAATTGGTTGTAGTAAACTACGCCCACACTATTTAGCCAATCACAACGCCTTGTGCGGTAAGATGGTACACGATTGGAGAACTGTTCCCTATGAGGTTTTCTGCTGGATCCCCTAAACTAGACTAGCGCCAACTTAAAAGTTCACCTAAAACAAAGAAAGCAAGAGGATTTTTAATTACCAAAGCTTCTTCCATCCCCCTGTATTCTGTCAGCTCCCTCAGTGTCCTCAATCTTCTCTGCTGTACTGCTTTCTCCCTTGTTAAAGTCCACGACTAACTGAGTCGCAGGCTACCGTGCGTGTGCTGGCCCTGTTGTGTGACTCCTCGTTTGTTTCTATGGCCATGTAGAACACTCCTAGCCAATTGAGAGCGACCGAGGAAGCATGTGGACCAGCACATGCAGAGTAGCCCGCAGACCTGGCCGGATCACAGACTTTAAATTAAAGCAACACAGCAGATCAAAGCAGGAGGACATCATGGGAGCTAACAGACTACAGAGAGCAGGAAGAAACACAGGTAAGTAAAAATCCTCCTGTTCCCTTAAAGTGAACCTTAAAGGAATACTATCGATTCACATATTTTTTTCAATTGACACAGGAATTGTTTGGGAAGTGCTGCTAAGTACTGGTGTATACATTTTAGTAGCAACTTTGTTTACTGTTATCAAAATACATTCAAACTTTACTGACACCAAAACTGACCGCTGACTGAGCCATGAGGAGAGGGGTAATTCCCCTCACACTTGATCAATTAACTCTATGTGTAGCTCTGTGTGTGACAGAGAAGAGAGCTCCCAACAGCTGCAGCTCCTGTGTCCTGTGTTTCTGACTGACCTGTCTGAAGAGAGTAGAGGAAATGTAACTAATTGTCACAGCTTTTTCATACTGTTTTTGCTTTCAGAGTTTGATATTTGCTTTCTGTAGTCTGATATGCAACTCTGGCTGCGCATTGAAGCAGACACCCCTTCTGCAATTGATTTGTCCCAATATAGCTAAATCCTTCCCTCCAATAAATTACAGCTTTTGCCTTTGATATTTAACATGAAAAGTAGGAAAATGTTTACACAGCTACTTAGACATTATTTGCACACTGTCATTTTAGAACACTTGCGTATCGATAGTATTCCTTTAAGTCAAAAAAAAAAAAAAAAAAAAAGTTTTACTCACGTGGGGCTTCCCTCAGCCCCCTGCAGCTGTCCGATGCCCTCGCAGCCTCGCTCCAATCCTTCTG
The DNA here is from genome assembly GCF_040937935.1 of Hyperolius riggenbachi. Lineage (NCBI taxonomy): Eukaryota > Metazoa > Chordata > Amphibia > Anura > Hyperoliidae > Hyperolius > Hyperolius riggenbachi. The sequence continues at coordinate 308,671,954 of NC_090651.1, forward strand.
TCCCCACCGGCGGCTACTTCCGGTTTCGGCAACAGGCACCAACAGGCTGGGAACACGAGTGATTCATCGCGTTCCGGCCACAATAGCACCCTCTATACTGCTATTGTGGCCTTCCTTGCCGCAATAGCAGTATAGTGGGCGCTATTGTGACCGGGAACGCGAAGAATCACTCGCGTTCCCAGCCTGTCGCCGAAACCGGAAGTAGCCGCCGGCGGGGACAGGAGGATCGGAGCAAGGCTGTGAGGGCACAGGACAGCTGCAGGGGGCTGAGGGAAGCCCCAGGTGAGTAAAACTTTTTTTTTTTACTTAAGGTTCACTTTAAGCCTTATCTACACGGTACAATTTTCCATCAGATCGAATCTATTACACAGATCTATTAGATAATTTCTAACCGCTCCAATCAGATTGCAATAGATTTTGGGTACTTATCAAAGAAAAATCTATTGCAAAATTGATCTGAAACAATTTGGACATCTACACACGATGCAATTTCTTATTAGATCTATCTAATAGATCTATCTATCTGATGGAAAATTGTATCGTGCAGATAAGGCTTAAAGGGAACCAGAGAGGATGCAATATACATACCTGGGGCTTCCTCCAGCCCCATACGCACGGATCGCTCCCACACCGCCGTCCTCCGCTGCCTAAATCCACCGCCACCGGGTCCCGTCATTGCCGCGAGTCGGCAAGTCGGCCAGCGGACGCGGCCATTCTCCGCATCACAGTGTGCTCTCCCCATACAGATACGCATGTGGCTGCTTACTGCGCAGCCGCATGCGTACATGTATGGAGGGAGCCCCTGTGATGCGGACAATTGGCCGCGTCCGCCGGAAGTGACGGGCCCGGTACCGGCGGATCCAGGAAGCTGAGGACGGCGGCGTGGGAGCGATTCAGGCTTATGGGGCTGGAAGAAGCCCCAGGTATGTATAAAATCTTTTTCTTTTTTCACCCCCCCTTTCTCTCTGGTTCCCTTTAAGTCTCAGGTACACTTTAAGTAAACCAAAAGTACCCACATCAGGTGGTACAAAAGCACAATAAGACAGAAATCATACACCTGGATGATGATCTTTGTACAGTATTAAGAAATAAAGTTAAAACAAAAGAGAACTTTACTGCAATCAATGTTCCCACTCGAGAACAAATCTTCAACAAACTTCCTCTAGAAGTCAGGATCCGCTGATCAATGCTGCATCTTAATGGTTAAGTTATACGTCTGTTTTGGTATTTTGTCATCAGTGGGTACCTGTCTGTGCCTGGTGATAGATTATATAGGCTTCATGATCCATGACCAGCTCCTCTCCTTCCTTCAGCGGCTCCACCCCCGGCATGTAGACTCTCTGCGGACCTTCGTCCTTCTCTTCCTCCTCGTCTTCCTCCATAATGTCATCTCCATCCTCCTCCTCTTCACTCTCCGTCCCCTCCATGTCCTCATCTGCCTCCTGTTCAGAGCCTCTCCATGTGGATTCCTCGTTGTCTGCCATGTTGGAAAAAGGAAGACGTCATTTCCGCTAGCTTCAATTACTGGCATGCACATCTGCGCCGGGTTTTTTTTTTCTCTACAATCTTTATTAGCTAGCAATAGCATCAGTGGCTTGCGGGTAATGATGTGAGACTGGGATCTGTCCTAAAGCAGCCCAAATACAGCGCTATTCCGTTGTCTGCTTTAGTATTTTATTAATCAGATCGAGATTAAATGGCAGGATGTTTGCAGATTATGTTTGCTGGTGGGAAGCATAAAAGCAGCATTTTTTTTAGCATTAAAAGAAAGTTTTTCTCTTTTTAGCCTAAAAATATTAAAGGATAGGTCAGAGGGAAAAAAATAAGATCTACTAATACCTGGGGCTTCCTACAGCCCCTGGCAGCCGATCTGTCCCTCGCCACAGCTCCGTTGTCCGTTGCCGCTGCGCGCTTGCGCAGGCGCAGAAGATGACAACCTGGCGAGGTGGACAGCGGACGTGCGGCGAGGGACACATTAGCTGCCAGGTGCTGGAGGAAGTTCCAGGTAAGTGGACCTTGCTTTTTTCCCCCCTTGATTCACAAAATAGTGATAACTGAGTAATCACGCCTAAAAGCTTTGCACATGCAAACGTGCGTGCAAGCCACTTTGCACGCATGTTGCACGTGCAAAGTTTTAGCGCTCACGCTTTTGAGCGTGTACGGCGTTACGCCATACGCATGATAAGGCCCCGTTCCCACTGCACGCCTTTCCAGCCGCGCTTTGGAAACGCGTGCAGGTGGCTGACACGCACGACATCAGACAGTGCATAGAGTGCACTGTCTGATGTTCACACTGCATGCGTTCATGACCTGTGTGGTCCGAGAACGCATGCCGCACGCATTTTTTGCCAAAACGCGTGGCTGTCCCATTCACTTTTCAGTGATGGGATCAGCCACGCAACGCATACAAACATGGATGGCGTGCGCTCGTACGCGTCGCGTTCCGCATGCGTGCCCGTCCGCGTTTGTAATGTGAACGGGGCCTAAGTCCGCTTTGCACGCGAAAACGAAGGGGCTTCACGTGCTAACCTATTAGAGCGTATGCGTAGCACGCCCGTGCTAAGCTGGTTTGCATGCGATATGAGTAATCACGGTTTAGTGAATCAAGCCCCATATGTGCTGCTGTGTGCATTGTCGGCAGTGCATATGGTGTGTGATCAGCAAAAACAACAGAAGTGCATAGAGAGCACTTCTGATTTTCATACTATGGGCTTGATTCACAAAAGCGTGATAACCGGTATCACAGCAGTTATCACGCGAGCTGCCGGGTGCAAAGCTTTTTGCGCGAACAACGTTACTTTACGTGATCGTGCGAAGGTTATTGCGTGATCACGTGCGCTTTTCACGTGAAGCGTGCACATGATCGCGCGATAGCCTTCGCTTATCACATGAAGTAACACTGTTCGGGTGCAAAGCTTTGCGCGTGGCAGCTCGCGTGATAACTGCTGTGATACCAGTTATCACGCTTTTGTGAATCAAGTCCTATGGGCTTGATTCACAGAAGCGTGCTAACACATAGCACGCCTGTGAAAAGTAGCTCTGCACGTGTTATCATGCACGTAAAACTTTACGTGCGTAAACTAATGACTTCGCGTGAAGTCAATAGTTTGTGCGTGTAAAGTTTTGCGTGCATTACATTGCATGCAAACCAGCTTAGCACAGGCATGCTGCGCATACACTCTAATAGGTTAGCACGCGAAGCGCCATAGTTTTCATGTGCAAAGCGGACTTATCACGCGTATGGCGTAACGCCGTACGCTCGTAAAAGTTAATGCGCGAGTGCTAAAACTTTGCACGTGCTACACTCGCACAAAATGGCTTGCACACATGTTTGCATGTGCAAAGCTTTTAGGCGTGATAACTCAGTTATCACTGTTTTGTGAATCAATCCCTATGGCCTAGTGCACACCAAAAACCGCTAGCAGATCCGCAAAATGCTAGCAGATTTTGAATTGCTTTTTCTTATTTTTCTGCAGCGTTTCAGGTAGCGTTTTGCGGTTTTGTGTAGCGGTTTTGGTATAGTAGATTTCATGTATTGTTACAGTAAAGCTGTTACTGAACAGCTACTGTAACAAAAAACGCCTGGCAAACCGCTCTGAAGTGCCGTTTTTCAGAGCGGTTTGCGGTTTTCCTATACTTAACATTGAGGCAGAAACGCATCCGCAATCCAAAATCTGCAGCAGCCCGGGAGTATGCGTTTCTGCAAAACGCCTCCCGCTCTGGTGTGCACCAGCCCATTGAAATACATTACCCTAGCGGATCCGCACCCACAAGCGGATCGCAAACCGCAGCGGAAACGCTCCGGTGTGCACTAGGCCTATGTGTGCTGTGCAGCAGTGTATTATTACACTACTGTATGCATTTTTGGCAAAGTTCATTGCTGATCTCGTTCACTTAAATGATTGAGATCAGCAGAGCAATCCATGGCAATGCAGATAGTGTGTGCTTGTGTTCTGAATGCATTGCCACTTGTTTTGGGTAATATGAATGAGGCCTTACTAAACAGGAAAAGGTAAGAGTCGAACTCAGATTGCTTGTGTCAGAGACAGAGTCCTTAACCATTCCACTATTCAGCAATCTGAAAGTGAGAGTGAAAAAGTATGTTCATTGACATTTGGCATCTAAGTAAGGTGCTGTAGGCCTCATTTTTACTATATGTATTATTGTAGTTGTTTTATCAGGCAGAAATGTTAGGCTCAATTGATTGACAATCATTAGAAGTAGCCCTTGTTGTCATTTTTTTTTATTATTTTACATGTTTTTGTTTGAATCATGTTTAATGCAAGTCAAGGGAAATGTGGTAAAATTGGGCTTGATTCACTAACCAGTGTGTTACGGTGGTGCTCTGTTGACCACTCCACTGAGGTGAAAGAAACCCTTAGGGCCCGTTCAGATCACAAATGCGGATGGCCATGCGTGCGGAACGCATGCGGACCGCAACGCGTACGAACGCATGGCCATCCGCGTTTGTGTGCGTTGCGTGGCTGATCCCATCATTGAAAAGTGAATGGGACAGCCACGCGTTTTAGCAAAATCTGCGTGCAGCATGCGTTCCCGGACCGCACAGGTCCGGAACGCATGCAGTGTGAACATCAGACATTGCACTCTATGCAATGTCTGATGTCGTGCGTATCGGCCACCTGCACGTGTTTCCAAAACGCGGCTGGAAACGCGTGCAGTGTGAACGGGCCCTTAGGCTATCATTCATGAACAGGCTGTCGGTAAAGAGAATCAGTGCGGGAAAACACCGCTGGCGGATTTTTAGACTTCTGGGTGGGCATTCATAAAGATGTATCCGTGTGCGGAAGCAGTGCGGAGATTCCCCGAGCTAAGCTGGCGGTAGACAGGCGGTAGGCTTGCGGAGACACGGAAGCTGCCGAGTTGATACATTTCTCCGTGTTACGCTCTGCTGCAGCTGCCTGGGAGGTCTGTGTGTCTCCATTCATTTACATTGATATCGCCACATCAGAGGGAGCGGAACTTCCCGACCTCACACCGCTTGCGGTGATCTTTATGAATGAACATTTTGCTACATTTGTACCGATAATCACCGCACAAGGCGGTGATTTATCACTCAGCTCGGTAGTGTCATTTTTCCATGCGGAAAGAGGCTTTATGAATGCTGACTTTGCCGAGTGGTCGGTAAAGTCAGCTGTTTTAAGCATTTCCGCATGCGGAAATGCTTTATGAATGATAGCCATTGATTGCAGAATCTAAGTGCCCACGGGTGTTCACCAGAGCACCCCACAAGGGACGATGGACTTTCAGCTGCCTATAACAGTATAAGATAAAATTTAAGTGTGCCCCATCTGGGTTGGAACCAGTGTTTTGGTTGGGTCGTCAGGATGGAGGTTGCCTGCGTGTGCCATGCCCCGTTCCGTATGGGTTGGACCCAGTGTTTTGGTTGGGTCGTAAGGATGGAGGTTGCCAGACCCAGATACATTGGTCAGATTTTTCCAACGATACAACTAATGAAAAACAAAAATTCTATTTTTAATATAAAAAATTGGCAAGGCTGTGGAGTTGGTAAAAAAAATCATCTGACTCAGATTATGAAACCTCCAACTCCAGGTACCTAAAATTGCTTTGACTCCTCCACTCCACAGCCCTGTGACCATTGCCAGCAATTTTTGGAGAGTGCAAGCTTTTTTGCACTTACCAGAAGTAACATGATTTTAAATGTGAGATCCGGAGTGATCACAGTTTGGATCTGCAGCCATTACCCCCAAAATGCTGGATACAGCTCCACTGCAAGTGGAATCACGATGGCTACGCTGCAAGTGGAACCACCTCCATAGGGTTCCACTGTCACAGCACTTTCCTGATCTTCCAGCAATCAGGCAAGCCCTGCCCTTTGTGATGCATACTGTTTGATGTGATGTTCAGGCGCAGAACATTTATATTGCACTTTTCATCTTGCGGACTCAAAGCACCAGAGCTGCAGCCACTAGGACACGCTCTATAGGCAGTAGCAGTGTTAGGGAGTCTTGCCCAAGGTCTCCTACTGAATACATGCTGGCTTACTGAACAGGCAGAGCTGACTGAGATTCAAACCCAGGTCACCTGTGTCACAGGCAGAGGACTCAACCATTACACTATCCATTACACTGCTACTGTGTACAATGCTGCAGAAAAAGCCAGTGCTATATAAAAGCATAGTAATAACTTTCATCTCAGAAAATCTTTGGTTATTTCTATCTTCTATCTTCCTTTAAAATATGAGCAGTGTAATAGGATGTCACGTATACTGCAGATCACCTCTGTGATGGTGAGAATTACAACCTAGCAACACTTAATTCTGCCGTTGAAGCTAATAATCTCATCCCTGCAATGGATTGCACCTCTCAGCAGCTGATTATGTTGGTGAGTCACCTTAGCATCCACAGCTCATTCTGTTTGCTGCTGTGTAAGGTGTGATAGAGTGCAATGCGCGGTGCCTCTCTACCTTCCTAAGAGCAAACAATTATTACCTCATTTAGTTTAAATGTCACATGAAAAGAACAAGTAATAAACCTACAGGAAATGTGTTTAACAGGCTATTTGTGATGTGCAGCAAGTCACGTTTTCATTCATCTGTAACACAAAAAAAGTTCTAATTTAAATGGCCTACTGATAGTACAAGACTCAGCACAGCAGGATGCCTGGTCCACTTTGCTCTGCATAAGGGGAGCAGAGATTCTTTGAAACCAAAATTCTCTGTTATTTAGGCGTCCAGTGAAAAATGGCGCCGGCAAAATAATGGCGCCCCCTTCTGCCCGATATATGTTTAAAACGATATTTATCGTTTTAAAGGTTAAAATAGTGCAGACCTTTTGAACGAAATTTATCGTTTTAAAACTTTTTTTTGTCCTGCCTGAACGATATTTATCGTTTTAACCCCTGCTTTGCTGCTGTTTGGAAAATATCTCCCAGCCAGCTTTAATGTTTAATAGCAAAGCCCTTTAAAAGCTAAAAACACCAAATTTGCAGGGAATGTTAAGAAGAAAATTGTGAACAAGAGGAAAAAATTTTTTTCAAAAAGACCTTATAGTTTTTGAGAAAATTGATTTTGAATATTCTTCTTCTGACCGTGGGAAAATTAAACGCCCGCCGACTTTAGCGGTTAATAGCAAAGCCCCTTTAAATGCCAGAAACACCAAATGCGTAGGGAATGTTAAAGGGAAGGTCCAAGCAAAAAAAAAAAATGAGTTTCACTTACCTGGGGCTTCTACCAGCCCCATGCAGCCATCCTGTGCCCTCGTAGTCACTCACTGCTGCTCCAGTCCCCCGCTGGCAGCTTTCTGACCTCGGAGGTCAGGGCCGAATTGCGTACATTTTTACACATTACCACTAGTGCAGAAACATTAACACGTACATTTTTACGCGTTAGTGGTGCGTTAGTGGTGCAACACGTAAATTTTTGTTCCTGCACTAGCTGGAATGCGTAAAAATGTATGCAATGTGGCCCTGACCTCTGAGGTCAGAAAGCTGCCAGCGGGGGACTGGAGCAGCAGTGAGTGACTACGAGGGCACAGGATGGCTACATGGGGCTGGTAGAAGCCCCAGGTAAGTGAAACTTTTTTTGCTTGGACCTTCCCTTTAAGAAGAATAGTGGGAACACGAAGAAAAAAAAATTGTTCAAAAAGACCTTATAGTTTTTGAGAAAATCGATTTTAAATCTTCAAAGAGGAAAATGTATCTATTTAAATCGCGCAATGACATTTCCGTGGAAACAATTCCCGCCGACTTTAGCAGTTAATAGCAAAGTCCCCTTAAATCCTAGCAACACCAAATTTGCAGGATATGTTAAAAAGATACTGGGAAACATTATTTAAAAAAAAAAATTGAAAAATTTTATTTTTATTTTTATTTTATTTTTGGGATATGTTAAGAGTGTGGGAATTTTTTTTTGAAAAAAACGACGTGGGGTCCCCCCTCCCGAGCCTCTATAACCCCTTGTCCCCCATGCAGGCTGGGATAGCCAGAATGCGGAGCCCCGGCCGACTGGGGCTTCGCACCCTGAGCTATACCAGCCCGCATGGTCCATGGTATGGGGGGGTTTCGGGGGGGAGGGGCGGCCAAGCATTCCCCTCCCCCCGGAGCCCTTGTCCAGTCCATGGACAAGGGGCTCTTTCCCACCTCCGGTGCCCCAGGAGGAGGTGGGAGCGACGACTCCCTGGGGGGGGGGGTGTTCATGGTGGCATCTGGGAGTCACCTTTAAGAAGGGGAACCCAGATGCCTGCCCCCCTCCCAGGAGAAATGAGTATAGGGGTGCAGAGTACCCCTTACCCATTTCCATAAAGGGTTAAATGAAATAAAAACGCAACAACGAGAAAAGTCCTTTAATGTTCTAAATTAACCAGAAATACTTACCTGTACCTTTAAGAAAAAATTGCCACGCCAATTAGGTCCCACAACAGTATCCTCCATCTTGCGATCTTCAGAAATACTTACCTGTACCTTTAAGAAAAAATTCCCACTCCATTATCCTCGGAAAAAGTCCCGCGCTATAATCTGTTATGTCCCACGACGACAGTATCCTCTGTCTTGCGATCTTCAGAGATACTTACCTGTACCTTTTAAGAAAAAAATCCCACGTCAATTAGGTCCCACGACAGTATCCTCTATCTTGCGACCTTTTGGTAAATGTTGATTGAAGATCTCCGTCGCCACACACGCCGCCTCCGCCGCACTGCTCTCAGCTATACTAAGTATAGCTAAGAGCAAAAATCATCTTTAAATTTTAGCTCCAATGGTCCCCATTGGTTCCTTAACAGACTATGTATCCAATCCAAGTATTGTGTGGGCATTTCAGGAGTTCAAAAAAGCACAGAGGCATTCAATACTTGGATTGGATACAGCTTTTTTGAACTCCTGTATAGCCTGAGGAAGCGGTGCTGTGGCCCGCGAAACGCGTTTCATCTTTAGGAGTTACACTGTTTAATAAATGCATTCTACTCTACCTCAGAGTCTTGTTGTCCACTGCTAGAGGGAGGTAAGTCCACCTTACCTTCCCTCTTTTTACTGTTTTTAAGTAATAGTGTTTTTACTCTTTTTGGCGCCTCTGTTCTATCTGCGTTTGATACATATTACTTATCCACCCTTGGTGGAGGGGTACACCCCCTTTTTTTCCCTATCTACAGAGAGCGACTTTTATACCCGAGTGGGGTCGGGTACCAATTCTCCCCACCTGCCTTTCAAGTGGTTGCCTGCTGGTGACCCTTTTTTGTGAGTATAATTCTGCACGAACTATCTAGACAGATTTTCTCTGTTAAAACTATATTGCACTATTGGGCTCTCGGTGCCCTGTTTTTTCTTTTGTTTTATAAGTCACGACAGTGTTCAGTACCTCACCTTTATCAAAATGAATGAGGCATGGATCCCAGAGGGCTACTGCCTGCCCGAAGACTAAGTCAGTCCCCACACACAGCATCTCTGCCTGCAGGCCGCTTGCCTTCTCCGCCACCACCAACAGGGTCCAGGACTCCAGGTGGATTCCTGAATTTTTGCCGCTGTACTAATTTTTCTGGTGCGTGTACATGCCTGCCTAATTTTTCTGGCTGCAGTGCAGTTGCAACAACAAAACAAAAGGCATGTACATGTGCCCATTCCCCTTCGTTATCATTACCTTGCCGTGGTGAAGGGGCTTGCATATCACAATGAAGAAATGACCGCCGGCTATATGAGTGTCTCAGGGGGTGGCACACAAAAGATAATAAGGTCATTGCTTCATTGTGGACAGACCAAATTTGATCAGCTGGACAGTCACTGTTGTTCTAGCATTGAGCTACCACAGCCCGGCGACCATATGGGCTTGAAAACTGCCACGGCCTGCACTCTCGCCATGGTGCGCACCAGTCCAGCATGGCCGTCAGTACGCAAACAGCTGTTTGTGGAGCGTTACACAGTGAGTTTGGTGTGTCAGTGTGAAGCAGAACTCTAATTATACTCCCTGATTGATGTATACACATGCAAGATGTTTTAAAGCACTTTAAGCCTGCAATTTAGCATGCAATCTGATTTCTGCCCTTAAAACGCTGCTTTGCGTCAAATCCAGATTTTTCCCCGGGACTTTTGGTGTGTATCCCACTCCGCCATGCCCCCCTCCAGGTGTTAGACCCCTTGAAACATCTTTTCCATCACTTTTGTGGCCAGCATAAGTGTTTCTAGTTTTCAAAGTTCACCTCCCCATTGTAGTCTATTGCGGTTCGCGAAAGTTCGCGCGAACCAAACTTTTGTGGAAGTTCGCGAACCGAAAATCAGAGGTTTGGGCCATCTCTACTCGTGAATAAAATGCATTTTAAATCACCAGCAAATACAAAAATACTCAAAATACCGTAATTCTGATAGTAGTTTTCAACTATTTTTTTGGGTACTTTTTCAGTTGCAAAATGCTGAAAAGTTAGTTTAAATACAAGATGAAAAATTATCTCTTAGGAGAAAACTCAGGGAAAAAAGTGAATTGCATATGCACCCAGGTGTTGCTGTATTTCTGCTCACTTATGCTAGGTACACACAATGCTTTTTTCGGTCGATTTTCCGTCTGATCGAGTCTCCGCTCGATTTTCTGCTCGATTTTCCGCTCAATTCTCTTATCTTTTCTTATCAATTTCCATTCACTTCTATGAGAAATTAAAAAAAAAAACGATTGGAAATAATATCGGACATGACGGAATTTATCTATCGAACCATCTATCTGCCGAAAAAACGTATGGTGTGTACCTAGCATTAGAAACCCACAACAAACAAACATTCTGATGCGTTGCTCCTTGCCATCTTGCTTGTATACTTGCTGTCTTCTATCTTGATTGAACAGACGCTGCTAGCAGCATCCATCCTCTTGGCGCTCTGGCAGTCAACTGATGACTTGGTACGGACAGAGCATTGAAATCCAGGAGTCCCAGATAAAGTTTCGACTATTGATTGAGCATAAGGTCCACACATGAGGTTGGAAGGGATTTGCCCAGCAGTGTGACAGAGAACTGTAAAGGTGGCCATACACTGGTCGATTTGCCATCAGATTCGACCAACAGATAGATCCCTCTCTGATCGAATCTGATCAGAGAGGGATCGTATGGCTACCTTTACTGCAAACAGATTGTGAACCGATTTCAGCCTGAAACCGTTCACAATCTGTTGTGGTGGTGCTGCTGCCGCCGCTCCCCCCGCCGCCGCATACATTACCTGCTCCGCCGGCTCGACTGCCCCCGGTCACCGCTGCACTGTCTCCGCTCTGGTCTCCAGGTCCGGCATGCTTTACTTCTTCCTGCCCGGCAGGAAGTTTAAACAGTAGAGCGCCCTCTACTGTTTAAACTTCCTGCCGGGCTAGAAGAAGTGAAGCATGCCGAAGACCAGACCAGCGCGGAGACGGAGCAGCGGTGACCGGGGGCAATCGTGCCGGCGGAGCAGGTAATGTATGCGGACTATTGCGTCGGTCGTCGGGTACTCGAACGCCACTAGCGACACACTCCCTACCCGCGCGCGATCGACAGTACTTTTCCGCACGGAGTGATCGACGGGAGCGGACGAAATGTATCAAAATTCGGCGTGTTGCGGGAACGATGTGACAGCAGATTCGATCCCAGTGATCGAATCTGCTGTCGATCTGGCGGGAATCGGCCTAGTGTATGGCCAGCTTAAAGACTTGGTGGTTCAAACCTTGCCTTACTCCATTCAACATTTTGTTTGGTTGGAGTTAAGCTGGCCATACACTAGGCCGATTCCCGCCAGATCGACAGCAGATTCGATCACTGGGATCGAATCTGCTGTCACATCGTTCCCGCAACACGCCGAATTTCGATACATTTCGTCTGATCCCGTCGATCGCTCCGTGCGGAAAATTACAGTCGATCGCGTGTGGGTAGGGAGCGTCGCTAGCGGCGTTCGAGTACCCCACGACCGACGCAATAGACGCAATAGTCCGCATAAATTACCTGCTCCGCCGGCACAATTGCCCCCGGTCACCGCTGCTCCGTCTCCGCGCTGGTCTGGTCTCCGAGTCCGGCATGCTTCACTTCTTCTAGCCCAGGAGGAAGTTTAAACAGTAGAGGGCGCTCTACTGTTTAAACTTCCTGCCGGGCAGGAAGAAGTAAAGCATGCCGGACCTGGAGACCAGAGCGGAGACAGAGCAGCGGTGACCGGGGACAGTCGCGCCGGCGGAGCAGGTAATGTATGCGGCGGGGGGAGTGGCGGCAGCAGCACCACCACCACCACAACAGATTGTGAACGGTTTCAGGCTGAAATCGGTTCACAAGCTGTTTGCAGTAAATGGTAGCCATACGATCCCTCTCTGATCAGATTCGATCAGAGAGGGATCTATCTGTTGGTCGAATCTGATGGCAAATCGACCAGTGTATGGCTACCTTTAATGTTTTAGCATTTTCCCTATTAGATTTCGGAGAAGCTTTCTCCACCATGGATGTTCCTTTTGTTCAGAACTGTAAGCCTGAGAAAACAGACGCCTTTATTTAGCACATTTTAAATGAAGTCTGTGTCTTTTTGTGTGTGCATTCATTGGGTTTTTTTGCAATATGCTTTAGCATTACCTTTCATTTCCATACAGTGGAATAATGCTCACGCCGGTACTTGATGAGGGTATTTCAAAGCTAACGATCCAGCTATAAAGTTGTGTCGCTTCACAATGAACAATGGATTATCATTAGAAAGGCATTCGAATAAACCTAGCGGGCAACACATCTCTCCCGCCTCCCATTTCCTTTGTTAGCCACACTGCTTAGTGGAAGTCCGCTGCCAAGCCTCCTGCACGGAGGAAGAGGGCACGGGCAAAACACAAAGGCTTAGCACACTGACATTTTCCCACTCACTGATCATAATGAAGTTGGCAAGTCGAAGTGGGTTTGAAAGTGTGGTCACAGCTGGCAGAGCATAAGCCTCTTGCAAATCATTAAAAATGGACTCCAGCAACTCATATACATCTTAATGTGAGTCGAGCGAAACGTGAAGCTTTATGCGATGCCACCGCGACCGCGTCTCGCATATCCATATCAAAGCTTTATTCTTGGCACATCACGCTGGCCGCTTATGCAGAAGACGCCCAAATAGAATCACCACCGCTGCAGATGGAGGCTTGCGGTCCAATTATGTCATGATGTGATACAACCATATGGATGACTGAAGTACGACTTATGAAAAGGATTGCAATGACAGTAAAGCTACAGTGAATTTCCACCTATATTGCACATTGCAGAGTTTAAACTGATCTATAAACAGCTTCCACACTTGTAGAAACACCTTACCTAATCAGACACCTTCATGATAAACTTTGTGTGTGGCCCAATCTGTGGTCAGGTCCAGATGTTTCACACTTGGACCCATATGTAATTAAAGTTTTCTCCTTAGTTTTCTCTCAGAAGATAATTTTTCATCTTCTTTTTAAAATAACTTTTCAGCAATTGCAAAAGTACCAAAAAGTAGGTGAAAAAGTACTATTAAAAATATTTTGAATATTTACCCGCTTGCTGGTAGATTAAAGGGCATTTTATTGACAAGGGACCATATGCAATTCACTTTCTCTTCTGAGTTTTCTCCTAGGTGATAATTTTTAATCTTCTTTTTAAATTAACTTTTCAGCACTTTGCAATTTAAAAAGTACCTAAAAGTAGTTGAAAAAGTACCATCAAACTTATTTAGCATTTTTTCTGGCTTGCTGGTAGTTTGAGGCTCCTTTTACACTTGCATTGCAGGGTAACGCAACAGCAATGCAAGTCAGTGGGGCCTGTTACACTTACCACTTTGCGTCATGTTGAGCCGAAAGTGTTCATCTTGCCGCAATATAGCCACACAGCCTGCAGCGCGTTACCACCACAAGCACCGCGCTTAAAGGGATACTGTAGGGGGGTCGGGGGGAAATGAGTTGAACTTACCCAGGGCTTCTAATGGCCCCCCGCAGATATCCTGTACCCACGGAGCCACTCACCGATGCTCCGGCCCCGCCTCCGGTTCACTTCTGGAATTTCAGACTTTAAAGTCTGAAAACCACTGCGCCTGCATTGCCGTGTCCTCACTCCCGCTGATGTCACCAGGAGAGTATTGCACAAGCCCAGTATGGTCTTTGGTCTGCGCAGTACGCTCCTGGTGCCATCAGCGGGAGCGAGGACACGGCAATGCAGGCGCAGTGGTTTTCTGACTTTAAAGTCAGAAATTCCAGAAGTGAACCGGAGGCGGGGTCAGAGGATCGGTGAGTGGCTGCGCGGGCACAGGATGTCTGTGGGGGGCCATTAGAAGCCCCAGGTAACTTCAACTCATTTTCCCCCGACCCCCCTACAGTATCCCTTTAACGCAAGGTGCTTGGGGCAATGGAAGTCTATGGGTGAAGCAGTAAGTGTTAATGACGGAGCACGTTGCGATGCACTGCGCATGCGTGAACCGACGGGAATACAAGGGAATCCCAGTGATGTACTTCCTGCCCAGTAAGGAGTACACCACTAAGTGTGTGTGGGGGGGTATGCATTTGACCCTGTTGGAGCAACCGGCCTGAAAGGCATTCTATTGACAAGTTGTGAAAATGTCACCTAGGAGAAAACTCAGGAGAGAAAGTTAACTGCATATGGGCAGTTTTCTCCTAGGTGATATTTTTACATCTTGTCAATAAAACACCTCTTAAACTACCATCAAGTAGTGCAGTAGGCACGGTGCGAGGGTTTCCTTCGGTTTTCTCTTAACAAAGCCAACACCTAACATCTCCCAAGACCTTAACCCCATTGTGATACCTAACCATGATCACCCCTTTAGTGTTAACCCCTTGATGACTCCTCTCCCTAACCTTTCACTCATAAAGTTAATCCCTTCTCGATCTTTAACACTAACTATCCTAAGATCCTCCTGGGGCCAAACCCTACCCTCCTAACCATAACCGATTAAACTTACCCCCCCCCCCCATTCTAACCTTCCCTAAACCTAACCTATACTCACCTTTCATCGTTTTCACTCCCAGCTCCGAATCCAAGCATTGGGGGCTAAGATTCTGACAGCTTCAGCTATATAATAGCTGAACTAGCTTCCAAACTGACCCTTTGTTTACAAAATATCTGTCATGGCCAATAACCCCTCCTGGGCGTTAGCATTAGTTATGATATAGGCGAGAAACAAAATGAACTGCTTCACCTCCATGGTGAATAAGGAAGGTATTTTGACAAGCCATAGACATATTCCGGCAAACTGGGGACTGCAGTGCTTTGCTATTGCTCAATTTGTGCAGACTTTTGCAGTGTCAGCTTCACTTTAAATCTTCTTAGTTTTCTTATCTGAAGACATGTTAATTCCTCAATGGGCCAAACTTTGGGTAAAGCTGTTTTAATGAATCTGCTTAGCATATTATGTAACGGTGGTTGTCGCTTCATATTTACCACTGAAGGGTAAACATGTTGAATCTAGGTAAAATCTGCTTAGATTTTCCCGTTTGTCACATAGGATAGGCGGATGATCAAAGAGCAGAGTGATGCAAGGTACAATATAAAGAAAGAGGAAAGACATCTGGGAAGATATTTATAGACGCGCAGCTCTACAATTTTCACTGACATTCATTATTGTGTTTCCAAAGCAAAGCTTTCTGTTTGCAGACAACAACTCTAAACACAGTTATGAAATGCTGATTCAATAAACAATATCAACCTACCTGACATATAGAAGGATGTAGGTTGCTATGTAACAGTATAAGCAGAAATACATTGAAAGGGTACTGAATTCAGAGAAATATGGGGAGAGGGGAAGCCTTTTAATTTTTTTATCTTATTCCCTTTATAAAAGGGTTGGAAGATCTTTTGGCTTCAGCAATGTGTGACATGCATTGGGGGGACATAACTATGCTGGACTGGCAGAGATCTGTCTGCTGGACTGGCAGAGGGCAAGGGGGCCCGGTCCAGTACAGAACATTATAGAGCATGCTCAGCAGAAGCATATACATTACCTGCTGCCAGCGCATGCATCTCTTGCACTCACTTCCTGGTAAGTGTTTAAGCCGGGCTAGTAAAAAAGGGCGCACAGGGATAGTGGACAAAAAGGGCGCCGCCATAAACTGCAATGCAAAATATCGGCTATTCAGCGCCCGACAGGAAAAAAGGGCGCCCGAGAAATAGCGGTTACAGGGATCGTGTTAACAAAAGTTGTCGTTTACAGGATAAGGTTTATAACTAATATCGTTTACAAGTTCGTTTTGACTTTGTGTTATACTTATTTTTTAGTTTTTACATTTCGCTTATAGGAATTTTACGTATTTTTTTCGTTTTTAAATTTCGCTTACAAAACTATAACAACTAAATTTTCCTTTACACTTCTTTTATCAATTAAAATTCGTTTTCATATGTATAATGCTTAAATACCGTCTGTCAACCTGATTGTATTAGAAATACATCGCTTTTGGTATTAACCTTGTCTTTACACTTATAATGCTTAGAGTATAGTTACTACAATATCGCTTTTAAAATTACTGTTATTTTAAGATTTTTAATGCGTACATGATTGTAAGGCTATCTATTGTGTATACATATATATATATGTATATATATATATATATATATATATATATATATATATATATATATATATATATATATATATATATATATATACCTTTTTCTACTTATAATATTATTAATGTATACGTGATTTTAAGGCTAGTTATTCTATTACAAATATATAAATTATTTTATTCATGTTACTTGTAGTGAAGTATTTTAAGGATTAAATATATTATTGTTTATATGTGTTTAGGGTGTTTGTGCGGTGGGGATGGTTAGGTTTAGGCATTACCAGGGGGGGTCTAGGGGTTAGGGATAGGTACAGGGAGGGTTAGGTATATTTACAGTGCAATATACACCACCAGGGGGGTGGTTAGGTTTAGGCACCACCAGGGGGGGCTTAGGTTTAGGCACCACCAGGGGGGTCTTAGGTTTAGGCACCACCAGGGGGGTCTTAGGTTTAGGCACCACCAGGGGGGTCTTAGGTTTAGGCACCACTAGGGGGCTCTTAGGTTTAGGCACCACTAGGGGGCTCTTAGGTTTAGGCACCACCAGGGGGGTCTTAGGTTTAGGCACCACCAGGGGGTCTTAGGTTTAGTCACCACCAGGGGGGTCTTAGGTTTAGGCACCACCAGGGGAGTCTTAGGTTTAGGCACCACCAGGGGGGTCTAGGGGTTAGGGATAGGTACAGGGAGGGCTCTGTATGAGAGTAAGGTTAGCTATAGTTACAGTACAATATATGTAATATATACAATTTATTACATTATGTGTATTTACACAAAGGGGGGGGGGGTCTAGGTGTTAGGGATAGAGATAAGGAGAGATATCTGTGACGCTACAGTTAGGTATAATTGCAGTAAAATACCTGTAAAATCTACCATTCTATTACTATGCTTAATACAAGTTTAAATATCGTTTTTGTTATAGACGCTATTTGACGTTTCATTTCAGAATTCGTTTGCTGTTATAGACGGTATTTTGCCATTTCATTTCTGTTTATTTAACCTATTTAGCACTACATTATCGTTTATAACCTCTTAAACGAAAAATATGGTTTTGCATTCAAACTTACAATTTCGGCTATACCCCGCGCCCTTTTTTCCAGGCGTCCTTTTTTGATACACGCGTGTTTAAGCGCCTTGCACTGTGTGCAGCCAGCCAATCACCATTCGGTTTCAGTCCCCACATGTTAATTGGCTTGCTGCATGCAGTGCACAGCACTTGAAAACTAACCAGGAAATGAGTGGAAACGATTCCTTATCCCCCCAACCTCACCTGCAAAGTATTTTTGTCTAAATATTAATGGGATACTGAAGTGAGGGGACTCCAGTTTTACTACATACCTAAGCAAAGGAAAGACTCTGGATACCATGGAGCTTTTCTAGTCCTTGCATAGTCCCAGCATTCCTGCGCCGTTCTCTGTTGAAGTTATTTTAATATTTGACCTGTCAGTTGGAATAGCTCTTTGGCAATCCTCAGACAGCCATTGGAACTACTTGCGCATGCTCAGTATGGTTGCGCTCATCTTTGGAACTTCTCATCATTGCGAAGGCTGGCTGAGGAGTGCTGAAGGCCTAGCAACACGAGTAACTTTAACTGGGAATGTTTCAGGAATGAGGGGCCGGACCGAGGACTGGGAAGGCTCTATGGTAACCAGAGCCTTCCCTCTACTTTTAGTGGCTGGATAGTGTACTCACTGGTTAAGGGTTCCGCCTTTGACATGGGAGACCAGGGTTCGAATCCTGGCTAGGTCAAGTACCTATTCAGTAAGGAGTTCAAGGCAAGACTCCCTAACACTGCAGGGTGGCCTCCTGAGCGCGTCCCAGTGGCTGCAGCTCTTGAGCGCTTTGAGTCCGACAGGAGAAAAGCGCTATATAAATGTTCGGATTATTATTATTATTATTATTATTACTTAGGTATGTATCACACCTGAGGAGAATTTTCTCAATTGCCTCACTTCCTCACTTCAGATTTGCTTTAAGGACAAGAAGTGCCCAGGAGAAGTTGGGTTAAAGAAGGGCAACTTTTTATACTGTCTGGATTTTTTTTTTCTTTTTGAGGCTTTGTGTAAATAGAAAATTGAGGGAGTAAGGGAGGCCATTTGGTCACCCTCTTTCTAAAAGTACCAGTTAATACCCTAAGCCATCCTTATGGTATTAATCCACCTTTTCCTGCATACCAAAGAGGTAGTGAAGCCCCTTGCCGTTGAAATGTGACATGGGTTCTTAGCAAGAGGGGGAAGATTTCTTCCTCCACCCTACTTGCATGGTCCCCCCCCCCCCCTTCAGTGTGACAAGCCATGTGGGTTGGTATTACCAAGGTAGGGATAGCTAGCTACATACTTACTGGCTATTTTCTCCTCAGCACCCAGCAACCTGACACCTTTTTTATTTTCTCTGTAAGACACTTTTTACACATTGTCTATGTGCGTGTGTAGATTGAAAATGTTTGCTAGACAGGCTCCACACTGCATGCCTACTGGTCAGTACACTGTTCATTGGTTTGCATACATGCTACTAGCAATTTTACCTTCTAACCATGAAATCAGTGGAGCTAGAGCAAAGAAGACTAGGAAAAAAGATGGTGCCACATGCAATCATTCAAGCATCTGCTATTTAATGAAGCAAGGATTCTGATTGGTTCTTCTGGACAGCTGCCGCACTTTTTCTCCTGTTTCCCTTGCACCGGCCATCTTCTCTGGCCAGAGGCATAGCTATAAACCATTGGGGTCCCCCAGCAAAACTTTGATGGGGTCCCCCAATGTTCACACCCTTTCTCTTATCATCTCCTCGTGACCCTCGCAGCCTGGGGGGCCATCTTGCAGCTGTCATAAAACAAGTGAAGGCATCATAATCTTAATCTTATAACACCTATGACAAGTGTAGCAACATTAACACCCAATCTGAAGGATGGACCCCTTTATTAGAGGGAATGAAGCAGTGTCGTAATTAGAAATCACTGGGCCCCCCTGCAAAACTTTAGATGGGGCCCCTCCCCCTGAAAACTGAATAGGGACTGTCTACAAATGTTTGTATACAAAACTTTATATGATTCGATATCAAGGGCTGAGCAAATGCAGTCATTAGAACAATTGTGCAGAGAGAAGAATGTTTTTTCTCTACTTGCCCTTTGTTGTCAGTCTCAGGACGGGGCTCCCTGTAGCTTCTTGCCCCCCCCCCCCCCTGCGGCTGCATCCCTTGCAGGGTCTATTGTTACACCCCTGGAATGAAGTAGTAGTTGGGGCCCCCTTACTGCTCTGGGCCCCACTGTATTTACAGGGGCTGCTCCCCTCTAGTTACGCTCTTGCCTCTAGAATACTTTCTAAAGTAATACTGCACAGTAACTCCCAAGTATCCCTCTCTTCCTGCACAAGTAACTGGTTGCACCGAGCAGACTACCTCTGGGGTAATCAAACTTTTAATAAAAGGAAATCCTGCTACTATATATAATAAGCAGTTCATTTACCAAAGTCTTCTATTGCCTCCATCTCAACATACTAGTACTAGTGAGACAAAAAGAAGACAAACGGACACTGGGAGCCCGTTTTGGTGTAATATCGCCTGGTGGAGAAGGTATATAGTGAAATACAAGAATACACTCACAATGATGGGTTCCTCCCCGAGGCAACCAATCGTATGTGCTTGTAGGGAAAAACCAAATCCACTCGGCCTTTTCCAAGGTGTTACGGTCGCTGCTCCAAAAAATATTCGACCCGCAATACCTGCGGGGCGAAGACCCTACAGATGTAGGGTATATCAGAATATACTAGATAGGAATAGGTGAGCCTTGTACGAGTCGTATGAGGTGCACCGGACCAAACCTATACCTGTTCGGCACGTATTTGACCTGAAGAAGCGACTTATGCTTAGAAACGCGTTGTCACTGTGCTTTATGTATTTCAATAAATTGGAACTCCCTTTTTTATCTTAAACTCATTGTGAGTCACTTTTTTTATTCAAAATCTAAAACCCTGCCGCTAATTTTTCTATTTGGGTGCCTCCTATCAGTGCTGCTCTGATACCCCCAATCACGGATTCGGCCGTGATTAATAAAAAAAATCCGGAAACGGTGTGATTGATTTTTCGGATTTGAGACGGCCTCGCGAATTCGACTTGGATTTTTTCTGTGAAAGAGGAAATTATTATTACGCAGCGCTGTACAGTGATTATAGTCTTGTCACTAACTGTCCCTCAGAGGGGCTCACAATCTAATCCCTACCACAGTCGTATGTCTATGTATGAATCATGTAGTGTATTTATTTCAGTCTAGGGCCAATTTAGAGGGAAGCCAATTAACTTATCTGTATGTTTTTGGGATGTGTGAGGAAACCGGAGTACCCGGAGGAAACCCCCGCAGACACAGGGAGAACATACAAACTTTGTGCAGATAGTTCCCTGGCTCGGATTTGAACCAGGGACTCAGTGCTGCAAGGCAAGAGCGCTAACCACTATGCCACCGTGTTGCCCACTATGTCGCCGTGCTGCCTAATCACGGCTGTGATCGCGGAATAGTGTTTAAGCTATTCTTAAAGCCCCCATACATGCTGCAATCCCCCACATTTAACTTAATAATCACTCACTGGCTAGCTAAATACAAGTATACAGTCAGAGCAGTGGTAAATAGAATCAGTGAGCCTGCCAGTGCATGCACTGCACTAAGCACAGCAGCACCAGCAATCAATCACTACACTCTCTCACTGAACTACACTGACTACAACTAACTTTAGTAATCACTCACTGGCTGGCTAGCTAGCTGAATACAAGTATATAGTGGAGTATGAGAGCACTGTTAGGAGTAAAAACGCTATGTCATTGACAAAAAACATGCTTGCTTTAGCAACAAATGGCCTGGAGATGATCCTCTCAGTGCCACAGTCTAGCAAGGACGGAGCTTTTCATCATGGCCGTCACTTTATATAAAGGAAGGGAGCATAGCCTCCCCTCCTATGATTGGTTGCTAGGGCCTGGCTGGGGGGCCTCTGATTGGCCCTGAGACGGGGGCATAACCAGTGGCGTAGCTTAGGAGCTTTGGACCCCGATGCAAGTTTTACATGGGGGCCCCCCAAGCACTCTACACATAACAATTGATACGGCGCACCAAAACCTGCCAATGGCAACTACAGTGTCAGAGGTGCAAGAAGAGGATGGGGAACCGCTTGTGAATGATTACCACTATTCAAAGTATCTATAGAAGTGATTATTATGAACACAGGGCTAATAGAGAGCTAATACTGAAGTTCAGGGAGGGCCCTATGGGGCCCCTCTGGCCCAAGGGCCCCGATGCGGTCGCAACCTCTGCACCCCCTATTGCTACACCCCTGGGCATAACTAGAAATCACTGGGCCCCCCTGTGAAACTTTTTGGATGAGGCCCCCTATTGCCAAACCTCAAACCTGCAGAGAATAAAAAGCTTTTTCTCTCCATGCCCAAACTCCTCAAGCATCACTACAGGACACAGCACTTGGAGAGGTGTAGGAAGTCT
Source organism: Hyperolius riggenbachi (assembly GCF_040937935.1). NCBI lineage: Eukaryota > Metazoa > Chordata > Amphibia > Anura > Hyperoliidae > Hyperolius > Hyperolius riggenbachi. The sequence continues at coordinate 308,693,889 of NC_090651.1, forward strand.
GGGGGTAGAAAAGAGCTGTACACAAGACCCTGCTGTACACTGAATAGGGGCTGTCTACAAATTTTTGTATGATTTGTTATCAGTGGCTGAGCAGATGCAGTCTTTAGAACAATTGTACAGAGAGCAGAAAACTTTTTCTCTCCTTGCCCTTCGTTGTCAGTCTCTCAGGATAAGGCCCCCTGTGGGTTCTGGGCCCCCCTGCATCTGCATGGTCTATTGTTACACCCCTGCCCTGAGACGTCATTTCCGCCCAATCACGACCAATCTAATCACGGCTTTTTTTTATGTGATCACGAGTGTGATAACGGCCAAATAATTGAAATCAAGGAATGCCCCATGACCGAATTCCGTGATCGAGAATCAATCATGGAGTCAAATACCGAAGCTGAATAGTGGAAAAAAGCCAGTGAATCACGGCTATTCCGTGATCGCGGAAATTATCCGAGCACCACTGCCTCCTATTCCTGTCTAGTATATCAGCGTAAAAACACACAATTTTATTTAACCACTTACCGACCGCCCACTGCACAGGGGCGGCCGGAAAGTGGATCTCGCAAGGATCGCCGCATGTACAATTGGCGGCGGTCCTTGTACGGGCATGGGCGGAGCGATCGCGTCATCCATGACGCGATCCTCCGCCGGGGATCGATGGCCAGGGATTTAGCCTCCAGCTCGCCGGCCACTTAGCAGCGCCGGCGGGCGGAGGAATACAAATCTCCGCCGATCCATGCGTATAATAGGCTTTGTAATGTATACAAAGCCTATTATACAGGCTGCCTCCTGCCCTGGTGGTCCCAGTGTTCGAGGGACCACCAGGGCAGGCTGCAGCCACCCTAGTCTGCACAAAACCACACTGATTCCCCCCCCCCCTCTGCCCCCGGATCGCCCACAGCGCCCATCAATCACCTCCTGTCACCCCCCTAGCACTCCTATCCATCAGATCTGGCTCAATACAACCTGTCATCTAAAAGGCCACCCTGCTTATGACCGGTTCCACAAAATTCGCCCCCTCATAGACCACCTGTCATCAAAATTTGCAGATGCTTATACCCCTGAACAGTCATTTTGAGACATTTGGTTTCCAGACTACTCACGGTTTTGGGCCGTAAAATGCCAGGGCGGTATAGGAACCCCACAAGTGACCCCATTTTAGAAAAGACACCCCAAGGTATTCTGTTAGGTGTATGACGAGTTCATAGAAGATTTTATTTTTTGTCAAAAGTTAGCGGAAATTGATTTTTATTGGGTTTTTTTTTTCACAAAGTGCCATTTTTCACTAACTTGTGACAAAGAATAAAATCTTCTATGAACTCGCCATACACCTAACGGAATACCTTGGGGTGTCCTCTTTCTAAAATGGGGTCACTTGTGGGGTTCCTATACTGGCCTGGCATTTTAGGGGCCCTAAACCGTGAGGAGTAGTCTAGAAAACAAATGCCTCAAAATGACCTGTGAATAGGACGTTGGGCCCCTTAGGGCACCTAGGCTGCAAAAAAGTGTCACACATGTGGTACTCAGGAGAAGTAGTATAATGTGTTTTGGGGTGTATTTTTACACATACCCATGCTGGGTGGGAGAAATCTCTCTGTAAATGGACAATTGTGTGTAAAAAAAATCAAACAATTGTCATTTACAGAGATATTTCTCCCTCCCAGCATGGGTATATGTAAAAATACACCACAAAACACATTATACTACTTCTCCTGAGTACGGCGGTACCACATGTGTGGCACTTTTTTACACCCTAAGTACGCTAAGGGGCCCAAAATCCAATGAGTACCTTTAGGATATCACAGGTCATTTTGCGACATTTGGTTTCAAGACTACTCCTCATGGTTTAGGGCCCCTAAAATGCCAGGGCAGTATAGGAACCCCACAAATGACCCCATTATAGAAAGAAGACACCCAAAGGTATTCCGTTAGGAGTATGGTGAGTTCATAGAAGATTTTATTTTTTGTCACAAATTAGCGGAAAATGACACTTTGTGAAAAAAAACAATTAAAATCAATTTCCGCTAACTTGTGACAAAAAATAAAATCTTCTATGAACTCACCATACTCCTAACGGAATACTTTGGGGTGTCTTCTTTCTAAAATGGGGTCATTAGTGGGGTTCCTATACTGCCCTGGCATTTTAGGGGCCCTAAACCGTTAGGAGTAGTCTTGAAACAAAAATGACCTGTGAAATCCTAAAGGTACTCATTGGACTTTGGGCCCCTTAGTGCAGTTAGGGTGCAAAAAAGTGCCACACATGTGGTATCGCTGTACTCAGGAGAAGTAGTATAATGTGTTTTGGGGTGTATTTTTACACATACCCATGCTGAGTGGGAGAAATATCTCTGTAAATGGACAATTGTGTATAAAAAAAAACTGATTAGGTATTTCTACGGTAAGGCTAGTTTTGGGCCAAATGTTTGGGAGATATGGCCACCCATGCCTCCCAAGAAACTTCTGTGGTGTGTTACACAATCATTTAAATTGTATTTTCTGTTTCTTTCTGTCTACTTTTTCTTTCTTTCCTGTCTTTTCTCTCTAAGGGGTCGTTGGTTGCGGTGGGGTCTGGAGTGGTTCGGGGGGTCCCCCGGGTCAGATCCACATGTTCAAACAGACTCTTAAGGTGCTCTCCCTGAACGCTAGGGGATTAAACATACCAGAAAAGCGGTCTGCTGTTTTGAGTTTGTGCCGTAAAGAGCGAGCTAATTTCTTATGTTTGCAAGAGACTCATTTCAAGGGTCCTTCGGCACCTAAGATATTTAATAAATATTACAAAACTGCCTTCTACAGTGTCCCACAGGATAAAAAAACCAAAGGAACGGCTATCCTTATTGCTAAAGATACCCCATTCACTCTCATAGAGGAATTTCGTGACAAACTGGGTCGGTTCAATCTGATCAAAGGAGTACTTTACAACCAAAAAGTAATGATTGGCTCATTTTACGCCCCTAACTCTCAGCAGACCCCTTTCCTCCAAAACTTCCTATCCAAATTAGGTACTTTTGCTGAAGGAAGTATTATTCTAGGAGGGGACTTAAACTTGACCTTGGAGCCCTCCCTAGACTCGTCCTCCCAGAGGTTCCCTATTTCGAAAAAACTTCTCCGCAGGTGCAAAGCTTTGTTGCATGATATGCAACTGGTGGATGTCTGGAGACTCCACAATCCTACGCAGAGAGACTACACTTTTTTCTCTTTCCCTCACAACTCCTACACTAGGATAGATTATATATTCATATCACATAATCTTTTGTCAACATTTACTTCCCCAGGCATTGGTAATATCACTCTGTCAGACCATGCGCCGATATGGGTTGAATTAGCCCTGGAAGACAATAGATCTAGACCTCCCACGTGGAGAATTAATAATTCTCTATTACAAGACGAGAAAATAGTCCAAAAACTTAAAACTGAGATAGAAGAGTTTTTTCAGATGAACGTGACTGAGGACATGTCTCCCATGACCATTTGGGAAACTCACAAATGCTTTGTCCAGGGTTTACTAATACGGGAGGGGGCACGTCGCAAAAGAGAACGGGAAAAAGACGTCCAAGACTCTCTTAAGCTAATAAAAGAACTTGAGAGCAAACATAAGGGAGACCTGTCCTCAGACACGATATCTGCTCTCACAAGGGAGAGAGAACGAATTAAGTCTTTACTGTTCCACAAGGCAAAATTTGCGGCAGAGAGGTGCAGACGCACATTTTATGAGTGGGGAAACAAGTGCGGGTCCATGCTAGCAAGGGCTTTGAGATCTCAGCAGTCCTCCAACTACATCTCCTGCATTAAGGATAGGTCATCCACCCTACACTACAAATACAAAGATATATCGAACATCTTTCAAGACTACTACTCTGGCCTATACAACCTCCCTTCATCTTTGCCCAATCATTCATCGGCTAATAGACGTGAAATGATCAAATCCTATCTGAAAGACTCACAGATGCCCCAACTGCCGCAGACTGATTCTAAAAATTTAGAGGAGCCATTCACGGAGGATGAGTTGGGGACGGCTCTGTCCCAAATGCCCTCAGGTAAAGCCCCAGGTCCAGATGGCTACTCCACAGAATATTATAAAAGGTTCAGACAGTTACTTTCACCACACCTGTTAAAGACCTTTAATACAATCACAGATATGCCACTTAACCAACACTGGTTCCCTTCCCAGATGCTTAAATCCCATATTACAGTCATACACAAGGAGGGAAAGGACCCGGCCCAATGCCAGAGTTATCGCCCAATCTCTCTCTTGAACGTAGACCTTAAGATATACTCTAAAATGTTGGCTAATAGGCTAGCCCCTCTACTTCATAAATTAATTCACTTAGACCAGGTGGGATTCATTCCAGGTCGCGAGGCAAGAGACAACACAATCCGCACCCTGAATGTCCTGCACTGGGTGAGGTCTCGGTCCACCCCCACTTTGATTCTCTCCACCGATGCAGAGAAGGCTTTTGATAGGGTGGACTGGGACTTCATTGAAGGCACTTTGCGCCATATTGGGCTAGAGGGGATGATGCGTAAGAGAATCCTGGTGCTATATAATGGCCCCAACGCAAAAGTTAAAGCAAACGGTGTCCTGTCAGAATCTTTTAATATTCAGAACGGTACCCGTCAGGGGTGCCCGCTGTCCCCGCTTATCTTCGCTCTGTCCCTTGAACCCTTTCTCTGCACAATCCGCAACAATGTGGACATCAGGGGGGTGGATTTCCCAAAATCCCATCATAAAGTTGCCGCCTATGCGGACGACATGCTATTTTACCTGACTAACCCGCATATCTCCCTGCCTATCCTCCTCTCAGAATTCCAAAAATATGGACGTCTCTCCAATTTATCGATCAATTACGATAAAAGTGAGGCGATGGGAGTTCTCCTTCCAAACCCTCTCAAAAACACAATCCAAAGCAATTTCCCATTCCGCTGGCCCCCAAAATCGCTGAAATACCTGGGCATACAAATCACTCCTGACCCAAAGGATCTAGTGACTAGCAACTTCACACCAGCATTGAATAGAATTAAACAAGACCTACAGAACTGGAACAAACCCCAGTTCTCCTGGTTTGGCAGAGCCAATATTATAAAAATGACAATTATGCCACGTTTACTGTATCTTTTCCAGACCATGCCTATCCATATCCCCGCTACGTTTTTTAAAGCAGTGTCCCAGACCTTCTCCAGATTTATCAAAAAAATGTGAGATGAAAGGAGAAGTAGGTATGACCCGACTATGCACAAATCACAAATAATTTCATCAAAAAAATACTTTATTAATCATAGAAAATGTATATACTAAAACACACAATTAAAAATGTGCCCGCCCCGCACCCCCAATCTCCAGATTTATTTGGAATGGCCGTAAGCCTAGATTAAAATATCAGATCCAGACAGCTCCCAAGGAGTTGGGGGGAATGGCGGTTCCTAACTCCAGATTATATCAGGCAGCAGCGGTTCTTATCCGCATCATAGATTGGCATAGGCATGCAGATCTTAAAAGGTGGGTGGGAATGGAAGAGGAACTTTCACAGGGCCGCATTAAATCCATCTCCTGGGCCACCCAATCTTTTAAAATTGTAGATCCAGCAGCATCCCTAATTGCTCACACTGCTCGTATTTTTGCCAAATACAGAAATCTGCCTCAGGTGTCCCCCTGGCCAACACCACTCCTCCCCATTTTGGATAATCCTGCCTTTCCTCCAGGCCTCTCCCCCAGAAGTTATTTGCATTGGCGTGGGGGCACGACATTAAGAGCACAGCACCTCCTCGAGGGTGGGAATTGGACCCATCTCAATACGTTGAGTAGACTAGTAGGCACTCAGAATCTGGACCACTGGAGCTGGGCCCAGTTCAAGCACTTCCTTTTATCCCAGGGTTCCAAGACTAGCTTTGATAGGCCCCTTACCGTTTTCGAGAAAACGTGCCAGGGAGAAGGCCAGATACGGGGAACAATATCCCTGATGTATTCTTTACTGAATGACTCTGATTCCCCGACAGCCCCACTTAAATGCAAATGGGAACAGGAGCTAGGCACTACCTTTAGCAACAAGCAATGGGATAAAATTTTGGTGTTCGCCCACAAATCTTCTATAACCTCCAAGATCCAGGAATCGGGATACAAGCTGCTCACCAGATGGTACTTGACTCCCTCCCGCCTACATGCCATGTTTCCTAATACCTCTAATCTATGCTGGAGATGTGAGCAGGACATAGGCACTTTGCTGCACATTTTTTGGTCCTGTGATAAACTTACCCAGTTCTGGTTAGATGTAAGAAACATTATGCACGAATTGCCCGATTTTCTCCCTCCTGATTCGCCGGCATTCTTTCTGCTCCACCATAATTCATGGTCCATCAGAAGGTACAAGTAAACGCTTACCAGACACTTAGTCAATGCGGCCAGGTCACTAGTCGCTAGACACTGTAAATGTGAATCCTCCTACAATTGGGGAATAGCTCAGGCTGATAGACCAAACACAAAAGATGGAAGATCTTACAGCCACCTTGCAGAATAGGCACGAACAATATTGGAAAACCTGGTTTGGATGGTTTGAATTTCAAGAGACGCAACGCTACCGAGCGCTCTTGATTAGCTAATTGGCAGATACAATTTACATTTTAAGTCGGGCAGAGAAACGCCTTGATGATATCTCTCCCCTGGTGGATAGGGAGCACTATTGACTTTATTGCCTTGGGCTCCCTTACCGGGCTGCTCTGGATCCCCTCCGTGACCATCCTTACCCCTTTTTTTCTATTCTCTTCTTTTCTCTCGCTTCCTTTCCTTACTCTTTACCTCTCCTATATGACTTGACTATGCAGTCAGGAGGGTTTAAGTATATAAGGGCCCCCCCGGACATTAATTTCATCTAAATATGTTATGCGTCCTTAGCTGGTGGGTGTAGTGCACTTGAGGAGTCCGTCTATTATTATTTTTATAGGCTCCCTGGTGTATGCTCCCTTTGGGCCCAGGGTAGCCTTGATACCTCTATAACGGATTGGTCCGGTGTGCGGCACCCGCTTTTCGTCACACCCCGTTCCTGACTGCAGTTTAGCTATATATTGTTTTAGATAGAAACGTTATATTTTTTGACATACTTGCTATGGGAGTCGGTGCGTACAGCGACTCACTATTTATGCATCCCTCATTTAGTCTACTGAATGTATAAATCTGCACTAATATGACATTTGCGATTTCTATCACAATTTGTTTGTTGATTCTGACAAATAGTTATGTAATTCTGTGTTATATCTTCTTTTAAAATAAAAGAATCTTTAAAAAAAAAAAAATCAAACAATTGTCATTTACAGAGATATTTCTCCCACCCAGCATTGGTATGTGTAAAAATACACCCCAAAACACATTATACTATTTCTTCTGAGTACGGCAATACCACATGTGTGGCAATTTTTTGCAGCCTAACTGCGCTAAGGGGCCCAAAGTCCAATGAGCACCTTTAGGCTTTACAGGGGTGCTTACAAATTAGCACCCCCCAAAATGCGAGGACAGTAAACACACCTCACAAATGACCCCATTTTGGAAAGTAGACACTTCAAGGTATTCAGAGAGGGGCATGGTGAGTCCGTGGCAGATTTCATTTTTTTTTTGTCTCAAGTTAGCAGAAATGGAAACTTTTTTTTTTTCTTGTCACAAACTGTCATTTTCTGCTAACTTGTTACAAAAAAAATAATATCTTCTATGAACTCACTATGCCTCTGAGTGAAAAATTTGGGATGTCTTTTTTCCAAAATGGGGTCATTTGGGGGGTATTTATACTATCCTGGAATTCTAGCCCGTCATGAAACATGTCAAGTGGTCAGAAAAATCAGAGATGCTTCAAAATGGGAAAATTCACTTTTTGTACCATAGTTTGTAAACGCTATAAATTTTACCCAAACCAATAAATATAGGCTGAATGGGTTTTTTTTTTAAATCAAAAACATGTTTGTCCACATTTTTCGTGTCGCATGTATACAGAAATTTTACTTTATTTGAAAAATGTCAGCACAGAAAGTTAATCAAATCATTTTTTTTGACAAAATTCATGTCTTTTATGATGAATATAATAAAAACTAAAAATTACAGCAGCAATCAAATAGCACCAAAAGAAAGCTTTATTAGTGACAAGAAAAGGAGCCAAAATTCATTTAGGTGGTAGGTTGTATGAGCGAGCAATAAACCGTGAAAGCTGCAGTGGTCTGAATGGAAAAAAAGGGTCTGGTCCTTAAGGGGGGTAAAGCCTACGGTCCTCAAGTGGTTAAGATTTAACGTATTCTAGCCATACAGGCATGCAGTTAGTAACTAGTCATATGGATAATGCCCAATACAATAAAACTAAGCGCTGGTATAACTGCTGAAATTATGTGCTTATCTCAACCATTTATGCTGATAAAAGAAAAACATATAAAAGTATTGGCAGTCAATGATCACAGGCAAGGCCATACACTAAAGAGCAATGTAACAGCAGTGATGTGTTTTTAAATGTCGTTAATATCTATGTAGATATCAGTTGAGACAAACCTACGAAGATTACGTACATAAAGATTACTACTTGGGAAATCTTGAGTTTTCTTTGAAAGAGGAAAAAAATGGAAGAAGACAAGGGAGCAATATTTCAGAGAAGCAATAAAAGCGGGGACAAGAGCAGCAAAATTGGTACTACTCATATGTGTCAGGTTTCCATTACAAGCAGCCAAGACTGGATTTATACCTTTGTGTAGTTCAAGGCAACAGCCTTGTGTCATGTGCTGGCCTCCATTAGAAAATCCCCTATCCAATTTACAGCCTAGTATTATTCCTCCCTCCCCAGTGGCGTAGCAATAGGGGATGCAGAGGTTGCGACCGCACCAGGTCACACTATGGCCCCTCCTTTATCCATCTTATTAGCTTTTTGTTGGTGCTATGCTAGTAATGAACACCTCTATATGTGCATTGAATTGTAGCAATCCTTAGCTAACTGTTTCCTTACTCTCATTACACCTTTCTGACACTGAAATTGCAAGTTTACCTTATGGCTAGCTGTTCCCATTTGTCATATTTGCATTCTGTTTTTATTCAGAGTTTAGGGATCTAGTGCATAGTTAGCAGCATCTGTTTTGAATACAAGGTGCGTATTTGCCTCTAGGGCAGGGGTCTCAAACTCGCGGCCCGCGGGCCATTTGCGGCCCTCGATACAATATTTTGTGGCCCTCGCCTGCAAAAGCTTCCTTATAGTTCGCTTCAGTGTTCCCAAGTAATCCGCTGCATCCCCGCCGCTAAACGAGGGCTGCAGAGCCCCCAAATCGCCCGGGGGGGCAATCCGCCGGCATTTCCTTTTAAGGGGCAGAGCTTTCAGCTCTGCCCCTCCTGACGTCAATTACCAAATGGATCGCCGCCTCTCCCCGCCCCTCTCTGTGAAGGAAGAGTGAGAGGGGCGGGCAGAAGCAGCGATGCGCCACGATTGACGTCAGGAGGGGCAGAGCTGAAGCTGAAAGCTCTGCCCCTTCCAGGAAATGCCGGCGGATTACCCCCTGGGCGATTTGGGGGCTCTGCAGCCCTTGTTTTGCGGCGGGGACACAGCGGATTACTTGTAATGGTAGCACTGAAGCGAACTATAAAGTAAAATAGGCAAAATAGTTAGCTTCAGTGTGAATTTGATTTTGAAATAAAAATCAGTGCGGGGGCCAGGGGGCGGGGGGTGGGGGGTATGTGGTTTGCTGCTGATTGTGAAATCCCTTATGCGGCCCAGCCTCATCCTGACTTTGCCTCCTGCGGCCCCCAGGTAAATTGAGTTTGAGACCCCTGCTCTAGGGGGTTCTTCACACCTCTGTTGGTAGTTGCTTAGATGTGGCCTGGTTTTAGGATCCAATGCCCTCTCTCTTCTGTTGTCTAAAAAAATGTGTAAACCATTTTATGGCCAGCTGCTCCCAGCTTCACACTATGCTTGTTTGGTAATTAGAGTTTAGGGTCCCTTCCAGAAGGATAACCTCGTTGACGGTGGAAGGGTCTAGTATGGAACACTCTGCATGCAAACTGTTTTTGGAAGTTAACATCCTCCATTAATGTTAATTTGGTGCATCTGTTTTGAATGGAAGATGTGTATCTTGCCTATATTAAGAATCTGCACACTTATGCTGTCTGTCTAGGTAAGTATATAGCTTACTACTCATACAACCAAGGGAGGAAAGGGTCCTGGCTTTGAAGGGACACTGGCCTCCTTCTCTTGTACAAATAAATAAATAAATAAATAAATGCAGCTCATTCTAGCTGTGTGGTCTTATAAGCCAGTGAGAGGAAGTAGGGTGGGGTTTACCTCTCTCAAGGGGGAAACCTGGCACTGCATTTAGGTTGCATGTGTTAAGGCACTCAGATCAGTGGAGGGAATTCTGATGCAATACTAACAAGCATGGGGACAGGGGCGTAACTAGGAATCACCGGGCCCCCCTGCAGAAATTCTGAGCGCCCCCCGGGCCCGCTCAGGGCCGTTTTGGGGGGCTGGAGGGGTCGCAGCATGAGGGGAGAACTTGGTAGCACATGGGCATGGAGGGGGGACGGCCCCCCCTCCCTAACCTCGGGCTCTCCCCTCTGCGCTCCCCTCCAGCATTGAATAGTGTGTGTGCCTAGGCGGTGGGCAGCGGCAGATAAATACCTTCCTTGCGTTCCACCGATGTTCCTTTCTCTAGCTTCTGATGCGACTTCCTGTATAAACAGGAAGTTGCATCAGACACTAGAGGGAGAAACGTCCACGCTGGAATGTGGATCTGCCGCTGCCCGCCGCCTAGACACACACACTATTCAATGCTGAAAGGGGAACGCAGAGCGGAGAGCCCAAGGTGAGAGAGGGGGGAACCATCCCCCCTCCCCACCGACGTGCTACCAAGCTCTCCCCTCATGCTGCGACCCCTCCAGCCCCCAAAAACGGCCCTGAGCGGGGCTGTATCCCCTATTGTTACGCCCATGCATGGGGATAGGATCTCATAGATTCTAAGTAGAGCCGTATTAGTTGTCTATGGCCTGGAGAGAGTCTAGGGGCCTAGTGGATGCTAGCCCCCGCCAAATCTTACTAAAAAAAGACACGCGACCATCAGGGGGCGTTGCTAGGATCCTAAGTGATCTGGGGCACTTTTGGGCACTCCATGTGAAAAATGGGTGTGGCCATGCACAGGAATGTGGGTGTTGTCATGGGTTGAGGCAAATTTGCATGAAGTTAATAGCGGTCTAAGTAGGCCTGCCCAGCAAAATGTTGGATGAAGCCCCCCTTTACATTAATTTGAAAAAAAATGCAGTATATCACATAAATAGGCAGCGTAACTTAAACATAACTATGCAGAGGTACCTGGCTTCTGTGCTGGCATGTCTATCTTGCTGCTGGGTGGGCTGGCCTGCTGCCAGGTTTTCTGGCAGTCCCCCCATAGCATTCCCTGACCTTCTAGTGGACCCCCTCCCATGCTCCCACCACACCACAACTCCCTTCATGCCCCCACCACAGCACCCAATGTGTCTACATAGAGGTACCATAGCACTCCGCATACCCCCCATTGTTGTGTGCTGTGGAGTCATGATGGGTGCTATGGTGCCTGTATGGGGCACGCTGGGTGCTGTAATGCCATGCTGAGTGCTTCTGTGGGGCATGCTGGGTACTGTGTGGTGCCATGCTGGGTGCTGTGGTGGCTCTACTTTGCCTGGGGGACATCTGGGGGCTAGCAACGCCCCTGGCGATCATCAGTGGTGGGAAAAAACTGCTATCTTGCCTAAGGCCTCATTTCATCTTGATCCATTTCTGATTCTAGGTATTTTCCCCCTACTACCATCGGGACACATGTAGTTTACCACTAGGTTACTGGGGTTACTACGATGCCCCTTTAAAATAACACCTGTAGCCAAAACTGCATATTTTTGCTGTCTTGTTTTATTCTTAAAAGTGTGGTTTAAAACAAGAAAAGAGACATTAGTAAATAGCTTTTTCACTGTAGTTACGCATTACCCAATGTTTGTGCTTGGAAATCACTTTTACCAAACCAATTTTGAAGTAAATTTAATTTTAGAAGTGGCGGGCGGCGGCATAAGCATCTCGCCCAGACGCAAGTTTTCTTATTTCTGTAATGGAGAAAAGAGTGAAAAGAGGGGAAGATTAACAGCCTTCAGGAGTGCATCTGAGCCAAGCACACTCAATATAAACACTGTATTTTTCCTGCAGTCAAATTAATCTCCAGCCCAGAATCCCATTTGTCAGGGAGCAGACACGGCCCCTCACTTCATTTATTTATTTATAAATAAATAATAAAATGACTTTTACAAGAGGTTAGGATTGCTAAATGGGGACTTCGGAGATGGGGAAATTTAACGGGAGTCCACTCCATCCATCACTGTCCATGCAGTCATTTTATAGCATAGATAATGTGCATGGACTGGGCCAGAATAAAGAGGCATCCCGGCAAGTGGGGAAGGCAAATGAAAAGGCCAGGAGGACACTCCAGATATCAGACGGGTGGAGATATCCTAACAGAACTCATTAAATATTGGTATGATGATTTAGTTCACGGCATCATTTTGCACTTAAAGGGAACAGGACAAATGATGAAAATGTCATCCCAGAATAGTTTGAGTTTCTCAGCTTCCTTTTTGATTAATAAAGCTACCTATTACCTTGAGGGCCCTTTCACATTGGGGCAGTGCAGCACTGCTTCCACACTCCAATGTAGCCCTATGAGGGAATTCACATTACCTACGTTGTGGTGCGGCCCGCCAGAAGTCCTTGATCTGACACGGCTCCAAAACTACGTTACCGCGCATCTTCTGCGGCGACTTGTGGAAATCTGTGTCGGCCCGGAAGTCATGTTGTTCTATAGCGACTTGTGGATTTTGAAAAAATTACCGATGTGACATAGCGGCGCACATGCGTGTAAGCGTATTTTTACAATACGCTTCCTTGCACTTCCGCATCCCCCAAAGCAGGAAGTGACCGCAAGCGCCCAATGCCAGATGGGGAATACCGTGTAGTGACGCAATATTCCCCAAAGGCCTGTTATTGGCAGGTGCCGCACCGCCAGTTTGCAGTGTGAAACCAGCCTTAAAGGGGAACTATGGCGGAAAATTGTAAAATGTAAAATATGTACAAACATAGAGAAATAAGAAGTAATTGTTTTCCAGAGTAAAATGAGCCATAAATGACTTTTCTCCTATGTTGCTGTCACTTACAGTAGGAAGTAGCAATCTGACAGAAGCGACAGGTTTTGGACTAGTCCATCTCTTCATAGGGGATTCTCAGCAAGGCTTTTATTCTTTATAAAGATATTCCCAAAAAAGGATTTAAATAATGATGCTGGCCAGCTTCCCTGCTTGCTACACAGTTTTTTAGTAGTTGGACAGAGCAACTGCCATTCACTAAGGGCCCGTTTTCACTTCTTAGTGATGCGAATGCGGCTACCTAGCCGCATCGCATCACTTCTGCCGCCGGCCGTATCACTTCGCCCGATGCGGAAGTCAATTGAGGAGATGGGACGCGGCTGCGGCTGTGCGAGAATCTGTAGCATGCTGCAGATTCTCGGATCGCAGAACATGCACGCAGTGGAAACTCTTCCATTGCTGTGCATGTGTTTCAATAAATAAATCAAACCTTGAGAATCCCCCATGAAGAGATGGACTAGTCCAAAACCTGTCACTTCTGTCAGATTTCTACTACCTACTGTAAGTGACAGCAACATAGGAGAAAAGTAATTTATGGCTCATTTTACTCTGGAAAAAAACTTATTTCTTATTTGTTTATGTTTGCACATATTTTAAAATTGTACAATTTTTTGCCATAGTGCCCCTTTAAGCAAACCTGAAGTGAAAAGAAAAGTATGATATAATGAATTGTATGTGAAGTACGGATAAGGAATAGAACATTAGTAGCAAAGAAAAGAGTCTCATATGCCTATTTTCAGTTATGTAGGGTTTTTTTGTTTTTTTTTAATACCATTACATCATTCTGCCACAGGTGCAGTTTTAAATGCATAATAATCTGTTTTTTAAACTATGAACAGAGCAGAGCTAATGACCTTTTATACTTTCCTGCAGAAAAACCTTATCTCAAGTTGTCTCTTTTTTTTGGCTGTTCAGAAAACAGGACTATGGGCTGGTGCACACCGAGCGGCTTTTTGGGCGTTTTCAGATCCGCTTGCGGCTGCGGATCTGCTTGGTCAATGTATCTCAATGGGGTGGTGCACACCAGAGCGGCAGGCGTTTTGAAGAAACGAAAAATGCCTGGGTGAGGCATTTTTTGGATTGCGGGTGCGTTTCTGCCTCAATGTTAAGTATAGGAAAAACGCAAACCGCTCTGAAAAACGGCACTTCAGAGCGGTTTGCCAGGCGTTTTTTGTTACAGTAGCTGTTCAGTAACAGCTTTACTGTAACAATACAGGAAATCTACTATACCAAAACCGCTAGACAAAACCGCAAAACGCTAGCTGAAACGCTACAGAAAAAGAAGAAAAAGCGTTTCAAAATCTGCTAGCATTTTGCGGATCTGCTAGCAGGTTTTGGTGTGCACCAGCCCTGTATGGTCTCAGGGAAGCTCTTTTGCAGAGATAACAAATGAATGTTTTTTTTTAACTCTTCCTGTACTGGAAAACATTATGCAACTCTTTTCTTTGCTACTAATATTCTATTTCTTAGCTGTACTACACATACAATTGATTATATGATAGTTTCTTTTTGCTTCAGGTTTGCTTTAAAGCATGTTTTTATTAATAAAAAAAAGTTTTATATACAGTGGGATGCGAAAGTTTGGGCAACCTTGTTAATCGTCATGATTTTCCACTATAAATCGTTGGCTGTTATGATAAAAAATATCAGTTAAATATATCATATAGGAGACACACACAGTGATATTTGAGAAGTGAACTGAAGTTTATTGGATTTACAGAAAGTGTGCAATAATTGTTTAAACAAACTTAGGCAGGTGCATCAATTTGGGCGTTTGTCGTTTTATTGGTTCCAAAACCTTTAGAACTAATTATTGGAACTCAAATTGGCTTGGTAAGCTCAAAGAAGACAAAGGCTTGGAAGACAAACATTGTTCACCATCATGGTTTAGGGGAAGGATACAGAAAGCTGATTCCACAGTTAGGCCCAGCAGGGGCATAGCAATAGGGGTTGCAGAGGTAGCAACCGCATCGGGGCCCTTGGGCCAGAGAGGCCCCGAAGGGCCCTCCCTCAACTACAGTCTTTGCTCTCTATTGGTCCTGTGCTCATAATAATCACTTCTATACATACTTTGAATAGTGGTAATCATTAACAGACTGTCCCCCATCCCCTTCTTGCACCTCTGACACTGTGGTTGCTATTGGCAGGTTTTGGTGCGACGTATCAATTGTTATGTATAGAGTGCTTGGGGAGCCCCATGTATAACTTGCATCGGGGGCCCACAGCTCCTTAGCTACGCCACTGAGGCCCAGTGCACACCAAAACCTCTAGCAGATCCTCAAAACGCTGGAGGTTTTTGAAGCAGATTTCAGAGCGATTCTAGGCATATTTAGAGACGTTTTCTAAACATGCCTAGTGTTTTTTGGAGCGTTTTTGTGTAGCAGATTACAAATACTGTTACTGTAAAAGCTGTTACTGAACAGCTCCTGTAACAAAAACGCCTGGAAAACCGCTCTGATCTAGCGTTTTCCAGAGCGGTTTGAGCTTTTGCTATACTTTACATTGAGGCAGAAACGCTTCTGCAAACCGCAAAAGTGCTGCAGGACCCACGTTTGCTAAAAACCTCAAACCGCTGGTGTGCACCATCCCATTAAAATACCAAGCGGTACTTTGCACGTGCACACTAGGGTGCTAAGTAGTTTGCACGGCAAAGTTTGCGTGCGTAAAGTTTTGCGCACACTACTTCGCGTGCAAAATCAACTGCTTCGCATGCAAAGTATGCTTATCACGCTACTTCGCACGCAAAGCAGCTGATTTTGCTGCAAACTATTGCGTGCATATTAGCGCGTGCAAAGCCAGTTAGCACATGCTAAGTGGCTTTTCACTGGCGTGCTAACACTTAGCAGGCTTTAGTGAATCAAGCCCCTTATCTGCTGCATGCTTGTTCAGGGGCTATGGCTAAACATATTAGAGGCAGATGATTAGCAGGATAGCCAGGTAACTGGAATTGCTTAAAAGGAAATAAAAATGGCAGCCTCCATATCCTTCTTGCTTCAGGTTCTTTTTAACACCTTCCTGATGCCTGATCACCCCCCCCCCCCCCCCACACACACACATTAACCCCTTCCTACTCACCTAATGCCAGACTACCACCCTAACATAAACACAAATCAATGTCTGAAAAGGGAAGCATTACTATTCAAGTCATCAGAATTCTTTATTCATCCTCAAAATAACAAAGATCTTTAACAAACGTAAGCGGAAAATTAATAATGACAGAACATGTACATAAGAACAAGAAAAAGCTATGAAAACATCTAAAATTGAAGCATTTCATTCCAGCCTCCCCCCTCCAATCCCATCTCTTCATGAATTATTAAGGGAGCGTAAAACAAGGAGTGTAATATTATGTCAGAATAAATAATGTGACACCCCCCTAGTAAATTAATATATTGCGTGTTAGAGTGCTGCTGCCACTGTAAACTAAAAAAAATGCTTAGGAATAAATGAAATCCAAGCAAAAGCAATTGCCTTGTGTGATATTATTAATCAAAGGACCATGATAACACCGGTATGCATCACAAGGGGATTAGAGATGTGGCAGAGGTGTGACTAGAGGTATGTGTCACATGCCACCTTCTCGCAAGACCGGTTAGTGCCTCCCAGGAGCATAACTATAAATCACTGGGCCCCCCTGCAAAACTTTGGATGGGGCCCCCTCCCCCTGCACACTGAATAGGGACTGCCTACAAATCTTTGTCTATAAAACTTTGTATCATTCGTTATCAGTGGCTGAGCAGATGCAGTCATTAGAACAATTGTGCAGAGTGCAGAAAGTGTTTTCTTTCCTTGCCCTTAATTGTCAGTCTCTCAGGTCGGGGCCCCCTGTGGCTTCTGGGTCCCCCTGTTGCTGCATCCCTTGCAGGGTCAATTGTTATGCCGCTGCTTCAGCCCACAAACAATCCAATCTCATGAATACCATTGACATACCGAAGAAGACAGGCCAGGAGGGAGCAGGTTAAAAACACTTTACTATGCACAATTTTACGGTAAAAAGGCTGCCACTACCCCTGTTATTTGGGAGAAGAGGAACCCACTATGTAATCTGAGCTAAGAAGAAAGGGTTAACACAATCTATTCTTACTGAAACAATACACTACTGTGGGTAGCATCTTGTCAGAAAAGCAAGGTTTGTTCTGTGGTACTCAAATCAGGTAAATAGCCGAAAAAATTACTTTTTGTCATTTTACAATAGTATCATTATGCACATTAGCCACAGTATTAAACTAAAAAGGGAAAAATTAAGAAATGAATTCTTAAGATTTTGGAGAAGTACTTTGTGCAACTATAAAGTCCTAATTGAAAATCCAAGGTAAACGTCTCAGTTTAGCAGCTATCCCCACTGGACTCTTAGAAGTTATCTGTACAATGGTAATTGGGATATCGAATTGCCCATCATTCGCGATCCCTTAGGAGAAATCTGGTTTGGGAGGCGGGATTTCGAGTCCTGCCTCCCGCTCAGGATGATCCTCCCACTCAGGGACGGTTCTCTCATGAAGCAATGTGAAACATTATACTCTTTCCAAAAAAGTGCGCTCAATAGTGCAATAATCCCGCCCTTAATCCAAAAAAGGGCTCTTATCGTGTCTTTAAACAGCAACCCCCCTCGAAGTGTCTGTGCACCTCTAATATATGATCCACCTATAATTGAATATTCAAAAAGTCCACCTGTGAAAAAACCACATTAAATGTACTATATTGGATCGCAGTCCTCTTGCACCAAACATACAAGTGTACCAGTCTTTTGTCTTCCCACGGACACTGCGCTCTCAATTAGTTCCCAAATGCTCCAATCCTCTTGTGCTTTTATGCTCCAATTCGTAAACATAGAAAAAATAAACAAATAAACATAGCGTGACTCTGTAATTAACATATGAATCCACCACGTGTTTTAAATTTCTCATGTGGTGCCGCCACAAACAGGTATCACAGCTCCTCACCCTTTATAGTGGCTGTCAACCCACAAACAGCTTAAACACTTATTCTCCAGTGATCTTTAGAACCTTTCACCTTCCACCACGTTGTGCTGCATGCACCTCACCAAAACCTCCAGCCTCTCACCTTATATAGTTGCTGCCAAACTATAGGTCAGCCATAGCGCTTAGTGAGTCCCACTCCAGTTGTTTCCACACCAATCTCTATCTCCTTTTCCAACACTGATCCATCAAGTTTGCACCCTATTGAATGCTCCCATAAAGTAATGCGCATATAAAATCCAAGACGAGCTGCAGTCCAGTCCACGTCCTTAAGCTCCGCCCAACGTGTTTCGTATCAAATACTCATCAGGGGCTGAAGACGTTGGGCCAATGAATGCTTTTTATACTCTAACTCCTCCTATTACCCATCTCCCCCTTCGAACAGGCACCAATCATCGGCAGCTTGCGTCTGCCTCATAGAGAGCGTAGTGGAACTTCCGATCGAGGACTTCCGCCCTCTGCGTTCCAGACGCGTCATTTCCCATAATGGCTTGCGTTCCATGTGTCCACAAAAGACGTCACATTTCATGCGACACTGCGGCCACTCAAACGCGTCATCTCTCCTAGCATAGCCGCTTGCGTTCCATACATCCCTACGTTACAATAACACTTCCTATGCGCCAGTGCGGCCAATGCTTCGACAGATTGTGTCCCATATTACCCCTTTTGATGTTTCTTACATGCTCCCCAATACGTTCTTTTAGACGTCTGGTAGTTCTGCCAATATATTGGTACCCACATGGGCACCATGCCATATACACCACATAACTACTATTGCAAGTAATACAATCCTTAATTTTATACTCTTTTCCATTCACATACCCCACAATCTGATCACCTCGAATTGGTTTAGCCTCCCGGCACCCCACACAATCTCTGCATGGAAAAAAACCTTTGTTTCCCAACAAATCCCCCCTTCTATTTTTAAGGCCATCAATAAAACTAGGAACCAAAATTTGTTGCAGATTTTTTGCTCTTTTATATATAAACTTGGGTCTTACCGGCAATTTTTTACCCAGAATTCCATCCGCTCTCAGTACATTCCAATGTTTTTCTATTATTCTTTCCATTTCTTTATACTTACTGTTGTAATCCAACACCACTGCATATTGATACTCATCACCTCTATTCTTATTCTGCCCACTGAATTGCAGTAACTCCCCCCTATCCATTCTCCCAATGGCATCACGCATCTCTCTAAGGGGCCCCCTCTGATATCCCTTCTCCTCAAACCTATCCATAATCATATCAGTCTGAATTTTGAAATCCTTGACCTCAGAACAGTTCCTCCTAATGCGGTACATCTGCCCCTTTGGAATATTTTTCAACCATTTCGCATGGTGGCAGCTTGAGTGGGGGATATACCCATTTCTATCCGTTTTTTTGAAGTGTGTTTTAGTAAACAGCCTATCTTCTTTTTTGTATATATCCAAATCAAGGAAGCAGACCCTGTTCATATCACACTCTACCGTAAGCCTTATACCCCTCTCATTATCATTTATCCATTCCATATAGGTTTCCAGATCTTCCTTTCCCCCGTCCATATTATGAACAGATCATCAATATAACGTAGCCATTTTTTTATTCCAATGCTCATTTCTTTTTCTAATACCTCACATTCCCAATTATCCATGAATATATTTGCCAGACTCGGGGCAAATTTCGCCCCCATCGCGCATCCTGTCCTCTGACGGTAAAAATCTCCTGCATACCAAAAGAAATTATGGCTCAATGCATATTCCAATAATTCCACTATGAACAGAATCTGCCTCTCTTTTAAGTGGCCCTCCTTTCTCAAGGCCCTCTCCACTGCCCCCACCCCCATCCCATGCGGAATAATGGTATACAGGGAGGAAACATCTGCTGTTGCCAGCAAGTCTCCCTCTTCCACCCTTATCGTTTCCAAAGTCTTCAACATCTCTTTTGTATCCTTGATTAGATATGGTAAGTTTTTTACAATGGGCTGCAGAAATGTATCTATGTACTCACCAATTCTTTGGTTTAGTCCATCTATTCCACTGATTATAGGCCTACCAGGCGGTTTCTCCATATTTTTGTGTACTTTGGGATTCTGATAGATTACTGGAACTCTTGGTGCATCAATAAGCAAGTATCTAAACTCCCCATCCTTCAAAATCCCCTCATAACAGAGGAAAGGGTATCTTTAACATAAGTGGTGTTAAACTAAAACCGGAAGAAGAGGCAATCTTGGACAAAGGCCTAAAATATGCGGTGGGGTGCCGGGAAGCTAAACCAATTCGAGGTGATCAGATTGTGGGGTATGTGAATGGAAAAGAGTATAAAATTAAGGATTGTATTACTTGCAATAGTAGTTATGTGGTGTATATGGCATGGTGCCCATGTGGGTACCAATATATTGGCAGAACTACCAGACGTTTAAAAGAACGTATTGGGGAGCATGTAAGAAACATCAAAAGGGGTAATATGGGACACAATCTGTCGAAGCATTTTTTCAACTGTCATGCAGGTGACCCTATGAATATGAAATTCTGTGGGATTGAGAGATTGAATATAAAATGGAGAGGATGTAACCGTGTAAGGGAAATATCGAAATTAGAGACTAGATGGATTTTCGAACTAAAGACTATGCAGCCTGCAGGTTTGAATGTGGAAATAGATCTGAACTGTTATATTGCCAATGATTAAGAATGGGATTAATTGGGATGGTTGTGGGCGGGGTGTTGTGGGTGGGGTGCGTGTGGATTGGGGGTGGGTGGGTGGGAAAAGGGGGGGGGGGAGGGGGAGATGGGAGTAGATAGAAGTATATGTATAGATAGGATGGTGCTACCCATGTAAGCGTTTGGTATCGAATTGGTCAGTCTGGAGATGTGGACCTGTAAGGGTTGGCTGGTATAGTAATGGGGGGATGTGCTGTGTTCAACCTGTAGGAACGGATAGGAGAGAAGATGGGGGTGGGATATTGCTGGACAAGGAGGTGGATACATACGCTCGATTGGCCGCACTGGCGCATAGGAAGTGTTATTGTAACGTAGGGATGTATGGAACGCAAGCAGCTATGCTAGGAGAGATGACGCGTTTGAGTGGCCGCAGTGTCGCATAAAATGTGACGTCTTTTGTGGACACATGGAACGCAAGCCATTATGGGAAATGACGCGTCTGGAACGCAGAGGGCGGAAGTCCTCGATCGGAAGTTCCACTACGCTCTCTTTGAGGCAGACGCAAGCTGCCGATGATTGGTGCCTGTTCGAAGGGGGAGATGGTTAATAGGAGGAGTTAGAGTATAAAAAGCATTCATTGGTCCAACGTCTTCAGCCCCTGATGAGTATTTGATACGAAACGCGTTGGGCGGAGCTTAAGGACGTGGACTGGACTGCAGCTCGTCTTGGATTTTATATGCGCATTACTTTATGGGAGCATTCAATAGGGTGCAAACTTGATGGATCAGTGTTGGAAAAGGAGATAGAGATTGGTGTGGAAACAACT
This sequence comes from Hyperolius riggenbachi, assembly GCF_040937935.1. Classification (NCBI taxonomy): domain Eukaryota; kingdom Metazoa; phylum Chordata; class Amphibia; order Anura; family Hyperoliidae; genus Hyperolius; species Hyperolius riggenbachi. The sequence goes on from NC_090651.1 coordinate 308,715,477, forward strand.
GGAGTGGGACTCACTAAGCGCTATGGCTGACCTATAGTTTGGCAGCAACTATATAAGGTGAGAGGCTGGAGGTTTTGGTGAGGTGCATGCAGCACAACGTGGTGGAAGGTGAAAGGTTCTAAAGATCACTGGAGAATAAGTGTTTAAGCTGTTTGTGGGTTGACAGCCACTATAAAGGGTGAGGAGCTGTGATACCTGTTTGTGGCGGCACCACATGAGAAATTTAAAACACGTGGTGGATTCATATGTTAATTACAGAGTCACGCTATGTTTATTTGTTTATTTTTTCTATGTTTACGAATTGGAGCATAAAAGCACAAGAGGATTGGAGCATTTGGGAACTAATTGAGAGCGCAGTGTCCGTGGGAAGACAAAACAATGTGAAACATTAGCATCAGGCGCAGAGATTACAGGGGCAGCATGTTGGTACTGCGTGTTTACAATGACAGCATGCAGTAGGAGGAGAAGCGAGAGGAGAGTGAGATGAAGAGGTTATGATTGGGGAAAAGCAGCTTGTTGTGCCGTGTGAGGAGTCTGACAGTGAGTGACGAGAGTGGAGTAGGAGTGCAACAATGTTTCGTTTGACTTGCACAGTGTGCTATTCAGTTGAGCTGTAGCATGTTATGTGAGAACATTAAATGAAGCAGAATAAACTGTCTGGTGAGGTGTGATCATTCCAAATTGGGGGGAGGTCAGGGGGGCGCATCCTCACAAGTTTGCCTCAGGCAGCAAAAAGTCTAGAAATGGCCCTGCTCCCACTGTATACTGGCAGTTCTTTTGGGGGGAAAATTGGTCTTCCATGTATGATCATCCATATTCCCAGCAACACTCCTCACCCACATACAATAATAGCATATTCATGACCCATGAAAAATATGCAGGGTGTGGAGTGAGTAGGAAAACATTGCGCTTGGGGATTGGCCAGACTTTGTAGTTTTCTAAGGATTCGATCTGGTATATAGATAAAGGATTTCAAGAAAGATCCCTATTACCTACTTACATGTGTAGGGGTAGGTACTTAGGGCTCGATTCACTATAGCGTGATAACTGCTATCACAGCAGTTATCACGCGATCTGCTGCGCGCAAAAGTTTTCACGCAAAGTGTTACTTCGCATGATAAGCGAAGGTTTGCAGTTATCATGCTATAGTGAATCAAGCCCATAGTCACCAACCTATGAAGGATTTGACATGCCAGAGCCATAAGCCCCCCTCCCCCCCCCCCCCCCCCAATTATATCACCCTAGCTTTTCATAGGCACTGTAAGAAGGAGAAAGTCCATTGGAATCCAAGGTTCTCCGCACATCTGCCACAGTGGTGTTCTGAGACAAACGGCCACAATTTATGGTCCTCAGGTTTAGTAAATCATCCGCCCTCACTTCCATGCCGCTTTCTAAAGAACCATTCTAGGATATCAAGAACCATCCAAGGAGATCCAGAAACCTTCCAGAAGACAAAGGGGACTTTACACCCTATTATTAGTTGGGCTGAAAAGGCAACAAAGCCCTGGACCTGATGGGCTGGCTGGACATGGAAGAGGGGTTGCTGCATGTGGATGAGGAACATTAAAATGGAAAAAGGAGGCTGCAAATGGGAAGCAACACTTGAAATATGGGTGCCCCATGTAAATGCAAAATGGGTGGCGTAGAATTGTGGGCGCCGAAAATATCTGCTAGTAGAACAGTAGTTATTCCAATAGTAAAATACTGTTAAATTCTACTATTGTAAACCTAACCCTATTCTCACACAAGGCCTCCCTCTACCGATGTCCAAACCTACCCACCCCTCCCACCAATGCCTAACTGACCACCCCACTGATGCCTAAACCTAACCGAACCCCCCCTTGATACCTAACCAACCCCCCTACTGATGCATAACCCTAAATAACCGCTCTTCACTGATGCCTAGTCCAAACTGACCCCCTCCCCACCCATGACTAACTCTCCCCTCCCCCACTGCCTTTTCTGCTATATAAAATCCATATTGGGCGCCGGGGAAATTTGGGTGCCCCATAAGTGCCCATGTCAATAGTGGCTATAAACAGAGTTTTGGGCGCGGCTGTGGCTTCAGATAGTGGGCGCATGGCACCCAAATGTCAGTTTATAAGCGATATTAAAGGACCACTATTGCTAAATTTATAAAAAATAAAACAAAAATCATTTATACTGAAAAGAAAGCCGGTAAAGGTCTAAGAATTAGTTAAAAAATAAATCACCCTGCTATTTACGAATTCATGACAGCCTGCAAGAGAGGGACTCTTACGGACGGAGGCTGTACTACGGGCTGCGTCAGAGCAGGATCAACCACCAGGCAACCTAAGCAGGTGCTTGGGGCCTGGTGGGTTGTCAAGGGGCCCACCAGACACGTTCTCTGACCTCTCTCGACTTCAGCTTACCAAAAAGACCGCAAGGTGGCCCCAAATCTACTACCTTGCCTAGAGCCCCATGACATCATAATCCATCTCTGGGCTGCATGTATCTGCCTAGCTAACATGAGACAGTTTTACAACTAGCTGAAATGTGGTTGCGCAGCTATCAGCCCGTAGTACAGCCTCCAATGGTAAGAGTCCCTCTCATGCAGGCTGCCCTGAATTTGTAAACAGCAGGGTGATTTATTTTTTTAACTAATTCTTAACCCTTTAATATCCATTTTACTAGCTTTCTTTTCAGTATAAATGATTTTTATTTTTATTTTTTATAAATCTTGCGATAGTAGTCCTTTAAAGAGAACCCGAGGTGGGGTTCTAGGAATGAAATCCCAATACAGAGGCTGAGTCTGCCTAAAGAGCCCAGCCTCTGTTGCTATTTAGATTACCCCTAACTTCCCCCTGCGCTCAGCGAGACCCCATAAGTCACAGCCGCGCTGTGTTTACCTTTGTAACGTCAGTCTCCGCTGTCCCCCGCCTCCTGCAGAGCTCCAATCAGCGTGGAGGGAAGGGACGTGGGCGGGGACCGGAGCGATGCAGGAGGCGGGGGACAGCGGAGACTGGCATTACAAAGGTAAACTCAGCCGCTTCTGACACACTCAGTGTCGGCAGCGCGGCTGTGAATTATGGGGTCTCACAGCACGCAGAGGGGGCTTTGGGGGAATCTAAATAGCAACAGAGGCTGGGTTCTTTAGGCAGATCCAGCCTCTGTATTGGGACTTCATTCCTAGAACCCGGCCTCAGGTTCTCTTTAACATGGGCATCTATGGGGTATCAAAACTTCCTCAGTGCCTCCGGCACCCAAATTACATGTTCTAGGGTGTTCCTGCCCAAGAGATCTGTTCATAAAAGAGAGAGGCAGCTGTACAGGCATGGTACCCTCATGGAAAGGGGAGGCGGCACATGGAAAGCATGGTGCTGCTGCATATAAAGTGGAGCAACAAGGAAGGTGGCCTGGGGCAAACAGAGCATACATCCAGCCTTGATTATGAGTTTACACTGCCTAAAGGGGCCCATACACTGGTCGATTTTAGCCATCGATCGGAAATCGATTCTATCAAATCTATCGATCGATTGCCAATTCCGATCAATTTGATCTATCTGACAAGATGGCAAATCTAGGTTGATCGGCTGCTGGCAGCAGATCGATAGCCCATAGAGTTGCATTGGTTCTAATGGTCCAATAATGCATTTAGATCGATTTCCAATAGATTTAATTCTGACATCTATTGGAAATCTGTTCCTAGTGTGTGGCACACATCAGATAGATTCCTGTCAGATTGGACTTGACAGGCATCAGACAGAAATCTATCTGATGGTCGAATTTGCTGCAAATCTATAAGTGTATGGCCACTTACGTCAGGGTCCCTTTAAGCACAGGTGGGAGTGCCGGCTTGCCATTACTGAGAGATGCAAGGAACCAGAGAGTGATTCATCCCACCAGTCACCACCCTACAACTAAAAGATCAGTATGGGACGGTGTGGTCTTTTAAATGTGTTTTCTTTATTGTGAGCCTCCCCACAACCTAAGGTTCTGGCACAACTTTCCTAATCAATGGAATACATCTGACCTACTTGTACGGCAGAAAAGGATTAGACCAACGTGTCCTCCTTGGAACACAACGTGTTGGCCACGGGCCCTTTTTATAATTGGCTCTTTCCATTGATGAGAATGTCTTTCATTAATGGGTCAGCATGACCTTGATAGATAAAAAGAGATACATAAGCGGGACAACTTTCTCCAAAGAAAACATGTCTTATTCTAAATGAGCCATAAAACATCTTTTCCATTTCGTTGGATGTGAAATTGCACAGAAGTAAGCCTTATTTTTCATAGAAACTGACTAATGCTGTACTGTAAACTGAAGCAGTTATACATTAAGATACGCACAAGTAGTATATTTATAAACGTCTGATAAAATAACTCTTTCTCAATTTACTGCACAGTGCACAGATCTTAAAAGAAACTTGTCATCTTATACACAAAACGGAAGGTTTCCTTCAGATTCCTTTGCCTTACTGAGTATTAAGGTGTAAAATCTTGTTACTGCTTTCAGATGACAGATCAGAGGACTCTGGACTGGTTACTCTCCTCATGTGATGTTTAGGGAAAGACAAAATGTGGACGCATGATAATTATCGTCATCAAAATTGCAACATTATAGTTTTTGAATTTTATTATCGTTTTGATCATTAGAAATGTTATAGTTTTTCTAAATGTTTAATGTTTTGTATTACAAATTATTCATTTTTGAAAATGATTGTTCTGAAATGTATCATCTTGAACATATGAGGTTAGGAGGATGGGTTTTAGGTTTAGGCATCAGGAAGGGGGATGAGGATCTTACATTGCAAGAACCTCACAGATTCTTACACGACAAACCTTCTCCTTATAGTCTCCTAATGTAGATCCAGCAAATGAAAGCCCTCATCATCTCCCGCCTGGACTACTGCAACTCCCTCCTGTCAGGCCTTCCTCAAAACTGTATTGCCCCCCCTACAATCCATCATGAACGCAGCAGCCAGACTAACCTACTCCTTCCACCGCTCTTTCTCCACGACTCCCCTATGCAAATCCCTTCACTGGCTTCCAATTCACTTTAGAATCAGCTTTAAGAGCCTATGTTTTATATACAAATCTATACACAAGTCCTGCCCAACCTACATCTCTGTATATGTAGAAAGGACCATAAAGTAGGCAACTTGCAAAGTCTTACGGTACAAAAAATCTTCATCACAGAAACTGACACTGAGCGATATCCGTGAATAGAGTTGTGATTTGTGTGCTTGCGTCTCAGTGTGGTTGTATTTACACGTTGGACGCGTATCCCTTATTGGATTGTGGGATTTAGCTGTGAGGAGGATGCTAGTTGCGTCATCTCTATTGCCAATCTATGGCTTGCGCTCTCTAACTACTTGCTCAATATACTTACCTTTATTTCACTTTACACTTTCTAGTGGTGTGAAGACCCCTTGTTTGGGGCCTTTGTGCTATACACACCACGCATCTATTTCCATTTCCATCTTTGGTGGCATCTACTGTAAGGTGCTGGTAACCTTTGATTACATTATACTAATGTTTTTAATGTGCATCTTTGTTGTGCTCTTCTTCTAGATTGTGCTTTATACAGTGGCCTGACGAAGGGCGTCTGTGTGCCCGAAACGAGCGTGTCGTTGCCGAAAAATGAAATGTATTAAGCATATATTGCTAAATTAAGCACTCTATCCCTGTATTTGGATGTCTTTATTAAAACAAGGAGTCCCTTACAGAGATTTTTATGGAAACATTTTTCGTATTTATGGCAAATAAAGATTCTTTGTGATTTTTTGTACCGTAAGACTTTGCAAGTTGCCTACTTTATGGTCCTTTCTACATATACAAAGTGTCTATTGCGGGTGAAGTGGATCACCTTGTCACGGACGATTGCGGGGACGCAGGCGCGTCCTGGAACCGCCCGTGAAGAAAAGAACGACCGCACTCGATTCCTGCATCGATTGCGCCTCAGATCAATAAAACCAAGATCTGATGTGCAGTATCCCTCTGCTTAGGAACAGCTGGGAAATCTGTCTTAGCTGAAATGACAGCCTGGGGGGAAGGTGTTAATTAGCTTGGACATATTCCCTGTGGAAGGCACAATTTCCCTTTTGGCTCTGGGAACCAGGTGACACTTAGCTGATCTCATGGAGATGTTAATTAACCAAAGGATGCCTAGGTGCAGCCAAGCAGGCTACGAATCCACGGGAGGTCTGGACACTCTGCTCTCTGCTAAAGATCAAAGGAAAGTCAGCTGTTAGCAGCTAGAACACAACCTCAGTCTCATGGCATAATCCATAACTTCCCAGATCTGTCATATTTCTGGGGTTCCTGAGATGGCAGCTTCGCCAAACGTGGGGGAAGTGTAGCATGAGCCCCGGTGCTGGGTCTGAGGAAGTTTCAGAACATTCTGAGGTAAGGACTGCCAGCTAGGCAGTTTGAAAATGCCCTGATGATACCACAGGGGTCCCACCCCTCATGTCTGGTATCAGGGCGCTGGGTAAATCGAGACAGACCTGAAAATGTTAATAAATCTGCCCTGACCTGTACGGATCTGTGAGATAGAGCCCATATATGGGTAGATATGATTTCTAGCCCCAGTACAAGGGGAGGGCTCATCTCATCTTTGAAGGGGGTGTATGGCTCCCCGCCCTCACTCCCTCCTACTGAAGCAGGGGCATAAGAATGGCTGAGGACCCAAACTCAGTGTCCTCCACACTGAACCATCTTGCACTCATCAGATGCCAGCTTGAGGATATGCTGGCATCCACCTGGTCTGAACTCTGAACTCTGGACTTTGAAACCAAGAACTTTATGATTCTTCCCACAATAAGGACATCTTTCCAGGAACTAAGTATTTTTCTCCCTTCTTTTATTTTTCATACTGGCTATTACTGTTTTAATAATTGTTGATTTTCATAATTGTCTGTATATATTAATTATTTATATTGCGTGAATAAATGACTTTCCCCAAGTCATTCACTGTTTCGCTACCCTGCTTATCAGCACACACAGAAATGATCCCGGGTCTCTGAAGATACGCTACTGTTTGTTTGTTGTTGGCTAGACAGAATATCGTGTGTTTAACCGTTTTATTCGCAGGATTAGTCAGTCAGTTAGTGGGCCCCACGGTCCCATAGTAACCGCGGTGGTGGCAGTTTACTCTGAACCAGTAGGTGACGTTGTAATTACCCGTGTCTCACAGGCTCCCTTCTGAGTTGTCTGCAGCTAATTCTTAACGGTTCCTGCGCATTGACTGCGACCAGAGTTCGCACGATCTGTGCGCTGGCACCGTTTAGAAGGCTAAGTGCGGTCAGCCACGAGGGTCCTTGTGACAGTGTTAGGCAGCGGTTGGGACCTGTGTTGTGCTGAAAGTATCTGCGATAGCGCTAGCGCTATCGAGAAACGAACTAATTCGTTGGTGTAGCTGGAAGGCAATATATTTTTTATATATACAGAGAGACTGTGTAGCCAGTACCCCTCCCCAAAAGTTTTATTTTATTTGGCGTGGAAATGTCCGGGAACTACAAGAAAATGTGCCTGGCGGACCTGCAAAATCTTTGCCAAGAGAGAGGCATTGATGTCGGCCGCAAGAAACAACCTGGTAACGGAATTGTTTTCAATGGGATACCCAGCAACTGCAGGAGCTGGATGTGTCTGCTGAGGTAGACGCTGACCCATCTGACTCAAGGCAAGGGGAACCAGAGACTGAGACTCCTGACCGTACAGAGGTTGTGCATCCTGAGGGCCCTGCATCAACAGTTACGCAGGAGAATGTCAGTGTGGACCCCAATCCCAGAGTTTCTGAAAGTACTCGCCTGGAACCGGCCAGTACTGGACTGTCCGTTTGTACTGATCCGCTAATGCAGCAGGCATTACAAAAGCTGATGGACACTGACCTGGACAAGTACCTGCAGTACATGCGTGAGGAGCGCCAAATGCGGGAGGAACGGGAGCGGCAAGCCGCTGCTGTTGCAGCCGCTGAGCGAGAACGGGAGCGCCAACGACAGCATGAGCTAAACATGGCAAAAGTGCAACAGGCCAGCCGGAGTTCACCGCCCAGCCTCCCTGCTGAAGGAGCTGCACCACCCGTAAGTGCAAAATTTAAATTTGCTAATATTGAAAAAGACACAGACATTGACTTGTTTTTGCGGTCTTTTGAAAAAGCATGCCGTCAGTATCGTCTGTCCCAAGACCAGTGGGCCAGACATCTGACACCTTTGCTGCGCTACAAAGCGCTTGATGCCTTCGCAGAATTGCCTGCGGAGAAGGATAATGATTATGCTGCTATAAAAGACGCTATCATTACTAAGTACCAGCTGACGCCAGAAGCCTATCGGAAAAAGTTCAGGGCCTGGCAGAAAAAGCCTTCTGATTCGTACCGAGATGTGGCCAGCAGCTTGCTCACCACACTCCGCCAGTGGACGCTAGGCCTCACCAAAGGGTCTTATGGCGTCCTGGAGGACTTGATAGTCCTCGAACAATTTCTGAACATTTGCCCTGCTGATGTACGACAGTTTGTGTTAGAACGCAGGCCGGCTTCAGCCACTGTCGCTGCAGACCTTGCTGAGACTTTTGCAACTACCCGGGTGGCTGATACCCGCAGAACTGTCCCATCCAGCTGGAGAGGAGGTCAGCCCAATACCTCGGCAGACCCTCCTGCCCCTGTGAGCCGTCCGCCACAGAGGCCACCCAGCGCAGCTGCTGCACCCAGGCCTGCAGCGCCTGGAGAGGTCACCTGTCACTACTGCCGCCAGCCCGGACACATGAAATTCGACTGTCCGGAGCGGAGACAGACACCACCAGCACCTGGATCCTCTGCATCACCTGCACCTCACCCACAGCAGAGGCAACCCGCCAGCGAACCACAGCCTGGATCATCAGATTTTGTCCTGTTTGCCCGCGGAAAGGAAATCCGCGACCGAACCGACCAGCAGCAACTTGTTATAGTGAACGGCAAAGTTGTCACCGGATTTCGAGACACCGGAGCTGACATCACGTTAGTTCACTCACACCTTGTGCCAAAGGAGAGCATCAGCTCCAGCCGATCCCTTGCCCTTACTGGAGTAGAGGGCACCCTTTTTCACATAGCCCACGCGACAGTGAAGCTGGATTGGGGATTAGGGATCCGCGAAAGGGTTGTTGGGGTTATGAAGGATCTCCCAGTCCCTGTGTTGCTGGGGACTGATTTGGGCAAGCTTGTGTCCTACTATGAACCTGCCACGACCGCCTTGTCGCTCACGGAAGGAGACGGACTCTCCACCCACCACCAGGTACTTTATACACTTGGGGGAGCACCAGGGGGAGGCGGGTTGAATGTGCCCAGTTCAAGGGTACCAGGTTCAATAGTGCCTGCTTCAAAGGCACCTGAGTTTACTGTACAACCTGTCTGTAATGAAAAAATGTCTATACCTGTCAATGTCATTACTGCATGCAATGATGATTTGAGTAATGTCCGTCTGTGCCATTCTGACAGTGTACCTGTGCTAGCAGTACCGCGCAGCTGCACTGCTCAGAACCCGAGCTCAAAACAGGTGGAGGGGGTTCCGGCCTCCTCCCCCTCCTCTGACCGCAGGGATGAGACCTTTCAGCCGCTGGCCTCGTGTGACATGAGCCAGTTGGCTGAAACTGACAGCGCCGTATTCTCAGCCGCACTACAAAGTGACCCAAGCCTGGAGGTGCTCAGGCAGCAAGCCGCTGAGCCCCTCGCGGACGGGGCCGCTTTCAAGGTGTACTGGGAAGGTGGGAGACTGTACAGTGAGTCTGTACAGCCCCCTACAGGTAGATCCCACGCGAATACCAAGTGGCTTGTGGTCCCGAGTGCGTTCAGGGGACATGTGCTGAAATCCGCACATGGTAATCCTCTGACAGGGCACTCGGGTGTCCGCAAGACACTCGCCGGTATTCGGAACCAGTTTTATTGGCCCCGGATGAACAGGGATGTAGCAAACTACTGCAGGGCATGTGCCGTCTGTCAGGAGCTGGGAAGGTCCAGGGATTCCCGCGGGGTTCCCTTAGGTCCACAGCCACTCAGCAGGGGAACCCTGCGTGGGCTGGCTGTTGACCTAACCAACCCACTGCCCGTTGTCAGCAGTCCCGGCAGACACCACGTCCGACTGCAGTGGCGCAAACGCCCTGTCCAGAACGGTCCATGTTGGGTCAACCCTGAGGGTAGCAGACCGCGACCGGTCCAGGGGAACCGAGCCACAGGCTCCAATAGGTTTTCCCGCCGTACCGGCAACTCGAGGCCCGTCAGCCAGGTTAGCGGCGCCGCCACACATCTTGCGGATGAATGGCTAAGCCACGGACAAGGGGGAGGGCTGTCACGGACGATTGCGGGGACGCAGGCGCGTCCTGGAACCGCCCGTGAAGAAAAGAACGATCGCACTCTATTCCTGCATCGATTGCGCCTCAGATCAATAAAACCAAGATCTGATGTGCAGTATCCCTCTGCTTAGGAACAGCTGGGAAATCTGTCTTAGCTGAAATGACAGCCTGGGGGGAAGGTGTTAATTAGCTTGGACATATTCCCTGTGGAAGGCACAATTTCCCTTTTGGCTCTGGGAACCAGGTGACACTTAGCTGATCTCATGGAGATGTTAATTAACCAAAGGATGCCTAGGTGCAGCCAAGCAGGCTACGAATCCACGGGAGGTCTGGACACTCTGCTCTCTGCTAAAGATCAAAGGAAAGTCAGCTGTTAGCAGCTAGAACACAACCTCAGTCTCATGGCATAATCCATAACTTCCCAGATCTGTCATATTTCTGGGGTTCCTGAGATGGCAGCTTCGCCAAACGTGGGGGAAGTGTAGCATGAGCCCCGGTGCTGGTTCTGAGGAAGTTTCAGAACATTCTGAGGTAAGAACTTCCAGCTAGGCAGTTTGAAAATGCCCTGATGATACCACAGGGGTCCCACCCCTCATGTCTGGTATCAGGGCGCTGGGTAAATCGAGACAGACCTGAAAATGTTAATAAATCTGCCCTGACCTGTACGGATCTGTGAGATAGAGCCCATATATGGGTAGATATGATTTCTAGCCCCAGTACAAGGGGAGGGCTCATCTCATCTTTGAAGGGGGTGTATGGCTCCCCGCCCTCACTCCCTCCTACTGAAGCAGGGGCATAAGAATGGCTGAGGACCCAAACTCAGTGTCCTCCACACTGAACCATCTTGCACTCATCAGATGCCAGCTTGAGGATATGCTGGCATCCACCTGGTCTGAACTCTGAACTCTGGACTTTGAAACCAAGAACTTTATGATTCTTCCCACAATAAGGACATCTTTCCAGGAACTAAGTATTTTTCTCCCTTCTTTTATTTTTCATACTGGCTATTACTGTTTTAATAATTGTTGATTTTCATAATTGTCTGTATATATTAATTATTTATATTGCGTGAATAAACGACTTTCCCCAAGTCATTCACTGTTTCGCTACCCTGCTTATCAGCACACACAGAAATGATCCCGGGTCTCTGAAGATACGCTACTGTTTGTGGCGGCGCCAGGTTAGCGGCGCCGCCACACATCTTGCGGATGAATGGCTAAGCCACGGACAAGGGGGAGGGCTGTCACGGACGATTGCGGGGACGCAGGCGCGTCCTGGAACCGCCCGTGAAGAAAAGAACGATCGCACTCTATTCCTGCATCGATTGCGCCTCAGATCAATAAAACCAAGATCTGATGTGCAGTATCCCTCTGCTTAGGAACAGCTGGGAAATCTGTCTTAGCTGAAATGACAGCCTGGGGGGAAGGTGTTAATTAGCTTGGACATATTCCCTGTGGAAGGCACAATTTCCCTTTTGGCTCTGGGAACCAGGTGACACTTAGCTGATCTCATGGAGATGTTAATTAACCAAAGGATGCCTAGGTGCAGCCAAGCAGGCTACGAATCCACGGGAGGTCTGGACACTCTGCTCTCTGCTAAAGATCAAAGGAAAGTCAGCTGTTAGCAGCTAGAACACAACCTCAGTCTCATGGCATAATCCATAACTTCCCAGATCTGTCATATTTCTGGGGTTCCTGAGATGGCAGCTTCGCCAAACGTGGGGGAAGTGTAGCATGAGCCCCGGTGCTGGTTCTGAGGAAGTTTCAGAACATTCTGAGGTAAGAACTTCCAGCTAGGCAGTTTGAAAATGCCCTGATGATACCACAGGGGTCCCGCCCCTCATGTCTGGTATCAGGGCGCTGGGTAAATCGAGACAGACCTGAAAATGTTAATAAATCTGCCCTGACCTGTACGGATCTGTGAGATAGAGCCCATATATGGGTAGATATGATTTCTAGCCCCAGTACAAGGGGAGGGCTCATCTCATCTTTGAAGGGGGTGTATGGCTCCCCGCCCTCACTCCCTCCTACTGAAGCAGGGGCATAAGAATGGCTGAGGACCCAAACTCAGTGTCCTCCACACTGAACCATCTTGCACTCATCAGATGCCAGCTTGAGGATATGCTGGCATCCACCTGGTCTGAACTCTGAACTCTGGACTTTGAAACCAAGAACTTTATGATTCTTCCCACAATAAGGACATCTTTCCAGGAACTAAGTATTTTTCTCCCTTCTTTTATTTTTCATACTGGCTATTACTGTTTTAATAATTGTTGATTTTCATAATTGTCTGTATATATTAATTATTTATATTGCGTGAATAAACGACTTTCCCCAAGTCATTCACTGTTTCGCTACCCTGCTTATCAGCACACACAGAAATGATCCCGGGTCTCTGAAGATACGCTACTGTTTGTTTGTTGTTGGCTAGACAGAATATCGTGTGTTTAACCGTTTTATTCGCAGGATTAGTCAGTCAGTTAGTGGGCCCCACGGTCCCATAGTAACCGCGGTGGTGGCAGTTTACTCTGAACCAGTAGGTGACGTTGTAATTACCCGTGTCTCACAGGCTCCCTTCTGAGTTGTCTGCGGCTAATTCTTAACGGTTCCTGCGCATTGACTGCGACCAGAGTTCGCACGATCTGTGCGCTGGCACCGTTTAGAAGGCTAAGTGCGGTCAGCCACGAGGGTCCTTGTGACACACCTCATAAAGGACTGAAGGGTTTTCTTCTTTTTCCCTGTAAAAAAAGTAAACTCTCAAATATATAAATACTATTCAACCTACATCTCTGACCTGGTCAGCAGATATACACCTGGCCGCACACTTCGCTCCTCCAACAACCTCCTCCTATCCACCCCATGCATCTCGCACTCCCATGCATGACTACAGGACTTCACTAGAGCTGTCCCCCATCCTGTGGAGCTCTCTCCCACTGCCCATCAGGCTTGCCCCCACCTTCAACACCTTCAAAAAGCACTCACAACTCACTTCTTCAAGGAGGCCTACCTCAACTCAACACTGCCCTAACTCTCTCTGCCAAGAACTTCTTGATGCACCCCCTCCTTTCATGTCACCAAATCCTCCCTCTAGATTGTAAGTGTAACGATTGTGGAATTCTCTCTGTGGTCAGCGCACAGGATGCGCGTTGACACTGCGGAAATCCTCCACAAGCGTATAATTTGAGAGAACCCAGCAAAAGGTGCAACGCACCTGTAGAGGGAAATTCCCGTCGGCAGATGGAGCTGTGGAGTGCAGAGGAACAGATCATCTGCCCTGCCACAGACGCCAGACAGGAATTGCACAAAGGGAAGAATGCAGGGCAAGATAGCCCCTAAAAAGAGAGAGTAAAGCGACAGAGTGTATGTGTGTCCACCAATCTAGTCGCCACCCAGCGACGATGAACACACAACTATGAAGATCAGGTGAGAAGGCAATCGCAAGAGATGGCGATTGCTAACAGCGACACAAGACAGAATAAGCACAGAGGAAGAATGTATGTGTGCGCACCAATCTAGTCGCCAACCTGGGACGGTGGACACACAACAGAGGAAACCAAGTGAGGACGCAATCGCAAGAGAAGCGATTGCGAATGAGAATGAGCACAGGGACAGAATGTATGTGTGTGCACCAATCTAGTCGCCAACCCGCGACGGTGCACACACAACAGCAGATACGAAGTAGGATTGCCAGAGGTGACACAAGGCTAAAGCAAGACAGGGCACGAGAGTAGCAAAGGCACAGCAAATCATACAATGAGAAGATACGGAAAATAACAAACGCTAACTAAACACGAACACTGCACTCATTCGCAACAACGAACGCGTTTACAGCGCGATCTCTGCACGTTAAGCGCAACAGAGACAAGCACGCCTAACTAACCCCCGCCACCCAAACACGAAACAGAGGACGCGAGCGCTTGCTTAACGGTTACCTCACCGAACCTACAGCAAGCGTTCGTATAAGACAAGACAGACAGACGACGGGGAAACAGGATAGGAAAGATCCACTGCTCTTTCTGCCAGAGCAAGTGCGATCCAAGTAAAGCAACAGAGCTTAGCAGAATCCACTGCTCTTTCGGCCAGAGCGAGTGCGATCCAAGTTCAGGGACAGGATAGGAAAGATCCACTGCTTTTACCGCCAGAGCGAGTGCGATCCGGGTCAGAGAGATGAAAAAGAAGGAGCTACCAGTAGCAGCCGCTGCACTGGTTAGCACCCACAGACAGGACGATTCCCTATCGACCACCGTTGGCGACAGGACAATCACAGCAGAAAGGCAACATAGACAAAACAGATAAGCAGGCTAACTGCACTAGAGGAGCTGCCTAGTGCAGTCCCCAGAATACTCTAAGATACCTATAACAATCCAACAGGGAAGGCTGACACTCCAGGAGTGTATCTAACAAACCGTTATGACCAGCCAAGCCTTCTGGTCAGCAGAAGGCTTTTATACTGCTAGCCCTCAAAAGGAGACAGCTGGGCAATTTGCATGTATGCAAATCCCTTAGCAAAGCAACTCTGAAAGTTGCAAGATGAAGCCAGGTCTCTTTTCCAGACATAAGGAATGGTCAAACAGCTGTCTGCCTGTGCAGCCAGCTGAGTGGATCATTACAGTAAGCCTTTGGCAGGGCCCTCCCGGCTTGTGTATCATACATGACTGTGTGCACTTTACCCTGAATCATGGGAACTTGTATTTTTACTACTACCACTCCAGTGTATGATCTGGCATTGTATTACTACCTGCATTGTGTTGTGTATCTTATTGCTTATTACCCAGGGATGCTCAAATTCAGATTCGGGAGATACCCGGATAGTTGCAATCCGGATATCTCCCAGTAATGCTGTGCAGGCTGGGCGGGGGGGATGGGGGGTTAAGCTTACCTCTCTGACGTCTTCTTCGCTCGTCCTTCGGCGCCTCCCACAGATGCGGTCCACGCGGCGGTCACGTGACTACAAACACTTCCTCCTTCCGGGATGAAGGAGGAAGTTTTTGTAGTCACGTAATGCGCGTGGACCGCATCATGGGAGGCGCCGAGGGACGAGCGACGAAGACGTCAGAGAGGTAAGCTTGACCCCCCCGCCCAGCCCGCACAGCATTACTGGGAGATATCTGGATTGCAACTATCCGGGTATCTCCCGAATCCGGATTTCAGCATCCCTGTTATTACCTATATCATACCTCCCAACATTTTGAGATGAGAAAGAGGGACACTTAAGCCATGCCCCTGTCACGCCCCTGATCACGCCCCCGTCACACCCCTAGTCACGCATACCATAAATATTTCCTAAGAAAACTATGTGGTTTTATAATTCAAACCACACTGGTCCTTTCTATCCTGGTTCATTTTCCTTCATATTAACATTTTAAAATTAGTAATATATCAATTTAAAGTATCTCCCCAGTATATGCAGCCAGGTGTATAGGTCTCCCCAGTATAGCCAGGTGTATAGGTGTCCCCAGTATATGCAGCCAGGTGTATAGGTCTCCCCAGTATATGCAGCCAGGTGTATAGGTGTCCACAATATATGTAGCCAGGTGTATAGGTGTCCCCAGTATAGCCAGGTGTATAGGTGTCCCCAGTATATGCAGCCAGGTGTATAGGTGCCCCCAGTATATGCAGCCAGGTGTATAGGTGCCCCCAGTATATGTAGCCAGGTGTATAGGTGCCCCCAGTATAGCCAGGTGTATAGGTGTCCCCAGTATATGCAGCCAGGTGTATAGGTGTCCCCAGTATATGTAGCCAGGTGTATAGGTGTCCCCAGTATATGCAGCTAGGTGTATAGGTCTCCCCAGTATATGCAGCCAGGTGTATAGGTGTCCCCAGTATATGTAGCCAGGTGTATAGGTGTCCCAAGTATATGCAGCCAGGTGTATAGGTCTCCCCAGTATATGCAGCCAGGTGTATAGGTCTCCCCAGTATATGCAGCCAGGTGTATAGGTCTCCCCAGTATATGCAGCCAGGTGTAGAGGTCTCCCCAGTATATGCAGCCAGGTGTATATGTGCCCCCAGTATATGCAGCCAGGTGTATAGGTGTCCCCAGTATATGCAGCCAGGTGTATAGGTCTCCCCAGTATATGCAGCCAGGTGTATAGGTGTCCCCAATATATGTAGCCAGGTGTATAGGTGCCCCCAGTATAGCCAGGTGTATAGGTGTCCCCAGTATATGCAGCCAGGTGTATAGGTGCCCCCAGTATATGCAGCCAGGTGTATAGGTGCCCCTAGTATATGTAGCCAGGTGTATAGGTGCCCCACAGTATAGCCAGGTGTATAGGTGTCCCCAGTATATGCAGCCAGGTGTATAGGTGTCCCCAGTATATGTAGCCAGGTGTATAGGTCTCCCCAGTATATGCAGCCAGGTGTATAGGTCTCCCCAGTATAAGCAGCCAGGTGTAAAGGTGTCCCCAGTATATGTAGCCAGGTGTATAGGTGTCCCCAGTATATGCAGCCAGGTTTATAGGTGCCCCCAGGAAGGGAGGCAGCCAGTGAAAGGGAGCTGGTGGCAAAGTGGCGGAGAAGGGGGGAAGCCTCCCCCCCCTTCCCTCACCTTGGGGCTCCCTTTCCTGGCTCTCCCTTTCCGGATTAATGTGTCTCCGATGGCGCAGCCGTAGCGTCTGACAGCGGGCGGAGAGGACTTACCGCTGTCCTAACAGCCGGCAGAGGGAGCTGTGATCTGTGCGCCGCTAGTCTGGTCTTGAGTAGACCAGACTTGCGGCGCACAGATCACAGCTCCCTCCGGCGGCTGCGTAACAGAGGTAAGTCCTCCCCGCCCGCTGTCAGCCGCTGCGCCATCAGAGGAGACACATTAATCCCGAAGGGAGAGCCAGGAAAGGGAGCCCCAAGGTGAGGGAAGGGGGGGGGGAGACTTTCCCCCTTCTCTGCCACTTTGCCACCAGCTCCCTTTCACTGGCTGCCTCCCTTCCTGCACAAATAATCAGTCCGCCCCTGCATCTGACCCCCCAGCCAGCCGGGACACTGGGGGGTCATAGCGGGATAGTGGGAAAGCCCTCCCAAATCGGGTCAGTCCCGACGAAAACGGGACAGTTGGGGACTATGCCTATATTGTTGTATCTATTGTCTATTACCTGTATTGTGCTGTCACCCCTGTTATCATTGTCTATAATCCTATATATTGTACAGCGCTGCGTAATATGTTAGCGCTATATAATTCCAATAAATAATAAAAATAATATGAACCAGTTGCCCACCGGGAAATAACCATAATTGGTTAACTCCACCCAGCTGATTTATATTCCTGTCCATTTGCCGTACCTACATTAGGGCGCTATAGGGGAAAACTAATTGCTTTTTATGTGGATCACAAATTACACTGGAGGCACTCTTTAATATTTGTATTTGCCAGTAGTAAATATGATTACATGCAGGCTGATTGTGGCTCAAACAATATGAACAAATAACATGGCGAATATCAATCATTTCTTAATCTCTATTCTATTTTTTAACTTTTCACTTTGCAATGTATTGATATCTTTTTTCCCTTTTTCACTACAGTTCCTCTTTAAAACGTCATTAATTCTTAACCAAACACCTTATGCATAACTAATTTTCATTTAGGTTCTGTTAAATGCATATGTAAATGAACAGGGGGTTAAAAGGACAACCAACAGTTCCTTCCTTACTGCGTCACTCACCTTGATCTAAAATTAAGCCCTTTGTGACTTATTGCACCTTTACAGGGAAATATGTCTTTCCACTTACATTCCCCTACGTAGGGAGCTTTATTAATAAGCAGATGGATTATCGCTGTGCCATGTAAATTTGATTTTAATTTATGATATTCCTGAATGATTTACACCGGTGTAGATGTATTCAAATGTATTCAATCTGTTTCCAGTGATGCATAATCTTTTCATCTACCCTCCAAGAAAATGTATAGATCCAAGAAGGTGTTTTCTCATAAGGCACTAGGTGGCGCACTGGTGATATGGTTGCAAGTTGAAACCAACTAAATATCTTGATACAATTGCAATTCAAAAATTATAGCAGATACTTCCAGTAAAAATAACCCAGGTTTGCAGTGTAATGAAATCCTCAGCTGGATCTGTAGGTCCGCAGCTTTTAAAATCTGTAGGTTTTCCGAGGAGGCTCAGAACTGGAAGTTATATAGTCTTACATGAACCCTCCAGGCAGTACCGGGGCTTCCACATGTCAAAAGTGGTCACGGTGCTAAATAAAGTGCTTGAGAAATGTTATATGTATTCTATTTCCTGCTGCCAGGGAACAAAACCTATAGAACGCAAAGCAACGGAAAGAATGGAGGCTAATAAGGAAAATATTCATTGACTTCGGAACAGTGGAAGAAATAATGTGCTCATAAGCCAAATTACTTAAAAATGATGCATGATAACTATACAGGCTTATGAATGACATATTATTTTGGAGCATAGACAGGTTGTGTTTTTAATGAAACCTCTAAATCAGCTTTTTATTTTCAGATGAAATATGCATGAACATAACATTTCTAACTGTGGAATAAATATATTTAAAGAAGAATTGTTCTGAAAATATTGTAACAAATAAAATAGCTTTTTTTAAACTATGACTTTATAAATGATTTTGTGTTTGCCCATTGTAAAATCTTTCCTCTCCCTGATTTATATACTGAAATGAAATTAAAGGTGGCGACATCTTTAGTTCTGACAGGCGCAGCTCTGCGGAATGTTAGTTTAATGAGCGTTCCAAAGCCAGTAAAAATAATACCTGGTCTCCCAGAATGCTCTGGGGGTGGGGGGGGGGGTAGAATTCCACATAGCTAAATAGCCTAGGGAGGGTGGGGCTACATACCAATATACAGCAATATATAGATATTGTAAGTGTTTCTGATGCTGAAACCAGAAATACTAACATAAAAATGGGTGTCCTGAATAATCTTCTGCATTCGTCTATATGTTATTACAGTGCCTCTTTAAAAAACCTGGCTGTCTGCTTCTCTTAAAGATAAAGACCAGTTGGTATTTAGGCACCAGTATTGAAATGTAGAGGTTTAGAAATCAACTGCCCCTCCTCCCTATTTATTTCAGATTCAATTATAGCTCTATGGTAGCTTCATGGGGACATCATATTATACAATAGAGAGAAAGTCACATGACACTTTTATTGTTAAAGCCTTATATTTTAAGACATTAACAGGTACACATATAAGCATAGTATCCAAATTTTTTTTTTTGGCTCCAACAACTGCACTCTGTGGATGTAAGTATAAGGTTACTTTGGTATACTAGTAGCCAATCTGGTTAGATATAGAATGATAGGAACACAACTTCCCCCACAATCACCAGATCAAGCGTATACAAAATAATAGATGCAAGGAGGGTTTCAAGACCGAGCGCTTAGCATGACACGTTTTGTGACGACACCACTTCACTTCATCAGGAGGTCTTCGGCACTTGATTATTAAATATTGTTTACAGTCGAGGGTTCCCAGATCATGTAATTCTCCTTGTATGTAAAGCGTAATCAATGTGAGCTCGCAGTCACTTTAGCAACACTATGATAGTAAATTGACCATATACTAGTCATAGATCCTACACAGTTACCCTATTTGGACTAGGGTGGTACGATTAGGCTGATTTCCACCAACTTTTCCCTTTTAATGGGGAGTGTAGCTTTCCTCATTGGAGATTTTTGGCCATATATAAATCAAAAATCAGATTGTAGATCAGGACAGTTAGCAAGCCACTTTGAGTTTGGCACAACGTTGTCTAAAATCAGTCAAATGGGTTGATCGGGAATGGCGGAAAAATCTTGGTCGCAAGGGCTCGATCGGGTGTGCGACAGTAACAGCGTTTCATTTCGTGACAACTGACAGACCATCAGCTGGTGCCCCCCAAAATGTATAAGTGTGCTCCCCATGCCTGTGTGACTTATTAAAGGCATACAGTACCTATCTGCTGGTGCGACTCCTGGTCTTCTCCAGTGCCCGCCATCACCTCAAGCGCCCATTCCATGTGACACTAACACCAGAGAATAACACTCGTGCAATGTTCATCTGACTGTTTTGGCAGAAAAAAACATATACGTTTTTGTATATGTTTTTTTCTGCCTATGCCTTTACAAAGGGGACCCCTAAAGGCCCTGAAACGATCGTCGGCCAAAACCGTCCAATAAACATTGCATGTGTGTAAATGAGCATTAAAAACTTGCACTTTTTGCTTCCTTCACTAAGACTGTGTGCGGACCCCTCCTTTGGATGCTTGTTTATGCTGCCTAGGAGTCCTGCACCAGCACTCGCACAATAAGGTGGGCGGTTCTTTTTCTACAAAACACCAGAGAATGTCAGGATTTGCGCTGGCAGTCAGGTGAGACTTTGGCGCTGAGCACGGGCGCAGGGGTCGACGTCACTTATACACTTGGGGCAGCTCAGCAGGTGACAGGACCATTTCCAATAGATCCAATAGATTTCATGTTGAAATCGCTGAGCAGCATGTGGGCAGCCAATAGATCCCTCTATGATCAGATTCAATCAGAGAGGAATCCATCTAATGGTTGATCTTGCCATACATCAAGTGATATATGGCCACCTTAAAAGAAAGCAGAGATGCGCTTTAAAGGGAACCTGAGATGAGAGCTTGGAGGCTGCCATATTTATTTCCTTTTAAACAATACCAGTTGCCTGGCTATCCTGCTGATCCTCTGTCTCTAATTCTTTCAGCCATAGACCCCTAACAAGCATGCAGATCAGATGTTTTTGACAATATTGTCAGAACTTACAAGATTAGCTGCATGCTTGTTTCTGATGTAATTCTGATGCAATACTGCAGCCTAATAGATCAGCAGGGCTGCCAGGTAACTAGTATTGTTTAAAAGGAAACAAATATGGCAGCCTCCGTATCACTCTCACCTCGGGTTCACTTTAAATCATTTATAAACAGACTGCTTGCCTTTAACTTTTGAAAAACCCCAAGTTCCATCCCTCAGCCCTGCTGGCTGTGACTTATTTCAGTGATGACATTTTCACTATATACTGTACATTGCACTAGGCCACGATGATTAAGCATGTTGCAGACATTTCATAGAAGTGTCACCTTGTTAAACAGGGCGCTATGACAAACATTCTAATTAATACACATGACTTTATCTTGACTTACTGCATGTAAGACTCATTTCAACTAGGTCACCATTAATTTTAGTCCCCTTTCATCAATGGGCTTGTGATTAGGCTGCCAGGACCAAATCGCTAAAAAAATCACTGTAATGAAAGGGTAATGCGTTTTTGATGTTTGTGCCTTTATGAAGCAGCACCGAGAGGGCTGTTCCTATTTGATCTGTGTCATGCAAGAAGATCAGTCAAAGAAAGTCTTACATACTCATTCAATTTATTCAAAGAGAGCTATTCTTCTGCTTTGTCTTCGAAAGGGGGGGGGGGGGGGGGGGGCGTAGAAGAACAGGGTTACGGGATTCATAGAACTACCATTTTCTCGCATCTGTCTCAAACCCACTTAAAGGGGAACTGAAGAGAGAGGTATATGGAGGCTGTCATGTTTATTTCCTTTTAATCAATACCAGTTGCCTGGCAGCCCTGCTGGTCTATTTCTCTGCAGTAGTATCTGAATAACACCAGAAACAAGCATGCAGCTAGTCTTGTCAGATCTGACTTTAAAGTCTGAAACACCTGATCTGCTGCATGCTTGTTCAGGGGATATGGCTAATAGTATTAGAGGCAGAGGATCAGCAGGGCTGCCAGGCAACTGGTTTTGCTTAAAAGGAAATAAACATGACAGCCTCCATACACCTCTCTCTTCAGTTCCCCTTTAAAGCAAAGCTGAAGCAAAAATAAACTTATGAGATAATGAATTGTATGTGTAGTACAGCTAAGAAATATAACATTAGTAGCAAAGAAAATAGACTCACATTGTTTTCCAGGACTAGAAGAGCTAAAAAAAACTTCAGTTGTTATCTATGCAGAAGTGCTTCACTGAACTATTCGACCCATTTGGGTCGCATACAGTACTGTTTGAAGCCCTTAAAGGGTACCAAGACAATATATAAAACGTAGCAAAATGTAGCACCGGGTGTGACTAAAGCGACGTTACGAGCGCACCCAGTGCGACATTTTAGGGGCACCTGGTGCGACTAGTTTAGTTTTGCGTGCACTGCGCAGCACTAATCTTTGCGCACGCTAACTTAGCGCACAAAACTTTGCGTGTCCTAAAGAGCTTTAGGCGTGCTAAAGGGATTTAGGTGTGCTAAGTAAGTTAGCACACCTTTGTGAATCAAGCCCTTACAGTATGATGCAGTGTTATATATAAAAAAAACAAAAAACAACTATATAACCGAAAATAAAAACATGAGACATTTTTCTTTATTACAGTACACATACAATTCATTATAGCATAAGTTTTTTTTCCTTTCAGGTTTGCTTTTAAGAGGAATCTGAATGACTTACAGGCTGATTTTCCACTGTGCTGGCATGCGTCTGTGAGATGCAATGCTTGCACGTGTTATAATGCCAGAATGCATCCAAATCCCTCTAGATCTGCCATAGAGATGCAATGTGTGATGCGATTTTACGTTGTCGACTGTATTTTCTTGCCGGCATGCAAATTTGGAGGCAGCCTATTGATTTCAATAGACCGTGTTTCCCGGTGGAGGGAAACAGACAGGAATTGCAGTAGTGGAAACTTAGCCTATAACATAACAAATTATTCAGGATACCCAGTTTTACCTTAAAGTGAACCTGAAGTGAAAAACAGAATGAAAAATAGAAACTTACCTCAGTAGAAGGAAACCTCAGGATAGTCCAGAGGCTTTCCCTGATCATTGTCAAGCCCACTGTTCCAGTGCTGGGTCCTTCTAAGCATATCCAACCAGGCCTTGTTGCATATGCTCCCGTGGCCATGCTCCCATCTGTGTATGACCAAGACCATACTGTGTTTGCGTGAGTGTGGTTTGTGCATGCGTAGTAGCATAAAGGTGCAGGTACACGGCATTTTCCATGAGAAGTATGGATGTGCTCATATACAGACAGGAGTGCAGCCACAAAGAAGAGGGTCCTGGGCAGCAACAATAGGCTCAAGGAGGCTTTGTCTTCCTACTATTTAGATAAGTATCTATTTTTTTTACCTTTGTTTCCTCACAATTTTGCTTTAAAGAGAATCTGTACTCTAAAATTCTTACAATAAAAAGCATACCATTCTATTCTGCTGCGATCCTGGCTTGTAATTGCCAGTTTTAGGCAGTGTTTACAAACAAAAGACATGGCTGCTAATAGCATGTGATAGGCTGAGAGGAGCTCAGTCTGTGACTCACACAGCGCCTGCAGGGGGCGTGGAGAGGGTGTGTATAGCTTCTATCCTATCACAAGCAGACCAGCACATTCCTGCCTGAGTGCCTGAGCCCGACAAAGCCGTCAGAGGAAAGAAGATTAGATGATATAAAAGAGATAATACAGCCACTGTGCAACTAGTAAAGGCTGCAGTAAGACAGACCACATTAGAACAGGTATAGGAACTTATGGGATAGACAAAATAAGGCTGAAAATTTTGTTACAGAGTCTCTTTAATGTCCTGGTTTCAGCGTCAAAAAACGATTCACATATCTCAGTATTGCTGTATATTAGCATGTACTGGGGCCCCAATGTATTGCTTTGCCCAGGGCCCTGTATTGTCTTAAAAAAATTAAGAGGAAAGGCTCTGGATCCCTAGGAGCCTTCTCTGCCCTCTCTCTGTATTCTTAGTCCACCACTGTCCCCTGTTGAAGTTATTCAACCAACTGGTTGAATACGCCTTTCAGGAGTCCTAGGAAGGCTTCAAAAACACACAGGTCAGAAACAAATGAGTGCTCCTGAAGATGGATGGTTCCATACTGTGCTCACACATGCGCAGTATGGAGCCTTCTGAGGACATCATTGGTCTGAGGGCATGTAGAGAGGACACCCCCTGTTGAAGTTAATCGACTAGCTGGTTGAATAGGCTTTTCGGGAATCCTAGGAAGGCTTCAGAAACACATGGGTCAGAAAAACACGAGTACTCCTGAAGATGGACGGCTCCATACTGAGCTTGTGTATGCGCAGTATGGAGCCTTCTGAGGACATCGATGGTCTGAGGGCATGTAGAGAGGACACCCCCTGTTGAAGTTATTCGACTGGCAGGTTGAATAGGCTTTTCGGGAATCCTAGGAAGGCTTCAGAAACACATGGGTCAGAAAAACACGAGTACTCCTGAAGATGGACGGCTCCATACTGAGCTTGTGTATGCACAGTATGGAGCCTTCTGAGGACATCGATGGTCTGAGGGCATGTAGAGAGGACAGGGAAAGCTCTATGGGGTCCAGAGTCTTCCTTCTACATAAGTAAGCATCTACCTTTTTTTACCTCACTTATAATGCACCTGAGACAGGGGGGATATAAAAAAATTATACATACCTGGGGCTTTCTCCAGCCCCCTCCAGGCCGATCATTCCCTCGCCGTTCTCCCAGGCTGCCTGGATCCCCCGCAATTCAGCCCAGAAAGTCCTTCAGCCGGAGCCAGTTGGTGCAGTCCAGCCATGCGTGCTCCCCCACCTGTGCAAAAGTACGTCCCACACTGAAGGACTTTTCGGACTGAATTGTGTAGGATCCAGGAAGTGCAGGAGGGAGCGATCAGCGGGGGGTGGGGTGGGGTGGGGGTGGGGTGGGGTGGGGGGGGGGGGGTTTGGGGGTGGCTGGAGGGAGACCCAGGTATGTATAATATTTTTATATCCCCTCGTCTTAAGCTTCCCTTAAATCCGGCTGTGAGTAGTGTATCAGTCTTAGAAACTATGGGCATATCCTGGGACAAATACTTGTATAGGCAGGTGCAGCTGTAAAATAGAGATTGCTGTAACCAAAAATAGATGAATCTGGTTCCATAAACAAAGACGTATCTTCTGTCAAGTAGCAAGTCCGCTCTTATAAATAATAATGAAATAGCAGCACTCAAAAGATATCAAGATAAGTCGGCCATTCTCCATCACTATGTCACACCTTGCTGCTTTGAATGTACATATATATATATATATATGTGTGTGTGTGTGTATATGTATATATATATATATATATATATATATATATATATATATATATATATCATTGAATTTGCAGGGATGGGACGTTGATTATGTGTCCTTTCATGTCTTATTGGAGTGCAGGTGGAGGAGTGTGCTTCCATCTAGACCTATATATGATACAAATTGAAGGCCAGAGGACAAAACAGATGAAAATGAGCAGTAGTGCCCCGGTAAGCCCTAAACCTATTAGTATTGCAAACACAAAAAAACGCATTACAAAGAATCTCAACTGGGAGGGTGAAATAATTTGATTTTATTTTCACAGGATAAAAAACGGCAGGATCTGCTATCATAGTTCATCATGTCATACAATGCAATGATTGACTGTATTCTTACAAGAATTTTGTTCGCAGTGCCTAGAATGCATTTTCAGTCATTTGATTTAAAATACATTGTAAAAAAAAAAAAAAAAGGTTCCATACAGAGGCCGCACTGAGGATGAGATTATTATTGTACATAATACAGATACATAATGTGCCCGAGGATTTCAATTGCATTAGGTTAGTGAGGACACCTATGTGAAATGAGTAAAAGTATGGTGTTTTCAGTAACTTTGCTGTGGTTCAGAAAAGTAGATGGAGAAGCTGCAGGAGGAGTCTGGGGGAAACTTTTGACCGCTATTCATAGGAAGTTGTTAGAAGGAGAGACCTGGAAGTACTTATTATCACTGGCGCTATTTTAACCACTTGCCGCCCACAGTGCTACCCCCCTTAAAGACCAGGCCATTTAATGCTGTACTGGGCTGTGCAGGCTTTTCAGCCTCCTGCACAGCCCAGCTTGGGAGCCCAGCGATCGGACTTACCTCCTTTTTTTTGTCCCTAAGGGGACATGCCGCCGGAGGGGTCTGATTGCTGCAGGCTTTGTTTATTTTTTTTTAACATCAGCCTCAGCGAGGATCTCTCACTTCCTGTCCCCCTCCCTCCCCTTCCCTCCTCCCCTCAGTGCACTAGAATTGGAACAGGACAGCGATCTGTCCTGTTCCGCCTCTCATAGGCATCAGCCTATGAGAGGAAGGCGCTCCCCGGCCAATCAGATGCCGGGGATTGCCGATCTCATACAGCGCTGTGGCCCCCGGCAGTGCTGTACGCTTGTAAACAAAGGGGATTTCTTTCCCCTTATGTTTACAATCAGCCTGCTAGCCGCGATTGGTGGCTAGCAGACTATTCACGGAACTCTGTTCCGTGAAGCGCCAGGGAACGATCGCGCATGCGTGCGGCCGCTCCCTGGGAAACTGCAGCCCCAGGACTTGACACCAATTGGCGTTAGGCGGTCCTGGGGCTGCCGCTGCGGTCACGCCCGTTGGCGTGAGGCGGTCTTTAAGTAGTTAAACTTGCATTGAAAACCTGCGTTGCATCACCCTGTTTTACCGCAGGGTAACGCAACGGCAATGCAAGGCAACGGGCCTAGCACACTTACCGTGTCGCGTTGCACCTGACGTGCCCAATCTGCCGCCAAGCCACTGCAAACTCAACTGCCTGTTACCGCCAGACTTCTGAAGCGGCGGAAGTAATGTAAGTCAATGGACACAGCAGAAGACCTTTTAAAAAGGTTGGAGGTGATGTTGAATGACAAGAATACGATGGGGATCTCTGGGATTATCTCGGACTGCACAGAAGTGCGGTCCACTTACTGCCACGGATCTATTGCAGCGTGACAAGTGTGAATGGCTTCTATTTATAAAATAGGAGCCGCTCACTTGATGAACGGAGAAGGGGCTAAAAATGTCCGTTATCCACTCTAGTGGGAACATAACACAAGTTTGCCTTCTTAAAGTGAACCAGAGACGAAGCACGCTCATGTATTTTACCATATAGATCAGTGGAAACATTAGAGAAAACACCTACCATGCATTCGGTTTCATTCTCCACTGCACAGCTTGTTTCTTATCAGACCTGATAAAATCCCTGACTGAGCATTCAGTCTGGCTTTGCTATAATGACTCAGCTATAATGATTCCTGAGCAGAGCCAGCAGGGGGCAGGCATGGACTTGAAAAGACATGAGAGGACACAGACTGAGCTATACATATTCCTGAGCAAAGCCAGACTGAATGCTCAGTCGGGGATTTTATCAGGGCTGATTAGAAGCAAGCTGTGCAGTGCAGAATGAAACAGAAAGCAAGGTAGGCATTTTCTCTAATGTTCCCACTGATATGTATGGTAAAATATATGAGGGTGCTTCGTCTCTGGTTCCCTTTAAAACAGAAAGTATTTGTAACAATTCAGGTTGGAGTGAGTATATGAGGTGTCCCACAATGCATCACTGCTGAATCGTAAATACCTTCTGTTTCAAGGCAAATTTATATTTTTCGTAGCATTTCAGTAAGAGGGCTTTTTGGTCCTTTTTAGCCCCTTGCACACTCCTAGGAGTTCTGGTTCACCATGAGCTTGCTGGGCAATCTGTAACACTGACACATATAACAGGTGATGCCTGGGTGATTTATGCCCTCTCTCCTACACTTTTCCCAAAGGCTGGAGCCACTCTTGCCTCTTCCTCAGGCAGGCACTGAACGCCAGCATACCTACACAAGATGGTGGTGATGATGAAATGCGGCAACAAGAAGATGAGGATAGCAATACTAATCTTCGTTTTGACACCGAAACACATAAAATGAAAAACAAAACAGTCAAGCAGTGTCATTACTACAATTCTTGCCCCCCCCATTGAAACTTTGATACCCCTTCCCCCCCATATCTACAAGCCTTCCCTTCCCTTTGTGCCTTTCAAGGCTTTGGAGCCCATCTCACAAGGGTCTTAAAATAAGTGTGGCCATTGTGATCTTCATATCCATAAATGTAGCCAAAAAAACCAAAACGGATATGAAGTATAGTTCCCTGTCTCAGAGGAAGGGACGGTTAGTAGCTGGGGCCCTACACAGCTCTGGGCCCCCCTGTGATTGCAGGTACTGCTCCTCTCTGGTTACGCACCTAAGTACAACATTTTATGTGCTCAAAATGTACTACAGTACAAAGATACAATAACCCTCTAACATCAGAACTGGACTAATAACTAAATATAATGGAAATATTTACAACTATTCCTGTCTTCTACAGACTCTCAGGTTTTACCTATTACAAGGAAATGCAAATCAGACTTGAGCCCTACGTTCGCTCTCTCCCCAGAGCACCCTCGTGAATCTGACGGTTATTTTTATCCCAGTTAGCGGTTGTACAGTAAGCTAACATCAAATGTTCCAGAAGAATTGCGAACGGAGAATTGATTGACACATGGTAGATCTTCTCTGAACTGACACCATCTGCAGAGATGAGGCAAGGCGGGTGGCATGTCTAAAGACTGAATGCATCCAGCTTCTCAGTAAGCATAATACAGACACACAACAACTGAAGCATGTAAGTATCTGACTGATGTGAATATCACAACAATTCTCCTATCTCTTCTCTGCTATGTACGTCTCCTCAGATCATCTTCATTCCGTGTCTAAATGGATCCCATTTCCTTTCATTATTTCCCTTTCCCGCTCGCAAAACAAAACCGAAAAACGACATTTGGAATTCTTCGGCGTGTATCCGTCATGTAATATTCAAATGCTTCAGACTGAGGAAACGGCAAGCGGGTTCTGCTAGAGGAACATGTTTGTTTCTATCTCTGGACGTAAAAGCCTGAGGCCAGGAGTGTCCCGCGATGACATGTGCTGTGAGGCGGCAATCCTCCTGTACGCCAGCGCTATAAGCCTGGACTGCGTATCAATCCCTCAGCCTGTCGTCTGTGGCCACACATACCAGAGTAGGCACAGGGGAAATAGTGTAGTGCTGTAGATTCTGCATTTGCACACTTTTTTTTAGGACACATGAAGTGAGAGTCATGTGAAGGATGACATTTATTTCTTTTAAAACCATACCAGTTGTCTGGCTGTCCTGCTGATCTCATTGGCTACTGTTGTATCTGAATCACACACCTCAATACAGGCATGCAGCTAATCCAGTCAAACGTTAGTCTGTCAGGACATCTGATCTGCATGCTTGTTTAGGGTTTATGACTAACAGTATTAGAGGCAGGTAATCAGCAGGTCAGCCAGGCAATGTGCATCTTTTTAAAGGAAATAAATATGTCAGCTTCCTTGTTCCACTCACTTCAGGTGTGCTTTAAAATGAACCTGAGGTGAGACTCGTGATATGGAGGCTGCCATATTTATTACCTTTTAATACTTCCCTACCACAAGGTATTTCCCCTTAAAAACAAGAACAATTTTCACATTTCACGCTCCTCCCATTCATTCGCCAATAACTTTTTACATCTAAATGATCTATATATGGGTTTTTTTGCAGTACTAACTAAGCTTTCTTGGAGTGGTACTTTTTGCAAATAATTATTTTATTTCCTATGTGTTTTAAAGGGAAAAAGAAAGAAAAAAAATATTTCTCTGTTTTTAGCCATCATAGTTCGAAAATCAAAAGTGCTACTGTAGATAAAATCCACACATTTTTTATTTGCTCTTTTGCCCTGGTTATTACAAAATTTAAATTATGTTCCTAGTATAATGTCTGGTGACACTATTTTACTTGGAAATAAAGGAGTACTTTTTCTATTTTGTGCTTGTTTATGCTATATCAATAATTACAATATTTACAAGCCCTCCTTATTTGCAAAAATAACTGTTGGAGATATTAATAACTATTGAAGATGTAGTTTGTAAAGTATTTTTATTTTAAATTGTGTCCTCTTGATGTCCCCACATTTTATCCTGTGTTTTTGGAACAGCGCACAGGAAGTGAATGTGTATGTTTTTACTTTCATTTTAATAAATGATCATTGGCTTCTGGGTGAAGCTGTAATCATTCATTGATCATTCATTCACAGGGACAATGATTGGCTTTGGGAACACATTTTCCCACTCACTTACCAGTGCTCAGTGGGTCTGCGCATGCCAAGTACAATGAAACTGTTCATGCTTTTTTCCTCCACGCACGAGCACTTCGTTCTTCTGGGCATACGCGGGCCCTAGTCAAACATGCTCAGCTTGGATGCACCTCTCCATGGTGAGCACACAGGCAGTAGAAACCTATTCAACAAGCCTTTATCAAATAAGTATAGAACCGTGATGGCTAACCTTGACACTCCAGCTGTGACACAACTACAAATCCTATCATGCCTCTGCCTCCCCGAGTTATGCTTAGAGCTGTCAGAGTATTGCAATGCCTCATGGGAATTGTAGTTCCACCACAGCTGGAGTGTCAAGGTTAGCCATCACTGGTATAGAGGGACCATTCACTGGAATGTTAAAATGTAAGAGGACTTGGGAAGACTCTGGACTATCCAGAAGCTTCCCCCTACTGAGGTAAGTATCTAAATTTACTATTTGTCACTTCAGGTACGAGTAATTCTAGAGAATTAGTGTTAATAAATGTTATGTACTAATTACCCTGCCTTATCTCTGAACATTGCTACAACTAAACAATTAAGGTACCTATTCCTTATTTAAAGTCCTGTTTGGTCATCTTTTTGCTTTATCTTTATTTAGTAGAAACACTTTCCCACTTCCACGCAGTTGGTCTCATTCACTACTTCTGTACCAGCAGTCTCTGCTCCCTTAAGGACCAGAGACTGCTGGGATGGTAAAACAACGCTTACCAACGAATCGCCTCGATCATTCGCCGCTCCCGATGGTCACACTGTTCTGTCCCTGCCGCCAGAGCTGGGGCAAGGTCCTCCAGCACCCAAGGCTGAGACCCCAAAGTGCGCCCCTCCATCCCTCCCAACCCAGCCGTCACACACTGATTGCTATTAGACTAAAAGGCGCCACAGGGCCCACAACCTCCCCAACACCTAATCTCTAGTTATCTGGCTTGCAGTCAATGCCATGTATCCCCTTTTCTTATTTATTTCTGCTTCAAACACAATTAGGAATGACAGCTGAATGAATTCTGCGCCCCCTCCTACACTGCGCCCTGAGGCTGGAGCCTCTCCAGCCTATGCCTCGGCCCGGCCCTGCCTGCCGCAGGTGTCTCTCTCTGCAGAGCTATGATGGCAGAGCTGTGCGAGCAGGTCTGGAGCCGCTTTTATGGGATTCAATGGGATTGGCTTACAGTGATGACAGGGTCAGAAGCCAATGAAATCAGCTCCTGACCGACTCACACAGCTCTTCCGTCATAAAGAGGGCAGGGCGAGTGATCTGCGTCAGGGAGACAGCAGCGCGATCGACTGGAGCGGTGGAACCACGTGGTGATAACTGTTGAAATCTATTTCCTGTCAGATCCGCGGAGCCACATGCAGGACGTAGATTTCAACTGCGTCGGTCTGGATCTGGTTAATGAAAACTTTTCAAAAGAACATTTTTGTTGCTGTTGCACAAGTGAACCAATTGACTCTGAGATGTTAGTGGGTTGTGTTTGTGATAAGTGCAGTTACCTTTTAAACCAGTTAAGGACCGTGCTAATTAAAATCTATGCCCTGTTTTGATGGCTATCTGGCTGCCAGTGCGCAGATTTCAATACACCGATACGTGTTCTCGGTGCTTTTGTCGCTCCTGACGATCTTGCCGCTGTCTCCTCGCCGCAGCTCACTCACTCTGCCGTCTCTATAATGGCAGAGCCAATGAAATCGGCTGCTGACCCTATCAATGTAATCAACTCCCATTGGCTTACTTTGGTAGCAGGGCCGGCGCTACCATAGAGGCAAAGGAGGCAATCGCCCCAGGGCCCCTGAGTACTGCAGGGCCCCCTGGTCTCCCCATGACTTTTGCCTCCTGGGGACCCTGCACTCATTTCTCAGAATAGTAACTCACCTATCCCGGGGACATGATGTTCCATCCATGCTCCATGTCCTCATCCCAGCTGGCTGCCTTTTCTCCTCCTGAATACAGGGATCATGGATGAAATAGCACACAAGGATAGGTGAGTTACTAGTCTTACAAAAACAGTGCAAGGGTCCTGGGGAGCACAGTAAGGTTGAAGAAGGAGATCTGGGGGCCACGGCAGCTGGCTTGGGTGCCCTGGGGGGTGAATATGCTGGGGAAGGGGCAGGAGGGTCCCCAGGTTAACTTCGCTTTAGGGCCCCATTTTAGCTAGAACCAGCCCTATTTGGTAGGCAGGGTCAATGAAAGCGGCTCCTGACCGGCTCACAGGAACTCTGCCATCATAGAGACGGCAGAGTGGGTGGCTGAGGGGCCCGGCGTGTGGCGTGGACAGCAATTGCGACGGGTATGTGCATCGATTCGTCGGTTTCTGCCATTTCTTGTACCAGCAGTCTCTGGTCCTTAAAGGGGCAGAGACCGCTGGTACTTAAGTGGTTAAGAAAAATAATAGACTATTTCCTTACAGTATGACAATTGCTCTGTCTGCACTAATTCCCTGTTATGACACGGAGCTGGAATTGTGGGCTGCTAAACACAAGGAAGAGAATACCCCATTGAATTCAGGAACATTTTGAAAAGTTTTAGAAATTCACATTTACAATAAGGTAACACTAGGTAACACTCCTCACTCAGCTGTTCCATATTAATGTTCTTTCTACCTGGGATAATGATTGGCATATGCAGTGTGAGAGAAGTATATGGGGGCAGCTGCTGGATGAGAACTAAAGGCCTCCTATGTCCTTTGCTGTGACAGCCATATGTGTCACTTCAGAAATATCACACAGTACACGGACATGGTGCCATCATAAACTACGTACAAATTGTACCGTAATTGCTTCCCAAGGGGTTGATTTTTATTTTGTTTGCATTTTTAAGGAAAATATGTGTTTTTTGAACAGTTGTTCCTCTTGTCCTCCCCAAAAAAAACAACACCTCACTGGCAGTAACTACAAATAATTCTCCAGTAGGTGCAGCAGAATGTTTTCCTTGGAATAAAATGATAGAAAATGCTTAAAGGACCACTACCGCGAAAATCATAAAAATGTAAAATAACATACAACTAAGAAGTAAGTTTCTTCCAGAGTGAAGTGAGACTTAAATGACCTATGTTGCTGTCACTTACAGTAGGTAGTAGAAATCTGACAGAACCGACAGGTTTTGGATTAGCTTATTTTCAAAAGCACTTAAAAGCACTTGTTGCTCCGCCCAACTGCCAAAAAAGTGTGCAGACAGGTAGGTGTGCGGTCTGCATATTTATATAAATCCTTTTCAGGGATTGTCACTTAAAGGGACACTGTAGGGGGGTCGGGGGAAAATGAGTTGAACTTACCCGGGGCTTCTAATGGTCCCCCACAGACAACCTGTGCCCGCGCAGTCACTCACCGATGCTCCGGCCCCGCCTCCGGTTCACTTCTGGAATTTCAGACTTTAAAGTCTGAAAACTACTGCGCCTGCGTTGCCGTGTCCTCGATCCCGCTGATGTCACCAGGAGCATACTGCACATGCCCAGTACCCAGTGTCTGCGCAGTACGCTCCTGGTGACGTCAGTGGGAGCGAGGACACAGCAATGCAGGCACAGTGGGTTTTCAGACTTTAAAGTCTGAAATTCCAGAAGTGAACTGGAGGCGGGGCCGGAGCATCGGTGAGTGGCTGCGCGGGCACAGGATGTGTGTGGGGGACCGTTAGAAGCCCCGGGTAAGTTCAACTCATTTTCCCCCGACCCCCTACAGTATCCCTTTTAAGAAATAATAAAGGCCATGCAGAGAATCCCCCATGAATAGATGGACTAGTTTAAAACCTGTCGGTTCTGTCAGAATTCTACCACCTACTGTAAGTGACAGCAACATAGGAGAAAAGTAATTTATGACTTGTTTTACTTACGTCTTTTTTGTATGTGTTTACATGTATTTTAAATTTTACAATTTTCACGATAGTGGTCCTTTAATATCTCTAAGGGCTGATTCACATCAAGAGCGCTTCTATGCGCTTTCAGAAGTGCTAGCATGTTGAAAATCATTTGGCTGAACTAGTTTACACCAGAGCAATGTGATTTTTATGCAAATAAAGGTCCTGCAGCATTTTGGAGGCAATTACGTCTCAATGTAAATTATAGGAAAAGTGTAGAATCGCTCTAAAAAAATCGCTGAACATAGCGATTTGCCTAGCGAAAAGTATGAAGACTATAGTGCATCAACCAAAGAAGAGTTTTGTAAGTATACAGTTGAAACTTCCACAGGAACTTCCCCTATAAGAAACAAAAGCCACCTGAATCCCAGAAAACGAGACACTCTCACAGGGGCGTAACTAGAAATCACTGAGCCCCCCTTAGGTGCCAAATAATCGTAATGGGGCAGCGTTTCACTGTAAATTAATTGTAAAGTGGGCAGCATTTTACCAGACAATCGTAATGTGGGCCAGAAAATCGTAATGTGGGCAGAGTTCACCAGAAAATCGTAATGTGGGCCTTTAGAAAATCATAATGTGGGCAGAGTTCACCAGAAAATCGTAATGTGGGCACCAGTCACCAGAAAATTGTAACGTGGACAGCATTCACCAGACAATCGTAATGTGGGCAGCGTTCACCAGAAAATCATAATGTGGGCAGAGTTCACCAGAAAATCATAATGTGGGCAGAGTTCACCAGAAAATCGTAACGTGAGCAGCAGTCACCAGAAAATTGTAACGTGGACAGCATTCACCAGACAATCGTAATGTGGGCAGCGTTCACCAGAATATCGTAATGTGGGACAGAAAATCGTAATGTGGGGAGAGTTCACCAGAAAATCGCAATGTGGGCAGCAGTCACCAGAAAATCGCCATGTGGGCAGCAGTCACCAGAAAATCGCAATGTGGGCATCAGTCACCAGAAAATCCTAATGTGGGCAGCAGTCACCAGAATATCGTAATGTGGGCAGCAGTCACCAGAAAATCCTAATGTGGGCAGCAGTCAGTCACCAGAATATCATAATGTGGGCAGCACACACCAGAAAATCCTAATGTGGGCAGCAGTCACCAGAAAATCCTTATGTTGGCAGCAGTCACCAGAAAATCGCAATGTGGGCAGCAGTCACCAGAAAATCGCAATGTGGGCAACAGTCACCAGAAAATCGCAATGTGGGCAGCAGTCACCAGAAAATCCTAATGTGGGCAGCATACACCAGAAAATCGTAATGTGGGCAGCAGACACTAGAAAATCGCAATGTGGGCAGCAGACACCTGAAAATCGTAATGTGGGCAGCAGACACCAGAAAATCGTAATGTGGGCAGCAGACACCTGAAAATCGTAATGTGGGCAGCAGACACCTGAAAATCGTAATGTGGGCAGCAGACACCTGAAAATCGCAATGTGGGCAGCAGACACCTGAAAATCGTAATGTGGGCAGCAGACACCTGAAAATCGTAATGTGGGCAGCAGACACCTGAAAATCGCAATGTGGGCAGCAGTGACCAGAAAATCGCAATGTGGGCAGCAGTAACCAGAAAATCGTAATGTGGGCAGCAGACACCTGAAAATCGTAATGTGGGCAGCAGGCACCTGAAAATCGTAATGTGGGCAGCAGTCACCAGAAAATCGTAATGTGGGCAGCAGACACCTAAAAATCGTAATGTGGGCAGCAGGCACCTGAAAATCGCAATGTGGGCAGCAGACACCTGAAAATCGTAATGTGGGCAGCAGTGACCAGAAAATCGCAATGTGGGCAGCAGTGACCAGAAAATCGTAATGTGGGCAGCAGACACCTGAAAATCGTAATGTGGGCAGCAGACACCTGAAAATCGCAATGTGGGCAGCAGTGACCAGAAAATCGCAATGTGGGCAGCAGTGACCAGAAAATCGTAATGTGGGCAGCAGACACCTGAAAATCGTAATGTGGGCAGCAGGCACCTGAAAATCGTAATGTGGGCAGCAGACACCTAAAAATCCCCCTGCAGAATTTCAATGTGTGTGGGCAGCGGGCAGCGGGCAGCAGCGGGATACATACCTTCTTCCTTGCGTTCCATCGCGGCGATGGAACGCAAGGAAGAAGGTATGTATCCCGCCGCCGTTGCCCGCTGCCCACACACATTCACTAGCTGGAGGGGAGCGCAGAGGGGAGAGCCCCGAGGTGAGGGAGAGGGGGGAACTTCCCCTCTCCCCGCCGACTGTGGGCAAGGCTTTCCCCTCATGCTGCCACCCCTCCAGCCCCCAAAAAACAGCCCGGGCCCCCCAGCGGGCGCAGGCGCTGCAGGGCCTATTGCTACGCCCCTGCACTCTCAAATGCATAACACTGAACGTTGTTAAAAGACTTCAAAAGACATTGAAAGCTTGAGCAGTTGGTGTTCATTAACTGTTCATTAACTTTTTGCAGACCATGTTGGTTGAAATCTACGTCCTGCAGCTGCAGGTGGCTGCATGGCTCTGACAGGACTAGATTACAACTTCCCCGCCACGTGCATCCACCACTACCGCTAATCTCATTGTTCTCTCTCACTCACTTTGCCGTTTATATGATGGCAGTTCTCTGTGAGTTGGTGATTGGCTCACATTGATGGACAGGGTAAGGAGCCATTGAAAACGGCTCCTGACTGGTGCACAAAGCTCTGCCGTTATATTGACCGCAGGGCGAGTGAACTGCAGCAGGAGAGAGCAGCGTGACCGACGAGAGCAGTGGGTATGTGCAGCGATTCATCGGTTTGCACCGTTTTGTGGTACCAGCAGTCTCTGGTCCTTAAAGAACAACTATCAAATAAACTGTTTTTTTCTGTAAACCCCCCATGTACCTGTAGAGCTTTTAGCCAGCAACACTAGAAAGCTTTTCAGAGGTCTCTCAACATAGCCTGTGTGAAAAAAATGCCTTGTTTACCAGCTGTTTGTAACAATTTTGTGTCAGCATTGGGTGAGGGGCAGGCAGAGCTGAACTGTAACTTGGCTATAAACTGTTTACTTTAGTGGCTGTTTGGCAGAGAGAGAGACACACAGGAGCACACAGACAGAGCTGCAGCTTATGATTATTTACACACATTTGAAGCTATATTTCTGCTTTCTATCATTCTGAATTCATTTTACTCACAGTATTACAGGCAGTGAAGATTGTTTCTGCATGCTGGATGTGCTGGACACAGTCCTCCATAGTAATACCCACAGTGAAAACTGTTCTCTTTAAATGTCATTTTCGTCACATAAAACATGAAAAGATGAAAAAAAGCCTTTGTATTGCTATTTGCTAATAATTACGGGAAACATACTGTATGTGGGATTTAGTATTTTTGTTAACTTTCATAGCTGTCCTCTAAGGGGCCAGAGACTGCTGGCACACAAGGGGTTAAGAAAAACCGACAGCAGCAAGACGCTGAGCAGAAGATCGGCTAAAATTGTGAACTGTCCATTAAACTGTCTTGCTTGCCTTTATTTGCTAAACTGACCATGAAGCATTGTATATTCACTCCGATAGGCAACCTATCCAACACTTTTATTGACAGCATTTAAATGATATAACTTTAATATTTAAGATCATAAGCATTTTTATTGTCACAAGTTTTCTTTGTGTGTCGGGATACTTTCTTTATTTCATCTCGGTTCGGCTTTTTTGGGGTTTTTTTTACATCTGAGCCTTCCATCTTTCAGACCAAGAAGATCCAGATTTAACTGAATAAAAATGTATCCTCTGTGGAAATTAAATTTTTATCTGTAAACTATTAAAATAGAAAGCTTTTTCTCGAACTATACACTAAAATTCAAGCTATTGGCAGCCACTGCCGGAGAGGCTGAATGATCCAACTACATGAATGTTTGTTGTTACATCAATATCTCTAAAAGGAAATTACTAGTGCCGTATCACTGTTATGAGAATTCAAAAAATGACTGTAATAAAAGTAAAATATGTGTAAAATGCCCACTGTAAGGTATAATGAGGGTTGCGATTGCCACCTGCGTTACTCGCAGCGCGAATGTGGGGAAGGGGTCTAACCCATGAGAGGCATGGCTGCCTAACCCATGAGAGGCGTGGCTGCCTAACCCATGAGAGGCGTGGCTGCCTAACCCATGAGAGGTGTGGCTGCCTAACCCATGAGAGGCGTGGCTGCCTAACCCATGAGAGGCGTGGCTGCCTAACCCATGAGAGGCGTGGCTGCCTAACCCATGAGAGGCGTGGCTGCCTAACCCATGAGAGGTGTGGCTGCCTAACCCATGAGAGGCATGGCTGCCTAACCCATGAGATGCATGGCTGCCTAACCAAGGGAGGTGTGGCTGCCTAACCCATGAGAGTCATGGCTGCTTAACCAAGGGAGGTGTGGCTGCCTAACCCATGAGAGTCATGGCTGCTTAACCCAGGGAGATGCGGCTACCCAACCCATGAGATGCATGGCTGCCTATCCCAGGGAGGCATGGCTGCCTAACCCATGAGATGCATGGCTGCCTAACCCAGGGAGGCATGACTGCCTAACCCATGAGAGGCGTGGCTGCCTAACCCAGGGAGGCATGGCTGCCTAACCCAGGGAGGCATGGCTGCCTAACCCAGGGAGATGTGGCTACCTAACCCATGAGAGGCATGGCTGCCTAACCCAGGGAGGCATGGCTGCCTATCCCAAGGAGGCATGGCTGCCTAACCCAGGGAGGTGTGGCTACACAACCCATAAGAGGCATGGCTGCCTAACCCATGAGAGGCATGGCTGCCTAACTCATGAGATGCATAGCTGCCTAACCCATGAGAGTCGTGGCTGCCTAACCCATGAGAGTACAATCTGAAATAAGGATGACGGACTCCGGCACTCCAATGCAGAGGAAATTTATTCAAGCACGGAAAAAATATACAACAGGTTATAGAAAGCCTGTGTCTGGCTGCCTTACCCAGGGAGGCATGGCTGCCTAACCCAGGAAGGTGTGGCTACCCAACCCAGGGAGGCGTGGCTGCCTAACCCATGAGATTCATGGCTGCCCAACCCAGGGAGGCATGGCTGCCTAACCCAGGGAGGCATGGCTGCCTCAGCCAGAAAACCATGGCTGTGTATCTCAGGGAGGTGTGGATAATGGTCCGTACACACGCCGGACTGGAGGCAACGACGGGTCCGTCGTCACCTCCCGCTGGGTGGGCGTTCCAACGACAGTCCGGCGTGTGTACAGTCTGTCGGCGGACTGATACGGCTGTTTCTGAGCGATCCGCCGGGCGGATCGCTCAGAAACAGCCGTATCAGTCTGCAGACAGACTGTACACACGCCGGACTGTCATTGGAACGCCCACCCAGCGGGAGGTGACGACAGTCCCGTCGTTGCCTCCAGTCCGGCGTGTGTACGGACCTTACCACTCACAGAGCAATCTTTCATGTCTTTTATGCCCATGGAGGGTTAAAGAGGAACTCCAGCCTAAACAAAAATACTGTCATTAAGTTACATTAGTTATGTTAATTAAAATAGATAGGTAATATAATCTCTTACCCACACTGTTTTAAAAGAACAGGCAAATGTTTGATTTCATGATGGCAGCCATCTTTTTGATTGAAAGGAGGTGACAGGGAGCATGAGACACAGTTCCAACTGTCCTGTGTCCTGAGCACCTCTCCCAGTTGCTAGGCAACGTGAATAACAACATAGGAAATCCCATCATGCTCTGCACAGCATCAGGGGAAAAAAGCCTGGGCTTTTTTTCTTTGATGGGTGGAGCTTAGGTAAAAATGCAGCTAAAAATGATGTTTTGGTACGAAAAACAAAGTTCTGATGCTGTGAAACTGTTAAAGAAACACCAAGCCTTTTCAGTTCTGCTGAGTAGATTTTTAGTCCGGAGGTTCACTTTAAAGGGAACCTGAAGTGAGTAAAATTATTTAAAATAAACACATGATGTAGCTGCAAATGAATATTACTTAGTTACCTCGCCGTCAGTTCCTCCCAGAAGCTCACCGTTTTCTTCTTACAGTGATCCCTTCCAGTTCTGACAATATTTTGTCAGAACTGAAATATACCGGTTGCTGTCAGTTATATATCAGCAACTGTCAGTTACAACTGAATGTACAAGGTAATGTCCATGTTTCCCTATGGCTCAAGTGGGTGATATTACAGTTTAACAGTGTGCTGACCAGGAAGCTGTTATGGGGTAATGGCCATTTTCAAAATGGAGGATGGAGAATTCCATTGATCACAGTGGACAAACGGGATGCGGTGAGAGGAGGAGACTACACCGGAGGTTAGTATGACCTGTGTATGGTTATTTTGACTTTTAATTTTCAGTTCAGGTTCTCTTTAAGTCTGGATGTTTGTGAACAAGCAGCTCTCAGTGCATGATTACCGAACTAGTGGAGTGAATAGTTATCTTTTTCTTTATTTTGCTAGACAAGACACAGAACATTTACATTGCACTTTCCTCCTGGCAGACTCAAAGCGCCAGAGCTGCGGCCACTAGGGTGTGGTCAGTACTCAGTAGGTAGTAGCAGCATTAGGGAATCTTGGCAAAAGTCTCCTTACTGAATAGGTGCTGGCGGAAGCAGCAGATTTGGGCGCATTTGGGAGACAAGTGGACAAAAAGGGCGCCCCATTCACTCCCATTATAAATATCGTTTAATGGGCGCCGAACAGGGAAAAAAAAGCGCTGGAGATTATTAACGTTTTAACAAAGGCGCTGGAGATTATTAACGTTTTAACAAACGGCGCCCGGAGATTTTTAAGGATTTATAACTATGTTTGTGATGATTTAACTTAACAAAATGAGCCCGTGACGAATAACGTTTATAAAGATACTAAATCACTATTTCAAAAACATTTCTAAAACATTATTATCCACCCAAAAAAAGTATTTACATTTTTTTATTTACATTTTTTATTTATTAATGTCTGTAAAACATTATTATCCATAGGAGGTCTTAGGTTTAGGCACCACCAGGGGGGTCTTAGGTTTAGGCACCAACAGGGGGGTCTTAGGTTTAGGCACCAACTGGGGGGTCTTAGGTTTAGGCACCAACAGGGGGTCTTAGGTTTAGGCACCAACTGGGGGTCTTAGGTTTAGGCACCAACTGGGGGGTCTTAGGTTTAGGCACCAACAGGGGGGTCTTAGGTTTAGGCACCAACAGGGGGGTCTTGGGTTTAGGCACCAACAGGGGGGTCTTAGGTTTAGGCACCAACAGGGGGGTCTTAGGTTTAGGCACCAACAGGGGGGTCTTAGGTTTAGGCACCAATAGGGGGGTCTTAGGTTTAGGCACCAACAGGGGGGTCTTAGGTTTAGGCACCCACAGGGGGGTCTTAGGTTTAGGCACCAACTGGGGGGTCTTAGGTTTAGGCACCAACAGGGGGTCTAGGGGTTAGGGATAGGTTCAGGGAGGGTTTTTAACAAATGTTAATATAAGTTTCAGTTTACAAACAGGAAAGATTAACATTTTAAGAAGTGCCGATCTCATACACATTATTTAGTGATTTATAAATTCTTAAAACACTATTTCTAAACGAAATTCTACACAATATTTCTATAAACGATAATACTGTTTATCGTTTACACCACGCGCCCTTTTTTCCCGACGCCCTTTTTTGATGTACGCGGTGCTGGCATACTGAACAGGAAGAGCCAAGATTGGAACCCTGGGCCTTACATGGTGGGTTGAAGCTAATTTTGTTATCTAAGAGAAGTTAATCCCCGTATACACACTAGATGAAGTTCAGTGGAGGCAGCCAATGATGACTGCCTCTGCCGAGTATCCAACATGTGTACAGCAGCCCCCGACCCCCTCGGCCGCTTGGCTGGTGGATTGCTTCAGCATAGCGATGGCCAAAGGTCAGTGTTCTGTCCACGTTCCCCATCAACACATGACGGCACTCCCACGCAGCCACTTCGTCCGACCACATAGCAACAGAACACATCGCTAGCCGTCCCCTAAAGCGCCCGACTGGTCCTGCGACGTCCTCTTGATGATGATCGTCAAGCGACGCTTCTTCCTCCCGCCAGGTATGCACGACATCACAAGATGCTATATGTCGGGTTCAAACAATCAAGCAATTATAGTACTTTGCAAAGGTGTCATCGGAGATCTTACCAATCCGATCTGCTGCAATGGTCGTTATTGTGCCGCGATGCTAAGCAATGTTCGAGTGGTTGTGTGACAGTACCCACGTCGTGATATTGCAGAATCGATCGATCGGCACTCAAAAAATTGTCAGTCATCACTAAAATCTCCGGGAAAATTGCAACGTGGGTACATAGCTGAACCGGTTAAGGACTGCGCTAATTGATATCTACGCCCTGTTTTGATGGCTGTCTGGCTGCCAGGGCA
Source organism: Hyperolius riggenbachi (assembly GCF_040937935.1). Classification (NCBI taxonomy): domain Eukaryota; kingdom Metazoa; phylum Chordata; class Amphibia; order Anura; family Hyperoliidae; genus Hyperolius; species Hyperolius riggenbachi. The sequence goes on from NC_090651.1 coordinate 308,757,833, forward strand.
TAGATTTCAATAAACCGACGCCGCACATTCTCGCCGCTTTCTCCCAACTATCTCGCCACTGTCTCCCTGCCGCAGCTCACTCGCTCTGCCGTCTCTATAACGGCAGAGCCCTTTGAGCGGGTCAGGAGCCAATGTCATTGGCTCCTGACCCTGTCTATCAACGTAAGCAACCATTGGCTTACATCTATAGGCAGGGTCAGGAGCCAATGAAAGCGGCTTCTGACCGGCTTACAGCAACTCTGCTGTCATAGAGACGGCAGAGTAGGTGGCTCAATTTCCCGGCGCGTAGCGTGGACAGCGATTGCGGCGGGTATGTGTGGCGATTCGTCGTTATTCCGCCGTTTATTGTACCAGTGGTCTCTGTTGTAAGGGGGCAGAGACCGCTGGTACATAAGTGGTTAACTGACTTGATAAGTCAGTCAGAAAAAAATGTTTGTTTACATAGTAATAACACTAAAAAGGCCCACCCAGTACAAAATGTAACCCTGTAAGCTTGATTCACAAAGCGGTGCTAACAGTTAGAACCCTGGTGAAAAGCCCCTTATCACGCCTAAACTCAGTTTAGGCGTGATATGTTTAGGCATGATAAGTTTAGGCGTGATAAGTTTAGGCGTGATAAGTTTAGGCGTAATAAGTTTAAGCACCAACTGGGTTAGCACCGCAGTGCACAGCTGATCAAAAGTTTTGCACTAGCAAAGTCTGGTGCACTTCGCATAGAGTTTAATGGCGCTGCTTTGCTCATGGGACTTTGTGCGCGATCTAAAACTTATCTAAACTTATCACGCCTAAACTTATCACGCCTAAACTGGCTTTTCACCAGTGTGGTGCAATGGTTATAACGCCTAAAGTCTTTTACTGGGTTAGCACCGCTTTGTGAATTGAGCCCTGTGTGTCTGTGTCTGGATAAAAATAGCAGAGTGGCTTATTTTGAAAAAAGTAAGGAAATCCAAAAGAAAAGTTGTTTTTTAAAATAATTTTGCATTTGCTTCATTGAATGTGAAGAAGTTCAGAGAGGGCACATTTGCTTTATCTGCTGAGGAGATGTCAGCACTGAAAACATTTGGTCCTGGGCTGAGGCCCATCAAGATGCCTGGACCGGTTGGTAGGATACAATAAGTAATCAGCTTCTCATCCAGTACTCTTCCTATTCCAGTGGGGAGAAAACAAGAAAGAAATGTCAAAGTAAATGTTCCTTCCTTCCAGGTGCTGGCAGGCCAACAAATTGATCAGAATTTATGATGATGCCGTTCATGCCTCATGATTAATGGGCATGCTTGAGATACAGCCTGATTGAATGATATTCTTTTACACAGGAGGTGAGGAGATAATTGAGCTCACTCACTGAAAAACACACCTGCTGACAACGTAAACATGTGCACACCTGATATAATTCACCTGTGTAATCATTGCAACACTTCGGTATGTTGGCTTCATGGTTTGGCTCGGTAAAGCTCTATGATTCCAGTTTTAGTTACAAGTTAGACAAAAAATAAAATAAAAATCAGTTCTAAATCAGCAGGTTGTTTTATATAGTTGCAATATAGCAATATATCAATATATCTTCCCAGAGATGGTGCTATTTGGTTCCTCTCCCCAGGGCCGCCTTCAGGGCATTACAGGGGGGACTGCTGTATGGGGCCCGAGTGAATATGGAGCCCTGCGAACAGGGCCACACATGGGCTAACCCATTAATGGATTAACCCATTAATGCAAATTAATTAACCCATTAATGCAAATTTCCTTCTGTTTTAAGAAGGCAATTACACCAAGCTTTGCTTTTTTAGTAGGAGGGCTTTTTGGTTCCTTTCATCCCCCTATACATTCCTAGTAGTTTGGGTCACCCTGAGCTGCTTGGTTACTCTGTTGTACTCGACCAAGCCCTATTTCATACAGCCTTATCAATCCCTGCCATGTACTGATGAGGACCAAAAGTCCGAAACAGGCTGTCTACATGTGGGTTTGATATGGCTGTGTAAAACTTAAAGCTATAGGCTTGCTATAAACCAGCGGTTCTGGATGCTTGCTTGGCTTAACAAGGGCGGAAAGGGATAATTTGCATATTTAGTAGGTGTGCATTGTGGGTAACCACAAATGTTCATTTATAACTGAATTTTTGCAAATTTCCTTCTGTTTTAAGAAGGCAATTACACCATTAATGGGATGAGAGATGTCGGAAGGATCATCCAGGAGTTACCTTAGTCAGTTACTGATTAAAATAGACCTGAGAGTGTGTCTAGGTGGGTTTCCGGGCACTGTTCTGGGCCGCATGCCTGCCCCATCATGCTTCCATACCTGGGCGCGTTCTGTGCAATCATGAACTGAGCATACACAGAATGCTCCCATGTGGGGGCAGAGGGGAGGGAGGGGGGCCCTGTAGGCGTGACCAGTATGGGGCCCAAAAATTTGTGATGTCAGCTCTGGAAACACACACACACACACACACACACACACACACACACACACACACACACACACACACACACACACACACACACGACACACATAGTAACCAGTACTAGACTTTTCTCAGACATAGGAACAGCTTACCTCAAAAGCATGTGGAGGAGGTGTGGCCAGCTAGGACTGTAGTGAAAATGAATGATGAAAGACACACTCTAGCAGCTCTCTCATAGTGTCAGCAGCAGAGAGTCTGAGGAAGATGATCTGCTGTATCAGTGTACAGTGCTGTGTGCCCCCTAGAGGATGCTGCCTGTATTACATGATTTAAGTTTGCAGCATTGTTGGACCAGTTCTGATAGGAGGGGAGTTGAGGAGGAGTGCGAGGAAGAGAGCCGAGGACAGCCGGGTGGAATGCTCATAGAGCTTGGGGAGAACAGTGCTATATGTGTATTTAAAAAAGAAGTCACATTGCTCAAGTAAAAACACACACATCACATTACATTAGGAACAGCTTTTCAAACCACTTAGGCTGGTTTCACACTGTAAGGCTAGGTCCACAATGGTCCGTTGCAGATCGGATCCGTTTTAAACTTTTTTTTACTCTCCCCCCCACCCTTTTTTACTAAAAATGCCTGTTTTGTAGCATAGGTTTCCAGTCTGTGGAAACGTATGCCCTGCTGGGGGGGGGGGGGGGGGGGGCTGCCATGCTGGAGGGGTATAGCAGGCAGGACAGGGGTGGCTGCGGTCGGCGGAGAGGGGGGATGTCCCTCCTCACCTGGGTCCCCTATCCCCTCTAACCCTCCAGCTAGTTTCTAAAACTTGTTAAAATGTGTATTGGAAGCTAGTGGGAGCTTACCTACTCCAACTTCCCCCACTTCGGTTTATGATCCGGTTCCTTTTAATGAATTCATTCAAATGAATCGATTAATTGAAAAGAGCCGAGCTTCCCATCACTAGGTGTCACTGCCTGCAATGCCGACCTCTATAATTTGGAGGGCAGCAATGCAGGCAGTGACACTAGTGATGGGAAGTTCAGCTCTTTTCAATGAATCAATTCATTCGAATCAATTCATTGAAAAGAACCGGATCATGAACCGAAGGGGGGGGGGGGGGAAGTAGGAGTAGGTAAGCTCCCACTAGCTTCCATTACACATTTTAACAAGTTTTAGAAACTTGCTGGAGAGGTAGCGGGGACGGGGACTAGAGATGGCCCGAATGGTTCGCCGGCAAACTTGTTCGCATGAATTCCGCGAGTCCGACCCGACCCCTAAACCACATCATTGGGCTAAACTTTGACCCTCTACATCACAGTCAGCAGGCACATGGCAGCCAATCAGGCTGCACCCCCTTCTGGAGCCCCCCCCCCCCCCCCATAAAGGGCAGCAGCATTGGCCATGTTCTCACTCTGTGTGCTGCTGTTTTAGTGAGAGAAGAGAGAGAGGTTGCTGCAGAGATAGGGAAAGCTTAGTTAGGCTCTTGTTATCTTGCTCCTTGCTGATATTTGTTGCTGAAAAGCACTACCAAAACAGCTCTTTTGAGAGCTAATGTTCTTGTGATGTGTTTTTTTTTACTGTGTGTGGCCCACTGACACTGCATATACATCCCTGTCTGTCGCAGCTGGCCCTTGCTAATTGCTATACTGTGCCCTGCCCAGCACATTCAGCACACCTTTTCACTGCACCTGTGTGACTGCACATTGTATCATACCACCATCAGTCACTGCATACTTTTTCACTGCACCTGTGTGACTGCACATTGTATTATAGCAGCAGTCAGTGCATACCTGTCAATGCACCTGTGTGACTGCACATTGTATATTACCAGCAGTCAGTGCATACCTTTCACTGCACCTGTGTGACTGCACATTGTATTATAGCAGCAGTCAGTGCATACATTTCACTGCACCTGTGTGACTGCACATTATATTATACCAGAAGTCAGTGCATACCTTTCACTGCACCTGTGTGACTGCACATTGTATCATACCACCAGCAGTCACTGCATACCTTTTCACTGCACCTGCGTGACTGCACAATGTATCATACCACCAGCAGTCACTGCATACCTTTTCACTGCACCTATGTGACTGCACATTGTATCATACCACCAGCAGTCACTGCATACCTGTTCACTGCACCTGTGTGACTGCACATTGTATCATACCACCAGCAGCCACTGCATACTTTTTCACTGCACCTGTATGACTGCACATTGTATTATAGCAGCAGTCAGTGCATACCTTTCACTGCACCTGTGTGACTGCACATTGTATCATACCACTAGCAGTCACTGCATACATTTTCACTGCACCTGTATGACTGCACATTGTATTATAGTAGCAGTTAGTGCATACCTTTCACTGCACCTGTGTGACTGCACATTGTATTATACCAGCAGTCAGTGCATACCTTTCACTGCACCTGTGTGACTGCATATTGTATCATACCACCAGCAGTCACTGCATACCGTTTCGCTGCATCTGTGTGACTGCACAATGTATCATACCACCAGCAGTCACTGCATACCTGTTCACTGCCCATTGTATCATACCACCAGCAGTCATTGCATATCTTTTCACTGCACCTGTGTGACTGCACATTGTATCATACCACCAGCAGTCACTGCATACCTTTTCGCTGCATCTGTGTGACTGCACAATGTATCATACCACCAGCAGCCACTGCATACTTTTTCACTGCACCTGTGTGACTGCACATTGTATTATACCAGCAGTCAGTGCATACCTTTCACTGCACCTGTGTGACTGCACATTGTATCATACCATTAGCAGTCACTGCATACCTTTTCACTGCACCTGCATGACTGCACATTGTATTATAGCAGCAGTCAGTGCATACCTTTCACTGCACCTGTGTGACTGCACATTGTATCATACCACTAGCAGTCACTGCATACATTTTCACTGCACCTGTATGACTGCACATTGTATTATAGTAGCAGTTAGTGCATACCTTTCACTGCACCTGTGTGACTGCACATTGTATTATACCAGCAGTCAGTGCATGCCTTTCACTGCACCTGTGTGACTGCACATTGTATCATACCACCAGCAGTCACTGCATACCTTTTCGCTGCATCTGTGTGACTGCACAATGTATCATACCACCAGCAGTCACTGCATACCTGTTCACTGCCTATTGTATCATACCACCAGCAGCCACTGCATACTTTTTCACTGCACCTGTGTGACTGCACATTGTATTATACCAGCAGTCAGTGCATACCTTTCACTGCACCTGTGTGACTGCACATTGTATCATACCACCAGCAGTCACTGCATATCTTTTCACTGCACCTGTGTGACTGCACATTGTATTATACCACCAGCCGTCACTGCATACCTTTTCACTGCAGCTGTGTGACTGCACATTTTATTATAGCTGCAGTCAGTGCATACCTTTTCGCTGCATCTGTGTGACTGCACAATGTATCATACCACCAGCAGTCACTGCATACCTTTTCACTGCACCTATGTGACTGCACATTGTATCATACCACCAGCAGTCACTGCATACCTGTTAACTGCACTTGTGTGACTGCACATTGTATCATACCACCAGCAGCCACTGCATACGTTTTCACTGCGCCTGTATGACTGCACATTGTATTATAGCAGCAGTCAGTGCATACCTTTCACTGCACCTGTGTGACTGCACATTGTATCATACCACTAGCAGTCACTGCATACCTTTTCACTGCACCTGTATGACTGCACATTGTATTATAGCAGCAGTCAATGCATACCTTTCACTGCACCTGTGTGACTGCACATTGTATCATACCACTAGCAGTCACTGCATACATTTTCACTGCACCTGTATGACTGCACATTGTATTATAGTAGCAGTTAGTGCATACCTTTCACTGCACCTGTGTGACTGCACATTGTATTATACCAGCAGTCAGTGCATACCTTTCACTGCACCTGTGTGACTGCACATTGTATCATACCACCAGCAGTCACTGCATACCTTTTCGCTGCATCTGTGTGACTGCACAATGTATCATACCACCAGCAGTCACTGCATACCTGTTCACTGCCCATTGTATCATACCACCAGCAGCCACTGCATACTTTTTCACTGCACCTGTGTGACTGCACATTGTATTATACCAGCAGTCAGTGCATACCTTTCACTGCACCTGTGTGACTGCACATTGTATCATACCACCAGCAGTCACTGCATATCTTTTCACTGCACCTGTGTGACTGCACATTGTATCATACCACCAGCAGTCACTGCATACCTTTTCACTGCAGCTGTGTGACTGCACATTGTATTATACCTGCAGTCAGTGCATACCTTTTCGCTGCATCTGTGTGACTGCACAATGTATCATACCACCAGCAGTCACTGCATACCTTTTCACTGCACCTATGTGACTGCACATTGTATCATACCACCAGCAGTCACTGCATACCTGTTCACTGCACCTGTGTGACTGCACATTGTATCATACCACCAGCAGCCACTGCATACTTTTTCACTGCACCTGTATGACTGCACATTGTATTATAGCAGCAGTCAGTGCATACCTTTCACTGCACCTGTGTGACTGCACATTGTATCATACCATTAGCAGTCACTGCATACCTTTTCACTGCACCTGTATGACTGCACATTGTATTATAGCAGCAGTCAGTGCATACCTTTCACTGCACCTGTGTGACTGCACAATGTATCATACCACCAGCAGTCACTGCATACCTGTTCACTGCCCATTGTATCATACCACCAGCAGTCACTGCACACCTTTTCACTGCATCTGTGTGACTGCACATTGTATTATAGCTGCAGTCATTGCATACCTTTATCAAAATGAATGAGGCATGGATCCCGGACTAAGTCAGTCCCCACACACAGCATCTCTGCCTGCACATCGTGTGACTGCCTGCCCCAAGACTAAGTCAATCCCCACACAGCATCTCTGCCTGCAGGCCGCTTGACTGCCTTCTCCGCCACCACCAACAGGGTCCAGGACTCCAGGTGGATTCCTGAATTTTTAAGGCCGCTGCTATAATACTTTTTCTGGTGCGTGTACATGCCTGCCCAATTTTTTTGGCTGCACTGCGGCTGCAACAACAAAACAAAAGGCATATACAAGTGTCAATTCCCCTTCGTGATCGTTACCTTGCCACGGTGAAGGGGCTTTCGTATCACAATGAAGCAATGACCTATATGATTGTGTTGGGGGGGGGCACACCCAAGAAAATAAGGTTGTTGCTTCATTGTGGACAGACCAAATTCGATCAGCTGGACAGTCGCTGTTGTTCTGTCATTGAGCTACCTCAGCCGACCATATGGGCTGTAAAGCCGCCATCACCTGCACTCTCGCCAACGTGCGCACCAGCATGGCCATCTGTTTGCGGTGCATTACACAGTGAGTTTGGTCGGTCAGTGTGAAGCAGTACACTACTTACACTACCTGATCCATGTATACATACGCAAGATGTTTTCAAGCACTTTAGCCAATTTAGCAATGCAATGTGATTTCTGCCTTTTAGGGATTATAACCCTGCTGTGCGTCAATTTTCCCCAGGACTTTTGGCGTGTATCCCACTCCGCCATGCCCCCCTCCAGGTGTTAGACCCCTTGAAACATCTTTTCCATCACTTTTGTGGCCAGAAACAGTGTTTGTAGTTTTTCAAGTTCGCCTGCCCATTGAAGTCTTTTGCAGTTTGCGATGTTCACCATTTTTGCGGAAGTCATGTTCGCGGTTTGCGAACCAAAAATTGTAGGTTCGAGTCATCCCCCCTCCCCGCCGACCACTGCCACCCCCGTCCTGCCTGCTATACCCCTCCAGCATGGTGGCCCCCTCTCTCCCCACAGGCTGTGACACAGAAACGGATCAGTTTCTGTGGCCAAATCTGCCTGTGTAGAGGGGGATCCGTTTTCCTATTGCCTGCCACTACCCCTCCATGTATCAGGATCCAGATCCGTTGAATGAAAATGCAGAAGATCCGGTTCTTCCGTTCAGGTTTAAAAACCTGAGTGAAGACCGCTGCGTTTTTTAACATTGCTATCCGTGGCTCCAGTTTTGATCAGGTTTTAAAAACGGAGCCACGGATACGTTTCCGGACCTAGTGTGGGCCAGGCCTAAACCAGCGTTAGCAATAAGGTGTGTTGCTTTTGCCGCGCCGCATCCCTCTACCAGAAATAGGCCTTCAGGGAACACCGCATTAGTACGCGATGTTCCCTGTCTAACCATCAGTCAAGCAGGAAGTGATGCGTGCTTGCGGTCACTTCCTGCTTTGGGGTATGCGGAATTGCACGATTGCGTATTTTAAAAATATGCTTCCGCGCATGCGCGCCGCAACGTCATGTCAGTAATTGTTTTAAAATCTACGTATCGCCATAGACTAATATGACTCCCACGCAGAAGCCTCGCGGTGACGTAGTTTTGGACCTGCGTTGGGGATGCAGCGAAAACGTCATTTCCGTCACGTCACGCCGTAATGTATGTATGGCGGTGGTGTTCGGTAAAAATACCGCACTGCTCTGCCAGGGTGTGAAAGGGCCCTTACAATAATGCTTGTATTGTGGACCAGCCTTTATTACTGTCCTAATGATTTTTGTTTGCAGAGACACATCCGCTTTAAAAGAATGATGTAGCCCAGGTAGAAGCTGTGAATACATTTACATAATGCTGGGATTGATGCAGCTTATTTTTCTTCTTCCGACTATGATGTGCAGAAGCCCTTGTACCAAATGTTCCCATCAGGGCAGAGCAAGCGGATGGGGGAATCCTCAGCGCTGTATGAAAATGAATACTGAATAATGACCAGCATGCAGAAGCAGGAAATCGTTTGTCATACGCTTAGAGTGGACGACTAGGAAAAAAACGATTAAACCATTCACTTTATATAAATCAGCTTCCTTATTTTGTTATTATTCTTTCCCTTTTCTAGCTATACATTTATCAACCATCAACTCTTTTTCCACGGTGCTTTAAAGTGAACCTGAAGGGGAAAAAATGCCTCATTAGGTACCAGAGGACTTCTACCTCCCGAGGTAAGTATCTGTTTTTTTCATTTTCCCAAAGTTGCAGGCTAACTTTAAAGGACCACTGCAGCGAAAAAAAGTGAGCAGTTAAAATCTGACAGAACTGACAGTTTTTTTGGACTAGACCATCTCCTAATGGGGGATACTCAGGGTTTTCTTTCTTTTCAAAAGCATTTCCTGAACGGCAGTTGCTAAGTCTGAGGCTATGTTTCCACTAGCTGCTGCGTGTCCTACGAGACTCGAGGCGGCACTTCCTTATCTGCATGGCTATGGGGTTTGCTGCCACTCACATGAAAACTGATGGCAATGTCAACCGAGTCGCTGTGGCAACCATTATTCCCTATGGCAGAGTTTCCCCACGCGATTTGCCTGTGGGGAAACTCTGCGGATTCGGCAGATCCATGCGCTAGTGGAAATGGGCCGGCGGCTGGTTCCGTGTTCAGACCGGCGGTTTCTCTGCAGCAGCATGCATCTGGTTTGTCTGAGCCTAGTAGTGCACACAGATGGAGAGCTACGTGCGCGTGCGCTAACAGGCAGGCCCTTTATGCCAATAGGAGAGGGATCAGCTGATCAGGACGATCAGCTGATTCCAGCACAGTAGGTGATTGGCTGAATGGGACTGGGCGGCGCTGAGGAGCGCTCTGCTATATATACATCTTGCCTGTCAATTGCTGGTTGTCTTCCGTTGCGAATGCTTATGTGTTAGCACTCAGACCATAGTCAGATCTCAAAGTGTGTAGAACCTTGTGGACCTGGGAATTCACACTTAGCCAGATTACTGTGTTATTACTGTGTTATACTTTAGACCAGTTCCAGGGTGTTGAGACCACGGACCTCACACCCAAGATTAGGGATACTGTGTCATTGCTGTGTTATTCTTTAGACCAGTTCCAGGGTGTTGAGACCACGGACCTCACAGCCAAGATTAGGGATACTGTGTCATTGCTGTGTTATTCTTTAGACCAGTTCCAGGGTGTTGAGACCACGGACCTCACACCCAAGATTAGGGATACTGTGTCATTGCTGTGTTATTCTTTAGACCAGTTCCTGAGTGTTGAGACCACGGACCTCACACTCTAGACTAGGCCTCTGCTTGATATCTGTTATGACCTATTGCTCTCTTGACCCTTCTCCTGCTCTCTGATTCGGTACCTTCGCATATCTGATTACCTGTTGCCAACCCTGCCTGTCCCTGGTTACCGAACCAGCCTTCTGTCTCTGTACCTTATCTGCTTGTGTGTTGCCGACCCGGCCTGGCCGACCCTTCTACCTGTGACACCCCCCCCCGGTGGGGTGTCCAGTAGCTGCAGGGACTCCCTGTCCCTCAGAGGGACCTCTCTGCAATCCAGTTAGGGATTCTATCTCATAGGAGTCTTTTGACTGCAGTAGAGCCTGACTCCCAACAGTTCAGGGAATCACTGGCTCTCTGGTTATCTCCAACCCAAACTAGGAGATACTCGTTATACGGTCTAGGGTCACCTTCTCCTCAGGTGGTCCAGGCTCATATACTGTTGCACCAAACACTTACACTTCTTCAGGTGTCCAGAGGTTAGTTATACTTGTATTATTGGTGATTCTGCAGATCATCAATAATCAGGTATATATCTGTATTCTTGGTGATACTGCAGATCACCAATAATCAGATTCTCTCTGTGTGCTGACACCGATCGTTACAGCTGGCCAGTAAGAAAATCATTTACCTCAGACTGCCCATCAACTATGTGTATCACGTTGATGGTTAAAGTTAGAGGCTCTACCCTAGGGGTAATGCCTAAATACTGACCTTGAGTCTGACCTTGAGGGTTTTATGTGCACAACATTTCCTTAAAGTGGATCCAAGATAAACTTTTATACATTGCATAATTGTGTTCCTTACATATAGGTTATAGGGCATTGCTCAAGCCAAATACTTTTTTTGTTTTGTTTATATACTCTAATTCCCTAT